>NC_063211.1:12577078-12624578 GCF_017589495.1 Alosa alosa | reverse complement strand
TTATCAGTGTGATTTACAGTGCGACTCAGGGGGCAGAGAAGTAAAACAGCACCCGATCGATTTGCGGGCAGATTAAGTTGAAAGGGATCTGTGGCTGGCCTGAGGTCAAATCTGGCCAAAAAATGATTAGGTCTGTAGATCAGATTCGGTTGAGGGGAGGATTTGAGGTGAAAAGGGATACGTGTGTTCAGGGGTGGTATTTCATTATACGATTTGCCTTTCCTTTTGCACTCTGTCCTAATTGTCAACCATGAAACAGATGGGCGCTCGCTCTCGGCTGGATTACCATGAAAGTGTCGTCGCCACACGTTCGCCAGGGAATGATTTATTGTGTGCGAAAGCCATTGTGTCCCGCGTGTGGCGGAGGGAGCTCGTCAAGCTTGACCAGATCAGCTCCGCTCGGCGTGAAGCACACGCCACGCTACGCTACGCCTCGCCGTGCTTTAGGAGTAGCGGAGTGGGGGCCTCTTGAAGGTCTGTTAGGGGACGCCAAGTCTGATGGTGGCGATTTGGGGACCCAGCAGGGGACAGTAGATCTGCATCTGTCCCAGCGAGGCTGGAGCCGTCAAGGTCCAAGCTTAGCGCTGCACTCCTGTCCAAGTTCATCCCATCTCATGCCGACAAAGAGATGAGTTTTCACCTTGGCTTGGCTGCTGAGCTCAGCCACTGAGGATTTTACTTGTTTGACAATCTTATGTATGTATTTATGTATTTTATGTATTATGTATTTTAATACTCCTGCCTTGATGTAGCTCTTAATTTTCCAAAAGTGTGTCTCCTCATGCCTGGTCACTAACAGGGGCATTGCGCCAGCTTTAAGCTTAGCATACATTTAATTTTGTACTGAAGGTTATACTATCTGTTTGTGATAAATGGACAGAGTGGAGGAGTGAGAGAGAGAAAGAGAGAGAGAGAGAGAGAGAGAGAGAGAGAGAGAGAGAGAGAGAGAGAGAGAGATAGTGAGAGAGAGAGAGAGAATCTGCACCTGGATTTTCTGGCCTCACACTTTGTGCATTTAGCTGTCAATCAGACTCCAGATGCATTTCTCTTGCCCTCTTCCAGTAGGCACTGCACACAGCTGTGTGTACATGGCCCGAAGCACAGAACTGTCAAACCCTAACCCCAGATGCTAACATTAGCTTAGCCGCCATGCCATTACATTACATTAACATTACATTTGGCTGATTTTTAACCAAAGCGACTAACAACCTGGTAAACAGTAAGTTTTAGAACAATTCTGAATTTTAGGACAGTAAAAAATGCGGCTTTGAGGAGCTAGCTGTGGCGTTAGCATATGAATGGCTCTCAAGTCAGTCCGCTCATCTGCAGGTGAATCCAGGCCAGCAGAGGTTGTTGTTAGTCACAGCCACGGCGGGCCACTTGTCTTTGATGTGCATTCGCTGCAGTGCTACACTCACAGCCATCCAACCGCGGAGAGAGAAAAATAGAGATCTCCCCTCAGAAAATATCTATTTAAAGAACAAATAAAACAATGAGCCATGTTAGCCACTATTGCCTGAAATTAACCCATCTTGTATACAACCCTTTTCCCTATGAACACTGTAGCTGGTTGCAATCTTAGTCAGATTCTGATCAATTTACTCTTTGAAGAGGGAACATAAGTGGTGCTGAGATTTACCTTTGTGAGAGCAGTGCTTTGTAAAGGAGAAGTTTAAGGTGAGGAGAACATTTTGTGTTGAGAAGCTGGGCTGATTTGATAGCTTACCTTGACAGCTTGAGGATTTTATATGTGAGGAAAGAAAGAGAAAAAAGAGAACAATATTTTTTAAGTTGTCACAGAAATCATGATGAAATGAATTTGTGATGAGTTGTGGTACTGAGGACTTTTTTGTATTGTTTACCCCTGTCTTGCATCTTTTCTCATACTGTAGATAATAGCTCAATCATGAATACACACATTTCTTTCAGATTAAAGCTTTTTCTATGGCACACGATTGTCATAGTCACATAAATGATCACTCAATTTCTTCACCAAGCAAAGACACTACCCACTACCACCACCACCGCCCACCCGCCCACCTTATTTTGAAAACAATTTTCACAGAGCCGATCGTGACTCCACATCCCGATCAGTAATTTGTCCCTGATGTGATGAAACTAGCCACGGTGCTGGTAACCATGGCTATTGATTTATATGCTCCCAGCGTCAGACCTGAGAGCTAAAATCATGAGGCCCGTCAACAACCGATCACGTCAGTGGGAGTTCTACAAGCACCAGGCCTCAGGACTGTACTGAGAGTCATGTTAATGTGTGTGTGTGTGTGTGTGTGTGTGTGTGTGTGTGTGTGTGTGTGTGTGTGTGTGTGCTTGTGTGTGTGTTTGTGGGATGCAGAGGGTTTGGATGGAGTAGAGGCTGGCATTGATGTGGGCAGGTAGAGGATTGATGGATGGGCTGATTAACCGTCTGGCAGGGAGGCACCACACAGATGGCACCGACGCCCATGACAGTCGCCAGTCCCACCCCTCCCTCCCTACTCTTGCTCTTCGGGCTGTCTGTCTCTCTGTCTCTGTCCCTCATTCTCCCACTGTCTCGTTGTGAATTTGTGTAAGATAAGTATAGTGTACGGTCAGTTAAGTTTCTTCTTGTTTCTTTATCTTCAAATGAAGCTCTGTGATATTCCATTCATGCTTGGCCAGCCATTTTGAAAGTACAGTATTATCATAATATTGGCTTGTAAAAGAACAGCATAGTGAACCCCCCTTCTGCTCCCCTCCCCTCCTGATCCCTCCCTCTCTGTCGTTGGCTGTAATTGCTGCTCTTCTCTTGGTATGCGGCGCGCTTGTTAAACAGTCTAATTACCATGGAGAGGAAACACATTAGGGTGTTTAAAAAACATACATGCATTTAGCAGATATAAATAGAGTGTAGATCATGGATAATCCTTTGCATTTCTGTTGTTTCTTCTCTTTCTTCAGCTTGTTCTTTTCCAACACACACACACACACACACACACACACACACACACACACACACACACTTTTATAGAAACAGGTGTGTGTATGTGCTAAGAAGTAATAGCTACATTCATCAAGCATTAATACGGAAATGATTGCTTGTTAGCTGCTGCAAATTAGCTGTCTACACAACACACAGTTTTTTGTTTGCAGCAGTGATTTTTATCTAATCACCTTCTAGCAGCATGACTTGAGTGTGTGTGTGTGTGAGTGTGTGAGTGTGTGTGTATGTGTGTGCAATTGCAAATTCAGTTCTTGAATTATTTGCAAAGGTAAAGATGAACAGAGGCTTTCTGATGGCTCCATGCAGCCTCGATATGTGCCAACAGTGGCACGTTATACGTCTCCTCCTCTGTGTCCTTCCCACTCTGTGTCCTGCGGATCGTCTTCTGCTTCGGCGTGGACACTCGGTTCAGTGTGCCAAGGCATGTATTTGCGGGATCACTGCACACTTCCTGCACACATCCAAGGACCTCCACCATTGTCCCATTAGCTATAAAAATAACTCAGCGTATCGCTGATGCAGGGGCTTTGGGGATGGGGGTGGGGGTATGTGTAGGGGGTGGGGGGCACCCATGGGGTCTCATCTTGGCTGTCAGGTCCTTTTCCATGTAAACACTTGATGGCGACGTTCTGCCACCATCTCCAATTGACAGCATTGATCCCCTCAGTTTTTTTTTCTTTTTTCTTTTTTTTTTTGATTGGGTCTCCCTTTTGTGCTTTTGTGGATGCCTGATGGTAATAATATTACCTCCACCCCCTCCTCCTCTTCCAGGTTCCATTAGGGTAATCACTGCTCTCAGCCCCCGTTGACCCCCACCGCGTGACAGGATCAAAGAGGCGGGAGGGGCGCCTGTAATGGGGTTTTGCAAATGGGATGCTCTTACATGTCATAATAAAACCATCACCGCCGTTATGAACATACCATCGCCAATCAGAGTTAAACTATGAGGACTCTGCCGAAAGAAAGCAAAGTGGAATGATTTGTGGTGGGCCTTTCTGGTAGTGCTTTTAGTCTGACGCAGACATTAGAGAAGCAGAAAGAGATAAGAGTCGGGACAAGACTGACAGAGTGCAATGTACGTCAGGCAATAACTAACTTTTTAATAATATTGGCTCAACTGACGTAGTCTTTTGCTTTCAGCTGCCAAAGAGCCACAGGTAGTGGTCAACGGTATACATTTGCAAATATTTCAAGACTGTGTGTTTTTGATCTCAGTGTAAATCAAAGTCATGTTTTTTTACAGTAGCCCCTCAAAAAAGTAATTCCAAAATTTGGAATCATTTCATGGGATTTCCACTTGATTGACAAGTTTAATATTAACCTTGGCTTAAGTTTGCTACAATTTGTTTGCCTTTACGCTTTAGAGGTATGGTGTAAAGGGAACAACCTGTTTTTAAAAGTCAACAAGACAAAAGAACTGATCATAGATTTTACGAAAAATACAGTAGCTCACTCCCCTCTGATCATTGATGACCAGGCAGTGGAGAGAGTGTCTAGTTTTTAATTCCTTGGCACCACCATATGTCAGTCCCTAAAGTGAGAGGTCAACACCAACCTTATTATAAGCAAAGCCCACCAGAGGCTTCACTTTCTGCGCCAGCTTAGGAAGTTTGGTGTAGCTAGGGATGCAATGCTCCAATTTTACAGAGCTACAGTGGAAAGTGTGCTTGTCTTCTCCATTGTCTGGTATGGTAACACCACCTCTTCAGAGAGGAAGCAGTTGGAGAAGGTGGTGCATTCTGCATCCAAAATCATAGGACATGTCATCCCATCTGTAGTCTCTATCTATGCCACACGGATTAGCCATAAAGCCCAGAAAGTACTAGGTGACCCCTCCCACCCTGCCAGGTTCCTTTTCCAACTACTGCCCTCTGGTAGGAGAGTCCAAAGTCTCAGGGGTAGAACATCTCGCTTCTGCAACAGTACTTACCCTGCCACTATTAGGCTCCTTAATGCTCAGACAACTTGCAGAGCAAACCTGTACTAAATGGCCTCTTTCAAATGCACTTTATAGACTGCACAAGACACTTTATGGGAAGGTTTTACTGCTTTTTACTGGTTTGAATGCTTGTCTACATGATTGTCTTTCATGTTCTGTATGTGTCTTTCATGTTCTGTATGTTCCTGTGTATGTATGTATTGTCTTGTGTATTGTCTTGTATTTTAACTGGAATGGCACCAAGACAAATTCCAATCAACTATGTTGACATGGCAATAAATTATTGGATTGAATTGAATTGAATTGAGTTTGTAGATCCAATTACATGTGTAAGAGTGTTAGCAGTTAAATAAGATATCACAGGTTTCCATGACTCTCCCAGACACTATTTCTGATTCAGTCATGCCTCTTGCCACTGTGAACCCAGATCATGTGTGCCAAAACGTAACCCAACACATAATGTTACCACTCGTCCTCTCTGCTGACAGTAATGGTCTCTTGCTCCCAGTGTTTGTACCATGATCAGATATTGCCATGCAGCAGTGCATAGTTAACATAATTCATTTCATATATAGTAACCGTTAAATAGTAAATGCACTTTCTGATTCACTTTTAGATTACGGACTCACAGACTCTGAGCTTAGTCTTGGATACAAACATAAACGCAGTAACATGTAACAGTCTCTGGAACATGTACATATTTTTAGAAATGTGCACACACACACACACACACACACACACACACACACACACACACACACACACACACACACACACACACACAAAGTGAGAGTATTATGTCTGTGTGCATGCGTATGTGTGTGTGTGGATAGTTCAGACTCTGCTGTAAGGTGAAAGATCAGGGAGGAGGGCACTAACGTCTGTCGTGGGATTCAGGCAGCTGGTCCCCTTGGCTCTGTATCACACAACACTTCAGTGCCTGCACCCAAATACACACACGCTACGCTTACATTACACACAATCAGACACACACACACACACACACACAACACACACACACACACACACACACACACACACACACACTCACACACACATACACACGCACACACACACACACACACACACATACATACAAACCATTAGATTAGTGATGTCTTACTGAAGCCAAAGGGATCAGCTAAACATAAATCTCTGCTGCCTAGGCGGAATATATATCTCCGTGTGTGTGTGTATGTTGTGTGTGTGTGTGTGTGTGTGTGTGTGTGTGTGTGTGTGTGTGTGTGTGTGTGTGTGTGTGCGTAGAAAGAGTGTGAATGTCAAACTCATCTCAGATAAATAGCATGTACCTTCTGCATACATGCCATGTATTAACTGCCAGACTGAATGACTGTCTGCACGTAGTCTGCACTCAATTCTGTGTAGGTTCGCTCTGCATATTTACACACTGATAGATTTGCTACGGTGCTCCATCCCTTCAGGTGCTTATCTAGGTGGGCACTCATTTGTTTCGCTCGTGACAAGAACGATATGTTTTTGCGAGGCTCTGAGGATGTATAGATTTGTGATTTAATGGACACAGCGGAACGCTCATGTATGCATGTGCACGTGCATGCGCATGCACACAATGCACCCTTACAGTACTTAACGAATGTACATAACGTTACAAGATCACGGACACACACACACACACACACACACACACACACACACACACACATATATATATAACTGAGCTCATATGAACCACACACACACACACACACACACACCACACACACACACACACACAATTGCTCACATATGTACACATGACCCCCCCACACACACATTGCTGGTGACGGGGTGCTGGGACAGGTATGATGAATGTTATGTTTGCTCATGCATGTCATTAGCACATGGCTGTGCTCGGAGTGGAGTGTGTCAGGACGCATTATGACACGCTCTGACTGTGGAGAGAGCGTCCCTCCCGTCCTCCCAAGGTGACCCGCTCCCTCACCGCTCCACTGATAAGATCCAAAATGGAGGTGTGTGTGTATGTGTGTGTATGTGGGTATGTCTATGTGTGTGTACGTTTAGGTGAGGTATGTGTGTTTGTGCTTGTGTAGGTTTGTGTGTGGCTGTATGTGTGTGTGCACATGTGTATGTGCATGCCTGTGTGTGTAGGTGTACCTGATATATGCGTGTTTGTGCTTGTGTAGGTGTGGGTGTCTACTGTAAGTGTGTGTGTGTGTGTGTGTGTGTGCGTGTGTGTGTGTGTGTGTGTGTGTGTGTGTGTGTGTGTGTAGGGAGGTGAGGTAGTAATTGCGTGGACAGTTACCCCTCCCTCCCCTCTCTCCTCTCTTTCATCTTTCATAGCGGCATTCTGTTCTCCACTCCCACACCTCATTATGCCGTGGGCTCTCCATTGTGTTGTGCACTGGACTGACACCATAGGTGAACCTGAGTGGTGCTGGGATCGAACATGCCTCACCGCCACTCCTGTCTGATTTATGTATTCCACTCGAGTGTGTGGAATTATGGGATTTGTAGTTTGTTTTTGTTTTTCCTTGACATTTGCACAACAGGAGTACTACAAGACACCCATGAACAAAATCATGCTTCTCATCCACCTCCGAAGTGGAGCCACGGCGAGCAGACAGAGAAATGCCTTCCAAGTGGAATTCACACAAATCCATTTTGGCAGACTTTGTGTTCTAAGTGAAGACGGAGAGGGGAAAAAAATGGTATTGCGTTCCAGTTTGCTTTCAAGAATCGCGGGGGCTTTTCGAATGCTTGGATAATGTGGTGCCTGTTGCACACAGTCTAATGTAGATTTCATGGGTGAATACAAGATGACTGTGAGGCAGGATCCAACTACGAAACACGGCCAAGAACAGATTGGAGTCGAGCCCTTCCATCCCTCTCTCTCTCTCTTTTTTTTCTCTCTCTCTCTCTTCTCATGTGCTCTCCCACAATGCTCCTTGCCTCGCTTTCTCTATCTCTTCCTGTCCCTTTCTCTATCTCTCTCTCTCTCACCTCCACCTCTCTATTTACCATTCTCTCTCTCTCTCTCTCTGTCTGCTTTCTCCCTCTCTTTCTCTCACTATTTCTGCCTGCTTTCTCCTATCTTTCTTTCTCTTACCTCCACCTCTCTATCCACCCTCTCCCACTCTCTCTCTCTCTCTCTCTCTCTGTCTGCTTTCTCCCTCTCTTTCTCTCACTATTTCTGCCTCTTTCTGGCTTCCTCGTTTTCCCCTCTTTCCCCTCCCCTCCCCCCATCTCCCCTTCCACTCGTGCAGGCCAAAACTAGGTGCAAAGAGGTGTGAAGCCAGGATTGATCTGTCGGCTAATCCTGATCTCTGTCGACAGGTGTGGGCAGACACAGCCTCTCTCTGGCAGTGCCAGTTCCCCCCCTCTCTCCCTCTCCCTCCCTTCCTCTCTCCTTCTCTCTCTCACTCTTTCTCTCTCTCCCTCTTTTTCCCTCTATTCCTCTCATTTGCTCACTCGCTCACTTTCGTGTGTGGCAGCTACAAGCAGCATATGGAGCCCTCCTGGTGCCAGGCTCACCAGTGGGTGCTGTACCAGTGCCACTGCGCTCCAAAGCACAATGCCTACTCGCCACACTCTCTCCAACCATTTGTTTTCTGCCCGCACCAAAAAAAATACAAAAAAGAAATATATATATATAGTTTGTTATTATTATTTCCTCGTTCTGAAAATGCCAGAAAGTTTTGTTTTGTAGCACAGCTGAAGTAAAGGGTAGCAAGGAACTAGGTTTAGGAGTGAGAGGGAGGGAGAGAGTGTGTGAGAGAGAGAGAGAGAGAGAGAGAGAGAGAGAGAGAGAGAGAGAGAGAGAGAGAGTGAAGGAGATCTGGGGAATTTCTGCCTTTCCGTCTGAGAAGTGGTATTGGAATGCTGTGAGTCCTCAGCAGGGATGTCCGATGTCCTGGGAGTCCTGTCAGGAAGGAGGAGGCACTACCCTGAGTGATGTCCCCATATGGATGCTAGTGTGTGTGCACCCTGTATGTGCCAGGTGCTTCTGTCTGTGTGTGTGTGTCTGTGTGTGTGTGTGTGTAAGACACAACACCACCTTTGTAAAGCAGCTTGCAGTTTTTCAGTCCCATTTCAGTTAGGTCTAACGAATGCAAATGAGGACCGGAAACACAGGTTCAGGTTGGAGCCCGCCACAGAAAGCAAATGAGCAGATCTGAGAGAGATGTGTCAGGCTGAAGTCCCTCTCCTCCCACCCCTCCTCTAGAACCTCCGACACGGCTCCCTAATCCCGCTCCAGAGGACGCACGCCACCGCATATTTTTACGTCCGCCGTTAATCTCGTCCGCGCTGTGATTACCTAATAAGTTTGTTTAGCCACAGGAGAGCTAGGAGAAACATTAAAGAGTGGGGGGGTTCAAGAGAACCGGTGCAGAGAGCTTTTTTAGTCCTTTGGGAGGCCTCAGTCGCGTTCTCTACAAGAAAGAGGGCTGCGAGAGTTTGTGCATCGCCAAGCCGTCGGAAGACGAGTACTGTAAAGTGCAGTGGGATATGAAGTAGAGGCCTTTAAAGTTAGAGTATAGAGTAAATATAGAGTAAAGGCCTTTAAAGTTGTTTCGCATCAGTTCAATTTCAATGATGGTCAATTCAGGGATGTTATGACTGGGGAAATGCACTGTAGCTAAGCCAAAAAGTGCTACACCAAATAAAATGGAAACATGTCCCTGGAAGGACACAGAATTGAACTGCCGAGTAATGTGAACTGAGAGAGAAAACGGTATCTTTGCTGTTTTGAAGTGTTATTTGCATCTTAGTGCCAACATATGCTAAGAAGCCTGTGTGAGACTCGGTCCACTGGTTACCTCATGCTGAGAAGAAGCTGCATAGCTGATGGTGACTCCCTTTATTCCTGAAATGTATTAATACTGTATATGTGTATACTGTACGTCTGTACCCCTTCTCTCTCCCCATTTCTTCATCTCTCTCTCTCTCTCTATCTCCATAGATATAGGATAAATACAGTACATACATACACATATATATACATACAAACATACTTTACTTACAAATATTAATGTATTTAAACATTGAGAGAGAGAGACAGGGAGATAGAGAAGAGAGAGAGAGAGAGAAGAGAGAGAAGAACGGGGAGAGAAGTAAGTTAACTTAAGTTCTTGCTTTCAGGCAGTGTGATGGTCCCTAAGTAGCAACCCTAGTCCTTGATCCTGTTTATTTAGTATTCTATGTGGGAATGTGGAGAAGACGGGCTGTGCTGCCCCTCCTTGCTAACTTTTCAAAGGGGGAGTAATGGCCTTTGAAGCAGTCATCATATATAAGTATGTTTTCTCTCTATCTCCCTCTCCCTCTCTCTCTCTCTCTGCTTCTTCTTCTCTTTCTCACTTGCTCTTTTTTTGCTTAGTGGGAAATACTTTAAATGAAGACACTGTTGATTTGCATTCATGTGATGCAGTGTGTGCATTAAGTGCAAGGCTGCATCTGTGTGTGTGTGTGTGTGTGTGTGTGTGTGTGTGTGTTCATCCATTTCACACATCCGTGCACTTGTGGGCCCAAAGGGGATGCCACTTACGGAGTCATATCCAGCAGTAGTATCATGGAACGCTGACAAGCACACACACACACACACACACACACACACACGCACACACATGCACCCCCACACACACACACACGCACACACATGCACCCACACACACACACACACCCTCCTTCCTCCACTGTGACAGCAGCTTGCAGTGCAGTGTGATCCTGAGCGTGTCGTTGTTGTTATTGCTGTGCTGCTGTTCCCGGCTCTAGCGTCCGGAGCAGTGCGGAGGAACGCTGGGTGGTCCGTCCCCCACCGTGGCCGCCTCTCCGCGGGCTAGAGAGCACTGTCTTGTCCAAGGTCAGTGCCATGCCCCCCCCTGGGTGCTCGCAGCGCTGCTCGGTCTCCCCACCACCAGAACCACCACGGCTGCCCAGCTGCCATGCCGGGCAAGATTAATGGCCGAGAGAGAGAGAGGAGGCCCGGGCCAGCAAAACCCAATGCCAAGGCCTAGCGGTGCTTAGAGAGCAACACACACACACACACACACACACACACACACAAACATATACACTAAACCCCTTTTTATTCCATTTGCCTCTGAATTGCTCTACTTCTCATTTACTCAGACAGGCTCTCTTCTCTTCTCACTCTCTTCTTTCTTTTTCTCTCTCTTTCTTCTCTATCTCTTCCCCCACCCAGACCTCTCTTTTATCCAACATCCACTGTCTTTGCCCCAGAGTCTCATCCGTCTCTCTCTCTCTCTCTCTCTCTCTCTCTCTCTCTCTCTCTCACACACACACACATCTCTCTCTCTCTCTCTCTCTTTCTCTCTCTCTCTCTCTCTCACACACACACACACACACACACACACACACACACACACACACACACACACACAGACACACACACACACATTAGCCCTGGCTAATTCACATGCCCAGCACCATTTTCTCCCCTGGCTCAGCTTTTCACAGACCAATCCCTCAGCCACGTCCAGCTCGGGAGACAAACGAGGTGTGATACTGCCCCTGCCCGCCAACCGCGAGTGAGAGAAAAAGAGCGTGTGAGAGAGACAAAGAGAAAGAGAGAGAGAGAGATACCGTTAAAAAGACTGTCACAGGGTAGACAGAGAAAGATTGAGAGAGAGAAAGAAAAGAGTGAGAGAACGAGTCATAAATAACTGTGATGGACAGATAAACCATCAGAAGCCAAAGGTAGAGAGGTTGAAGTTAGCCACAGAGAGAGACAAAGAGAAAATAAGCATTTGAGTGTGAGTTTCCATGTGTTAGAACTGAACATTTAGCTTTTTCCTCTATCTGTGGAATGTTTCTAGATTTGTTATTATTATTATTATTATTTATTTATTTATTTTTCTCTGAGTACAATATCCTCTGGCCAAATCACCAGGACGGGGAACAACAAAGACATCAAAAGGGCCCCCGTATCAATAAGGCTTTATCACGAAGCAGCCAGCCCACATCATCCGACTCCTGGGGGATGGATAGGTGTCAAGGCAGATAAGCGCACCACACCACACCACACCGCACCGAACCACACCACACAACACCGTGCCCTCTCCTGCACCGGCACACACAACCACACAAGATATTTATAATTCAGCCCCAGAGCGGCTTTTCGCTATGTTTTCTATCAATATGTGCTCACCTGAAACTGTTTAGTGTTTGTACTGCCCGTACAGGAGATGGGATGAGGGTGAGTGTGTGTGTGTGTGTGTGTGTGTGTGTGTGTGTGTGTGTGTGTGTGTGTGTGTGTGTGAGAGAGAGAGAGAGAGAGAGAGAGATGAGAGAGATAGGGAGATAGGGATTGTGTTTTTATGGATGTGTGTAAGAGCAGGAATATGTTTTTGCATTGGTTATTTATTTATATGTGTGCATGTGAGAGGAAGTGTATCACACGCTTACAAGTATGGGTGTGTGTAGGTGTGTGTTAGTATGTGTGTGTATTTGTTTGTGAACACGGCTAGTTTGCAACTTCGATGAGAAAAAGAGGGAATTGAATGGAGTTCAGATATCAGTGTGTGTGTGTGTGTGTGTGTGTGTGTGTCTGTGTGAAAGCAGAAGAGCATAGTGTGTGTGTGTGTGTGTGTGTGTGTGTGTGTGTGTGTGTGTGTGTGTGTGTGTGTGTGTGTGTGTGTGTGTGTGTGTGTGTGTGTGTGTGTGTGTGTGTGTGTGTGGGTTTGGGGTTTAGAGGCGTGGGAGAGAAAAAAAGTGTTGAGAGACAGAGAGAGGGAACGAGTGAACAAACAGCAGAGATGAGTGAAGATGCATCTGGAGGTGGGGAGTCTTCTCTCCTGCTTTGAAAGCCCCCCTTCCCATCTCCTCATCCAGCCCCTGCCAAGCGGAAGGGTCCCTTGGAAAAGCACTGCTAACAAATGAGCCCCTGCAGGATGCGTTTACCCTTGCCCTCTGGGACCCACAGAGTCTGGATCCAGGCAAAGTGGTGGGTGGATGGAGGAGGTGGTGTTGGTGGATGACGTGTTGTTGTTTTTCCCAAGCACTTGCTCTGCTTTGTCAGGTTTGTCAATTGATCTTGACTCTCTTGCCCTCGTTCGTTGTCTTTGCTGTAGTGCTTTACCTGAGTTACCCTGAGCATTTGGGGGGCCCCTGTGGATGCTGGGGGGGAAACCCTGTTTTCTTTCCCCGTGTACCTCTGACACGCACATTGTTGGCAAACACAGACAGGCCCTCTCGCTGGGGCCGATAAGCCAGAACTTATCGGTTTGTGATTGGGATGATGAGAAAAGAAACAAGGAATGGAAGGGAGTTTAGCAAGGTAAGCCAATACACACACACATACTGTACACACATGCAAACACACACACAAATATATATGCACACACATGCGCTCACACACACACACAAACACTCACGCACATGCACACACACACACTGCACACACATACTGTGACACATACATACATATACACACACATGCACTCACACACACACAAACAAACATTTCATCTTGGGAGCCAAGCCTTATCGTGTACTATTTGTGGCTCTTGACATTTCGTGTCCTCTTAACAAGTAACTCTCTTGGAAAAGAAGTTTCTTGATTTGTGCCCTTTCCTTTCGAGCAGAGAAAGGGAAGACAGGGAGTGGAACTGAAAAAAACAAAACAATGAAGGCTAGAACAAAAAAAAGAAAATAAAAAAAGAACTCAAGTGAAGAACAGAGAGTTCTGAAACCCCTCTTCCCTATCACAGCTCAGTAAATTGCTCCTCTTCCCTCAAAAGCCTTCCTCCGGTCTCTCCGGTCAACCGCAGGCCTCCAGAAGAAGGTCAAAAGCGCCATCGACGTCCATCAGAACGTAGCCGCGGTACCAAAACAGGAACCAGAGACGGGCCGCGCTGGACTGAGGCTAGGCTGAGTAACGATGAGGCCCCTGCTTTGGTATAAATCTGGGGACACATCATTGCCCGCAGATGCCCCCTTCGACTCTCAGAATCGGCTGCCCGGTGTGTATCGTGCACACATGCTTTATAGCACCGATGACTGGACCGGTCCCGTGAAATGAAACCGATGGCCTGGTGTCTCGCAAAGGAAAAATGAAAAGAAGAAAAAGTGAGCAGGAGAGGCAAAAGTGTCATGAGTGTCAAAGGGAGGCTATGACATAAGTGTCACTTAAGGCTGGAATAAAGGCCTAATTCAAAAAGTTTTGAGGAATTTAAAACAAACAGAACAAGAATCATTAAGTCTTCCTTTAATCTTTTGAATGTCAGAGAGGTACTTTTCCAGAATCCCATTGGTTTTTGGACACATGACAGAGCACTGGTTCACAAACAGTGTGTGTGTGTGTGTGTGTGTGTGTGTGTGTGTGTGTGTGTGTGTATGCATGCATCTCTGTATGTGTGTGTGTGTGTGCATCTCTGTATGTATGTGTGTGCGTGTGTGTGTGTGTGCATCTCCGTGTCTGGGGTGTGTGTGTGTGTGTGTGTGTGTATGTGTGTGTGTGTGTGTGCATCTCCGTGTCTGTGGGTGTGTGTGTGTGTGTGTGTGTGTGTGTGTGTGTGTGTGTGTGTGTGTGTGTGTGCGCATCTCTGTATGTGTGTGTGTGTGTGTGTGTGTGCATCTCTGTATGTATGTGTGTGTGTGTGTGTGTGTGTGTCTGTTGTAGCTTCTGATATCTGAGCTCCTCTGCCTAATCTCAGGCCGTTCCGCCTTTTAGGCACCGGGATCACCCACTGGCTTCATTACAGCTGTAGTCAACAATACAGGGCACAGCGGGAACTCAGGCGCACACACACACACACACACACACACACACACACACACACACACACACACACACACACACACACACACACAGACATTCACACGTTCACTCTCCTTCAATTTAATAAGCTTTATTGGCTTTGCTAAAATTACAACAATGACAAATCATTGATTTAAATAAGTAATAATGATGATGATAATAATGATTATATGATAACAGTACATAAAATGTCATTCCAAGCTGATAAAATGAACAGAGAAAAAATAGTTTAAAAAAATAAAACACAAAAACAGAGGATATAAAAAGGAAAGCATGGTACTCTTCTCTCTGTCTGATCTTCTCCCCTCCACCATCTCTCCTCTTCTCCTCCACCATCTCTCCTCTACTCCTCCACCTACTCTACTCCTCCACCATCTCTCCTCTACTCCTCCACCATCTCTACTCCTCCACCATCTCTCTCTTCCTACTCCCACCTCCTCTACTCCTCCACCATCTCTACTCCTCCACCTTCTCTACTCCTCCACCATCTCTCCTCTACTCCTCCACCTCCTCTACTCCTCCACCATCTCTACTCCTCCACCTACTCTACTCCTCCACCATCTCTCCTCTACTCCTCCACCTCCTCTACTCCTCCACCATCTCTACTCCTCCACCATTACTCTACTCCTCCACCATCTCTCCTCTTCTCCTCCACCTACTCTACTCCTCCACCATCTCTCCTCTTCTCCTCCACCTACTCTACTCCTCCACCATCTCTCCTCTTCTCCTCCACCTACTCTACTCCTCCACCATCTCTCCTCTACTCCTCCACCTTGTTGCGTCTGCTGCAATAATTAGCTTCCACTATAGTCAATGGAACTGTCTACACCAGACCTGATAGCGGCACGTATGTCACCCCCCCACCACCGCCAACCCCCGGTCCCGCCGCCCCACTTGTGTCTGCTAATCCATGCCTGGTCACGTAAATCCGGCTTCTATCTCAGATAGTAATCTGGGCCAGTGTTGGGCCAGTGTTGGGCCGAACTCAGATATGGGTCAGTAGAACCTGCTGCTTACTCATACATGCACACACATACAGTATATGTGCACACGTACAGGCACACGCACATGCACACATTTGCACACACTCACACACATACATACACAGACCCCTTCAACATACAGTTAATTAACACCTCCTCACCACACACACACACACACACACACACACAGTATAGAGTGCTGAATGAGAGTTGTGCAAGCGAGGTGTTTGTCAGGCCTGACGTGTAATTGATCCTGACTGGCTTTGTCAGCAGCAGAGTGGAGCTGAGATGTAGAGACAGAAAAGAGAGAGAGAGAGAGAGAGAGAGATGGAGATGTGTGTGTGTGTTTGAATGTGTGTATGAGTGTGTATGTGTGTGTGTGTGTGTGTGTAAGAGAGAGAGAGAGAGAAGAGGGAGATGTTTGTGTGTGTTTGTATGTGTGTATGAGTGTGTGTGTGTGTGTGTAAGAGAGAGAGAGGAGGGAGAGGGAGATGTTTGTGGGTGTTTGTATGTGTGTATGAGTGTGTGTGTGCATGTGTGTGTGTGTGTGAGAGAGAGAGAGAGAGAGAGAGAGAGAGAGAGATAGAGTGTGAGAGAAGCTGCAGGGTG
The DNA here is from genome assembly GCF_017589495.1 of Alosa alosa. NCBI lineage: Eukaryota > Metazoa > Chordata > Actinopteri > Clupeiformes > Clupeidae > Alosa > Alosa alosa. The sequence continues at coordinate 12,608,313 of NC_063211.1, read as the reverse complement.
ATTGCAGGTGAAATGTAGCGCAGCTCAGTGGCTCTGTGGCATGCGGATGGGCAGCTATGGGGCTGTTGGGGGGTAGTTGGGGGGGGGGGGGCAGCAGGGGGAGGCACCACACTGGCACTGATTGACCAGAGACCCGAGGGGAGAGGTGTGCACTGACCGAGACCCAGAGAGGGAACCGGGGGGGACTAGGAGCAGGATGAGGGGAGCTTCTTGGGAAAAGACTTTCTTATAGAGAGAGAGAAGAGCAAGGAGCAGAGTCAATGAAACAAGAGTCAGATGGACAGAGAGAGAGAGAGAGAGAGAGAAAGAGAGATGGAGAGTGGAGAGAAAGAAAGAGAGAGAAAGTGAGAGAGAGAAGGCGGGGGTGGTGTGAGTGTAGGAAAGGGAGCTGTGCACAGATGGCCAGACTCAAATACAACCCCCACTCCCTCTAAACACACACACACACACAAATACATGCATGCATACCCAACACACACACACACACACAAACACAGACACACACACACACACACACACACACACACACACACACACACAACACAAACACACACTTTCCTGCAGGCTGTAGTAATTAAAAGTACTCATACCTTGACATCATTTCCATTCAAATAAAATGCCACAAGGTGTGTGTGTGTTTTGTGTGTGTGTGTGTGTTTATGAGCGAGCAAGAGTGTGTGTGAGTGTGTGTGAGAGGGGGCACACAAGTGTGTGCCTGTGTTTATGTTTGTGAGAGAGAGAGAGAATGAAGGAGAGTCTATGTGTGTGTATGTGTGTATTTCTTAGTACTTGTCCGTGTTTGTGTGTTTGTGTGCACTGGGGGTTAGCTGTGGCCTCCATCTGTTTTAGCTGACTGGCTTTAGCACCCTACTGATGATGATTACTTTGAGCGCTTTTGACCGTCTGATGAACATTGAATGCAGCCTCTACTCTGCACAGCCAAGAAAATGCGCTAAACCTGTTATCCCTTCAGACTAACACCAAAATAAACACAGATCGTGAAACACAGATCGTATGATCTCTGAAGAGATGGCCAATGGGTGATTAGGTGTGAATCACTGATACAGTAAACACACACACACACACACATATTATATATACATGCGTGCGCGCAGGCACACACACACACAGACAGAGAGAGAGAGAGAGAGAGATAGAGAGAGAGAGAGAGCAAGAAAGAAAGAGAAACCTACTCGCAGCATTTACTCGTACTGTAGCAAACACGATCATATGCATACATGCATGCACACACACACACACACACACACACACACACACACACACACACACACACACACAGTCTCGAGGGAGAATGCAAAAGTAATGAGAAGACACCTCTGGCAGTTTAATTAAGGCCCACATCTGTCAGAGACACATCTGGAGCAGGTGTCATTGCCAGAGACAAAGTTCCTCTCTCTGTCTGGGCTATTAAACATATGTGTGTGTGAGTGTGTGTGTGTGTGCTAGAGAATGCAGTGGAATTGTCCTCAGTCGACTTTCAACACATACTTTTTACCCATCTAAATGTCGTTAATACTATCAAAATGGTTCTCCATTTTGAAGAAATATGGCTATCCAGAGAATAATAGTAAAGGCAATAACGGCAATATAAAAGTATACCATAACGTTTTATAGCATGAAATTGTATAAAATTGCAAGAGGAAGAGTTTGTGGAATTCTCAATCATGTTGCTGTTGTACATGTTGTCACTGGCCTGAATTGACATAACCATACAACATAGTGTATCTCAGTGTTGTATTACACAACAGAATTTGGTTTTGTCTCAGCTGTAATGTAGCTCCAGTGAGCTGTGTTCTGGATACATTATTTTGTGAAGCTACTCGATTCCAGCATGGAATTCCATGCAGATACCACTTTGGTACTGCTGAAGCAATTTCCAGTAAAAATGTAACAGTGAGGTTTTTACATGTTTTGATCAGACAAATTAACAATGTGTTTTGTTTGAAACAATAGACACAAACAATAGAAACAGAACCTCTGTTCCTAACACATTTTCGGTGGCACAGAAAACAACATTGGGCTATTGGTGACTTGGGGACAGGCAAATTATTAAAAAATATATATTTTTTTTAAAATGTTAAAAAAGAATGTTAAAAAAACGTATTAAAGAATGTTAAAAAACCTCATCTATTTTAAAACAAGTGCCATTAAAGCACTCACTCCTTTCTCTAATTACTGAAGTCAAGTGTACTTAGCTTTTGTGAACCACAGCACAGAGTCGTTAACTGTATTGCCGATTCTGATTCTGCAACAATTCTGACAATACCACCAGGAGCAGTTTAACCTGGGTGGCCGTTTTTAGCCTCGGTGGAAGAATTACAGCCTGTCCTGGGTGATTGGCATGCAATCTCGGCCGTCACGGCACGGATAGGCTTGTGCAGTCGTGTCAGTCAGTGAGAGAGATAGCCGATTTAGTGGGAGACACTCTCGATCCTTCCTGAAGTGTCGGAGGAGATCCGGCACAGCGCTAGAAGGTGCAAAGAGTCCCAGCAGCTTCTCTCCAGAGGATCACATGGCTGCCTTCTTTCCTTTTTCAACACTTTCACTTCTTTCAAGTCTGGGTCTTCTTCACCCTCATCTCTACTAGTTCTGTCCTCTGCTTGCTTTCTCCGCCCTGCTTCTCAGCATCCATTCTGTCTCTATCTTTATCTTTTGTCTTCTTTAACACTTTCTTCTCATCTCTCTCCCACACACAACATCTAGCTATGTCCTTGCTAAGGCTTTTCTCTTTTTACTCTGTCCACCTATTCCTTCTTTTCCTTTTACCCTTTGTCTCCTCTCCTCCCCTCTTTTTCTTCCCCATCCCCTCCTCTCCTCTCCTTCCTAGCGTGCCACCCTTTCTCTCTAGTCGTTGTGCCAGGCCACTGTTGGGTATGTGGGTGAAATGCAGTTGGGTGCCAGCTCTTATGACCCAGCTGGCTCCCTCCAGGCTCAGGTCCTCCTGAGATATGATCCCATCTCTCTAACAGCCAACAGTCCTCTCATTCTCTTTCATTCTCTTCCATTTTTATTTTTATTTTATTTTTTTCGAGGCAGTCTCTCGACTTTTTGTGCTCATAAATTTTGCGGAGGACAACCTCGCTTGGGTTTTATGAAAATGAGATAATACGGATTAGTAATGCAGTTTGTCTTGTTTATGTCGACTGACGCCAGTATTTCTAGTCATTCTTTTTGAAGTTCTTGAGAATCTTTGGAGAATCTTTATTAAAAACGAAAACTGCAGCCTCATTGTACCCCCTCCAGTACCTCCTCCAGAAAAGAAGTGAAATGTCATCTTTCTCATTTAAATCATTAGGTCAACCTTTACTTTGCTCCTGTGTAAATGACATAGGCATAATTCAAAGTGCTGTGCTCTTTGAAGCGCCATTTTGGTTCCTTCTCCCCTGCTGTCATCTTTACAATGCAGTGTCCATTAGCGACTTTATAGTCTCAGTTATTGATCTCAACACTTTGCCATTCCCCAAATGAGCCAATTTGTGATTCTTCATTGGACACTGAACACACTTAATACAAAAGGGAACACATCAAAAACAAACATGTAATTACTACCACCAAAAACAAGCATGGTGTTACTACCATAATGATCAAGTTATGTAGATAAAAATGATTGCATTAAAACATTGTCATCTCTGTCGAAATGGAGGTGTGTGTGTGTGTGTGTGTGTGTGTGTGTGTGTGTGTGTGTGTGTGTGTGTGTGTATCTGTATGTGTGTGATGGGTATTTTTTGCACTTGGAGTACTGTTAGATAGTAAAGGAGGCAATAAAATCTGAAATTTGTAACATTAGGTTAAGAGTTCAACTCAGAGAGTGTAATTCTTTATGGGGTCCTTTTGAAAGCTCTTTGGCTTCTTGCCTCACTGTACATCTTCCAACTGTTTAATCGCTGTACAAACAGTTTTAGGAAACAAGGTTTTTTTAAATGTGGAAAACATTTTTTTGAACTTTTAGTACCCTACAAAAATGCAGAAGGGATTGATATCAGTAGAATAATCTGTAGGTCAGGAGAATTATGTGCCTTTACACTTCACACTACACAAAGAGAATCCATCTCCCTGATGTAGTTTCAACGTTTTTATTGTTGAGATCATAGTAGTTTGCGATCATTGCGTCAATGAGTCTGTACTGAGCTTTTTAATGGCTTTTAATCATGCTCCAGAGACTGCTTGAGCTTTTTCAATGTCTTTTTAACCATGCACGAGAGACGGTTTTATACAAAACAACTGAGGCTGTTTACTCACTACCAGTTTGACCCACAGACCGGCATTTATGTTTCACACCTGAGGCCTATGTTTAGTGCACAAAATTGCACTTAGAGATAAGCTTATCTTTTCAGAGATTTATTTCTTTTCAAAGAAGTAACTTCATTTAATTGTGATAGTCTGTTGTTTTTCAAATGTGCTTTAAAGAGAGCACATGCATTCATTTACCAATGCTGTGATAGTCTGTTGTTTTTCACACTAGTGTCTCCCTTTGGCATATGAACATGCCTGCACACACACACACACACGCACACACACACACACACACAAATACAGACACGTACACACACACACACACACACACACACACACACACACACACACACACACACACACACACACATAAACACAGACACAGACACGCACACTTAATATATGCTAGTAACAGCTCTGGGGTTGCCAGGGCCGTCTGCTGCCATCTCTTCTGCTTGTGTATTCTGCACCAATCAAAACACAGAGACCCCCCTTCCTCCAAGCGACCATCACCTTCTACCTCATCTCACAGCCTCCTCTCTTCCACCCCCGGTCTGGTGCCCCCCCTAGAGAGGGTCCTGGAAGCTTAGCCCAGGGCTCTCCATCCATCTCAGGGAGTCTGGAGCCACCCAGGGCAATTACTCCCTCCTGCTGACTTCACCTGGAAAACATAATTGAGGGGCCGGCTGTTTTCTCTGGTGCTTAAGGTGCAGATGTAAAATGGGGGAAGTGATGGAGGCAGGAAGGTGGAGATGGGAGGAGGAGGAGAAGGAGTCACCAGGTTCCTCTGTGGGCTCATTGGCTGTGAGGAGCTGGTTGTTGTTGCTGGTTGTTGGTTGTTGTTGTTGTTGTTGTTCATGTTCTTGTTGCTGCTGCTGTTGCTGTTGTTGTTTTTGTGTGCGTGTGGTGTGTGTGTGTGTGTGTGTGTGTGTGTGTGTGTGTGTGTGTGTGTGTGTGTGTGTGTGTGTGCTGGGGGTTAATGGAGGAAGAGAAAAAAGGATCAGATCAAGTTAATACATTGCTCTTGTTATTTATCCTTGTTCATTTAATATGTAATTATAACATAATTAGTGACAGATTTACTAATATCCTGAAACATAGACATTGTTAATTTGATCATTAGAAAGCAGATTAAGGTTGCTGTGAGGGAAAGAATATACTCTTGGACTCTTTTTATTTCAGTAATCTGGAAATAAAACACCATAATGGTCCACCTGATCAGGAGGGCACATTCTAAATGGGCTCCCTCATCTGTTTACCTAGCATGTGTGCAGTCTAAAGGGATGGATGGGATTGCTGAGAAAAGTATGGAGAAGGAAAGTTCATCCCCGGTCGAGGCCTAGTCTAGACTGAAAATAGTTCATGGTTTGAAAATAGGCTTCTGAATAAATCTCAAGGACATGAGGACTAATCTTAAAACCTTGAGCCAACTGGTTGTTCAAAGTTATGCATTTGGTGTCATGCCAGCTCAACTTTCTGTTGCTCACATAGAAAGCCCCTTCCCCTTCGCTTTTTGGCCTTGGTTATAGTCCACGTATACATAATATTATTCCAATAGATTATTTGATATTATTCAAAACTGTGTTTATTCAATTTAAATGAATATAGACACAGCTTGCTATACAGATCACACCTCAGCAGATGCTGAACCCCAGAAATAAGGTGGATATGATAATGCGTTGATCAATGTACCAATTTTTACCATATTTACTGGCAAGTGACTCCCTGGCCTTGAATCCCCTTCCTTAGTTTACTTGATGTTTCAGACTTCGTAGCTCTGCTCCATTACATTTAATATGTTATATTTCGATGGAGTTAGTTTGTGTGTGTGTGTGTGTGTGTGTGTGTGTGTGTGTGTGTGTGTGTGTGTGTGTGTGTGTATTTTTTCTTGTGTATATATATTTACGTGTGTGTTCTCACAGATTGTGCAGACTACATTTTTGGATTGGAGTGTGGTGTAGTGTCCATGATCCATGGTCCATGGGTCAACAGACTTGTTCAGATCACGCGTGGTAGTGAGGCGAGGGGCTTTTTCGCATTAGAGCTGAAGAGTGGAGCGCGTGGCCAGAGGATGGCTGCAGTGACCCCCCCCCTTCCCCCTGCTCTCAGGCCACCACTGGTGTGGTGTGAGATGCACCCAGGGCCCCCTCTCTGCCTCTCTCTCTCTCTCTCTCTCTCTCACACACACACACACACACACACACATACACACACACACACACACACACACACACACACACACACACACACACACACACACACACACACACACACACACACCCAGGCTCCCCTCTCTCTCTCTCTCTCTCTCTCTGTTGCCACTTGCAGCACAGCAAGGCTCACTGCTGCTGCCAGTGGCCCGTATCCCTGGGATGGCTGTGAGATGAGCACACACACACACACAGTATACTCACAAGTACACACAAAGTCTCTTTTTCGCTCTCTCTCACACACAAACCACACACACACACACACACACACACACACACACACACACATTGCTGCCTATCCCTGGCTGAGACTTGAAGGCCACAGTTATAGGAGTGGATTTGTTGAGGTGCATCTGTTTGCAATGTTCTCCAAACTGCTCTGTCATTTACTGTCCTTCATGTTGCACATGGCGTGTGTGTGTGTGTGTGTGTGTGTGTGTGTGTGAGTGGACTGGAGTATGTGGGGGATGTGAGGACATTCTACAAGATACCAGCCATCTTTTGCCTTAACGTTTTTGAAGGACTTGTAACATGGCCATCACACCAGGTGCACGTGTATGTGCATGGGTTTGTGTGTGTGTGTAGTGTGCCCATGAGTGTAGTTGAAGGATATGGTGGTGAGGAACTTTTCCTTGACCCGGGGATGACTGGAGTTCTGACGGGAGGCACCATGGGAAGGCATCAAAGTTAGGTCCTGGCTGGGGTCCAACCAACAGAGAAGGTGCCTGTCCAAGCAAAGGCAAACTGGACTTCCCTGAGAGAGAACTTAAAGCCCTCGAAACTCTGCACCTCACTCAAGGACTGCATCTGTTGATAAGCACTGGAGCGATTCATACTGTGCTGGAACATGCAGTCTTTCTGATCTATTCACTGACTTATAATGTCACTGAAAATAATGAAAGTAGTTTGAAATGATGGGGTGCAAGCCATGTCCGCAGCAGGGCGATTTTCATCGATTTGAGTCTCTTTTTGACTTCCCTTTTTAATTTTGCATTGAAGCCAGACAAGACGGTTCAGAAAACTGTCCAACCTTTACACAAAAGACAAAGTTTCTTCACTTTCCCAAAAGACAAAAAATGAAGCAGAGAAAAGTTACTCTCCAGTTGGCTGGGATCCTACTCAGCATGCTCAAGTTTTACAAGATAATACAACTTTAGGCTATGATGGACATTTTAGTAAGATATTACAACTCTAGGATATGGTGGACATTTTGGATGAAACCAATGGTGTGTATTTGGCATGAATGGCATGTATAAGACATGAAAATAGCTGTTATCTGTTAAAGCGATGGTTCAGAGTAATCAGCAGGAAGCATGCATAAGGATGTAGATCCAGGAATGCACTAATATTTTGTTCGTAGTACCAGTTTGCAACAATTATTAGTTAACACTAAGTTGTAAACACTTCGGAAAAAAAATATTAAAAACTGGATGTACCAAAAAAGCGTCGATGTAATCACTTCCTGCCAGGACTTTTACGGGCTTTTCCCAAATCACGGAAGTAACGTTGATGCAGAGGTATAGTAGCAGTTAGTAGCATCCATCAGGCAAGTGTTATTTAAATAAACTCCTGTATTTACAAACGTTTCAATGCCTCATTTTATGAGTAAAGAACATAGTTGTACTACTGTAGAAGTTTCGTACCATTCAGGGCGTTATTAGTGGGGTAATTTACGAGATAAAAGTTGGTACCATTACGACTGCAGAAACTCATTAGTTTCTGACAGCGCTACTCGACCAGGGTTCGATCAAGGGAAAACACGTTCTGGGATGGTGTTTGGCTCGGGGTCATGGTGCAAAGGACCCTAGGGTGAAATTACTCCGAACCATTGCTTTAAGTGGAAGCCTATGTGTTAAGAGACTGGGAAAAAAATGATGCAAGTCCTGTCAATAAGGGATATGGGTGTGTGAAGGCATTAACACCACTAGTGTGGACTCTGCCGCCATCTCAGGGGTTGCTTGAGAGGATGGAGGAAAGAGGATGGAGATTACGGCAGTGAGTGTCGGTGAATGTTAATCCGCCGGACGAAGGGCAGGCTCGTGTTGGCACAATCAAAGGACGACTGAGCAGCCACGGCCCAGAGACTTTGTGAAGCATCAGCGGCTACGTGCGTCACTACCCTGAATATTAACACATACACACACACACACACACACACACACACACATACACATAAGGGAGCCAGACGAAAGTTTATGCAATAATGCACTGGAAGAAAACTATTAAACAGATGCAGGTGTTCGTGGCAACAAATAATTCTAAAACCACTATAACCCTGGTATATATTCACAATTACAGGATAACTAGCCTCTAGAGTATTACTCAGTTCCAAGCAATTGCCCATGATGTCAAACACAAAACTAATTCCAACTTCTCAAACTTTACTTTGGTTCCCCAAAAGAACCCCTAGTCTTTCCATTTGAACCCACTGCTCATTTGGTACAGCTGTGTTGGTCACTGTTAGTTCTCCTTTATCAGGATCCCTATAGCTGGTGGTGGTAGCTGATGGTAGACACGCAATGGTAGAACAGAATTAGTTACAGTAGAGACTTCAGCCATGTTATGTGCATCCTTCTTTTCTTCTTAATTGGTCATCTTATTTTTGCTGCAGTGTTGCTACTCAGCCACACAAAATGGCTTTCTTAAAAGCACGGCCCAGGCGGTCTACTCTGAGTTCTCAGTCTTGTCTTTCAGTGCCTCCTCTCTCTCCAAATCTCTTCACACTTTTGCGCCCTCAACAACTCCCCTCCCTTCCATAATCCTTTCATCTGCCTTCACACCTCCATCCTCCATCCCTCGGCTCTCTTTTGCTTTTTTCTCTCTTTTCTTTCTCTCATCCCACCGTTTCTCCTCCCTTATCCTTGTCTCAACTTCAACCCCTTGGACATTTCTCTCTCTTAAAAGCCCTCACACTCCCAAGCTGTATCTCTCCCTCTCTCTCCATCTCTCTCTCTCTCTCTCTCTCTCTCTTTCTCTCTCTCTTTCTCGCTCTCTCTCCCTCTCTCTCTTTCTCGCTCTCTCTCTCTGTCTCTCTCCCCCGTCTTCCATGGCTCCATCTGACGGTTCCCGCCTATGAAAATAGATGACTTTTGGCCATTTCTCAAGTGGGGCTGTTTACATACACAAAACACATACAGAGAGTCAATCACATCCCCCTCTCTCTATCTCTCTTTCTCCATCTCACACACACACACACACACACACACCCCCCACAAATGAGATGCACACACTATTCTCACGCCAAACACACATACACACAGACCTCCCCCACCCCCTGTTCATCTGTCACCCCTGTCAGGTTGTTTGGAGAGAGGGAGGAGAGAGAGAGAGAGAGAGAGAGAGAGAGAGAGAGAGAGAGAGAGAGAGAGAGAGAGAGAGAGAGAGAGAGGCCACCCGCCATCACCGTCACTTCTGCCGACAGGTCCTCCACGCGGCGTGTCACTGGGAGGATCTGGGACAGCCAACCGCGAGCGAAATACTAAAGCCTGCGCTCCCTGTTGTCAGTGGCCAGGCACGGGTGGAGGAGACGCAGCCAGGCTCCTCACTCTCACTGAGACAAACTGACAGGGAGATGGAGGTCCTCCAACAGTCCCCTCTGTTTCCACCCACAGAGGTGACAGTGCCATGTGCCATTATTATGTTTAGTAGATTATGAAAGGATACATTTAGTACTTTGCATACTGCACACTGTACTAAATCTATAATATATTTAAATCAATGATCAAAGTACAGACAACAAACGCACATGTCAAAAGTAATGCCACTGCCAGAAGGAATTAAATTGCAATAAATTGACCAATACTTTTTGCATCATTTCCTCATGTTGGAAGTGCATGACCCTGTGCTGTCCAGTCTTCGATGTGTACATTATGTGTCAAGAGTAGTGGGCATTCATATTTGTGGATAGTTGCAGCCCTTTTCTGCTATCTACTTAGTAATGGCCAAACACACTCTTTAAAAATACAAAGACTCAATTCAATCACTCAGCCATTTGGATGGAAACACTCGAAAATTGCAAGGTTGCTCTGGTATTCAAAACGTAAAGAAATCTATTTTCCCCATGTGTGCTGTTGTGGGACTGTGTCCCTTCCTCTCTTTTTACCCCAATTCCAGAACGCACATTTGTGTGCAGAAGCATCCAAAGCAATTATGTCCCCCCTTTTTTTTCCCTTTATTTTGTTGTTGTTGTTTCTTGCGGCGTGCTGCGCAGAGGAAAGGTTCACCGTCATGTTCAGAAATGGGAGCAGGCCGAGTCACGACGGCTGTGGTGGGTGGCGGGGGAAAGAGGACAGAAACAGCAAAAAAACAAAAGACAAAAAAAAATAAAAAAAAGGGGGAGGAGCAGCAAGCTTTTCTGTTGTTTCGTTGGTGACTGTCTTGGGATGGATGGCGGTGATGGCGGCAGCGTTATCGTGTCTGTCACATGCCTTTGTGAGGGAGTTGTGCAGGGCCATGTTCGCTCCGGGCCCTGCACAGTCTAAAAGCCTTCATCTGATGTCTGGCCCACTTGCATCATCAGGCATAACACACAGAGAGAGGGGGGTGGAGAGAGGGACAGAGAGAGAGAGAGAGAGAGGGAGAGAAGGAGGGAAGGAAGGAGGGATAGAGAGAGAAGGGCAGAGAAAGGGAGAGAGATGGAACGTGTGGTTTGTTGTCCTGGGAACACTGATGTCATGAAGGTGTGTGTGTGTGTGTGTGTGTGTGTGTGTGTGTGTGTGTGTGATGCCTAATGTTGGAGGTGGAGCAGGGAATAGGTGAGAATGAAGAGTAGCTTGTCTGGTGAAACCAGTGCATGCACACAGATCAACTCAAATGCTTTAAGGCACACATGCATATTTTCACACGCACAAGCACACACACACACACACACACACGTCAAGCATGCACAGTAAAACTTTATTGATTCAGCAAACCCTTTTTCCACGCCAAAAGACAAGTTCCGTCCTTACATCATTAGCAACTGGCGCGTTTCATTTAGCTCTGGTAACCCTGCAGAACTCATGCTGTGGAGAGCAGCTGGAGGTCGACACCTTTAGAAGAGGGAGATAGGGAGAGAGAGAGGGAGAGAGAGAGCAAAGAAAGAAAAAAAAGACCGGGAGGGAGTAAGGTTTGGATGGAGAGAGAGTGGGAGAAAGGGTTTATTTCTGTGAGGAATGGTATTGAAAAATGTGTGTGTGTCTATTTGTGTGTTTTTTGTTTGAGAGAATGTGTTTTTTGTCAGTAATAGAGTTATGAAAGCATTGTTTGTGTGTGTGTTTGTTTTGTGTGTGTGTGTGTTTGTGTGTGTGTATGCGTGTGTCTCAAATCATTTTGCTGCATCCCCATTGCAGTACCCAGACACAGACACGTACCGATAATCACCACGATCAACCCTTTGTCTCTCCCGCATCGTTAGCAGCTCAATGGCTGACCCCCCACACCTTCCACACACACAAACACACACACAAACTCACACCCGCCACTTGCAGACACAGCCTTCTCTGCAACAAGCCATGTTTGCATAATTGTTAGAGTGGAGCGGTTGGAGGTTAGTGCCCCCCTTCTGCCTAGAGCGTTTCATCTCATGGACGCAATGCTCACAGCTCATTGGCTGCGCTTTGTCCCCCCTGACACACACACACACACACACACACACACACACACACACACACACACACACACACACACACACACACACACACACACACACACACACAGTAAGCTGTCTCTGCACTTATCATTGATGTCCTGTCCTGATGTCCTGTGTGTGGATGCTGTCTGAACCTGAACTTTGCAAACACTGGTTCATGGTTCATGTAAATTGCAGAGTCCCCCCCCCCCACACACACACACACACAAACACACAGACACACACACACACAGAAACACACGCTCAACACCTGACCCTTAAACAAGTAATGCTCAAAGTTGTACGTTGTTTGGACAGTGTAGGGTGGTTGTAAACAGGTGTTTCAGGTGTGTTTGGATTCAGTATTGTCTGAGGTGTGTGTCTGTAGATGCTGAATAATTGCGTCATACCATTAAATATATTGCAGAATAATATAAGCCGTGTTTTGAGTATAACTTCAGGCCTTATCGTTGTGAGCGTAGGATAAATGTGAAAAATCTTGTTTTCCGTCTGGCTTTGTCACAAAATATAACTCCATTCAATTTGTATTCCTTATTCTTTCTGTTGGCAAGAATAACACACACACACACACACACACACACACACACACACACACACACACAGAAGAAACACACGCTCAACACCTGACCCTTAAACAAGTAATGCTCAAAGTTGTTTGGACAGTGTAGGGTGGTTGTAAACAGGTGTTTCAGGTGTGTTTGGATTCAGTATTGTCTGAGGTGTGTGTCTGTAGATGCTGAATAATTGCGTCATACCATTAAATATATTGCAGAATAATACAAGCCGTGTTTTGAGTATAACTTCAGGCCTTATCGTTGTGAGCGTAGGATAAATATGAAAAATCTTGTTTTCCGTCTGGCTTTGTCACAAAATATAACTCCATTCAATTTGTATTCCTTATTCTTTCTGTTGGCAAGAATAACACACACACACACACACACACACACACACACAGCCATTTCCCCCATGCTTTAGCTGAAGTAGAAAAACTCTTTGTATTGTTGTTATTGTGTTCTAGTGATAAATGCAGCAAATTGAAAATGTGCAGTGTGCACATCAGTAAGGAACCAAAGAGCTGTGTGTGTGTGTGTGGAGTACTGATGTATCCCCTGAACATAAAGGCCACCTTGCAACACTTTGAAACAAACAAACATTTTGATATGGATATAAGCATTATATTTGATGATAAGAGCTAGGAGGATATTGACTTAATTAATTTTATGATTTTTATTTATATGTACATTTTTTCTCTCATGTCAAGTATTCTGTAAGCATTTTGCAGTTAAGTCCTGCATACTTTGCAGTTAAGTCCTGCATACTTTGCAGGAAGTCCTGCATACTTTGCAGTTAAGTCCTGCATACTTTGCAGTTAAGTCCTGCATACGGAACTCTTTCTACATGGGCATAACAAACATATGCAGCTTGTCGGGACATCAGAAACCCATAACCTAATTTCTCCGACTGTTGCACTGCAAAGCACCCTGGGTGTTTTTTAGGCCTGAAGGCCCCACAGTGGCTTGGCTGTATGTGTCTGTATGTGTGTGTGTGTGCGTGTGTGTATGTGTGTGTGTGGGTGTGTGTGCATGCGTGTGTGTGTGGGTGGTTCTGCATTGGGTCAGCAGGTCTGGGGTAGGGCCGTGAGCCTCCCACTGCACCCGGCCGCAGTGACGTGCCGTGGCCCTGGAGTCCCCTGAAGGGGCCAAAAGCCTGCCTCTGTCAGCCAAGATTAACTCCTGGGAGCAGAGGCAAAATGGCCCATGGTGAGGGGCAACAAAAATGGCCAAGTTGGATCAGTGGCACGAGGCCACCATCAGGCTCAGGGCCTGTGACAGATCTGGCCACGGGGCAGACACTGACTCATGGCCTCCACAACCCCAGCACTAAACACACACACACACACACACACACACACACACACACACACACACACACACACACACACACACACACACACACCCACCCAACCCGCCATATCCTCCTGAGAACCAATCCATAGACCTATGTCCTCTGTAGTGGACATAAGTTCTAGAAGCATACCCCTTTACCCAATTTCTGTGGTCTTTTAAAGAGGACATCCTGGGCTTTCTAATGATATATCATGTGATTGGCTGGGTTGCTGGGAACCTCCTCTTCCTGGTTCTCAAAAATAGTTGACATCAAAACAAGCACATTTTATGGAAGGATGAGAGATAAGTCAAATAGTGTCTTCTTATTAAGCATTCATTATGATGGCAATATATGGTCTTGTTAATGAAAATGTCAGGAATCATGTGATTCATTTTGAAAGAAGTTAAGTTATTTACATTTTGAAATAATTGTGACTTTATGAATGTCCATTATAATGGACACCAGGACCAACATATTTTGATTTTTTGGTAAATTTAGGAGATCATTTATATAGGATGAATGAGGGGGGTCAGATTTGGAGCTCTCAGGTGATGAGTGAGTGAAACAGAGATGAGGACTATGAACCTGTGCCTCAAGAAGATAGCGAGGAAGAGTAAGACTAAAAATGAATTATCATGAGATTAAAGAAAAAACAGGAAAATGAAAATGAACAATCCAGAAAAAGAAATACAACTGTCCAAAAAGGCAAATAAAGTAGTCTAGAAGGATAAATAACATTTTCCCTTATATTTGGTTAAGTTTACCCTTAATTTAATACCACTAAATGCATAATTTGTCCATTTTTGTCTATTTTCATGGCTACCTTTTCATAGTAAAACGGTCCTTTTGTCCACCACAGGGGACATGCTATAAAATTTAAAATAAAAATAAATTTAAAAAAAGAAAAATTGTAAGATGTTTTTTTAGTCCTAAATAGAAAGGAAATCACAAAAAAAAAAAAAGAAATTGTTGGAAAAGTTCCGCAACAATTGAAGGTTCTAAAATTCTATGTTGAATTCAATGAACCCAGATATTCTTTAGAACGTTCATTTCTCAACATTCCCGTCACACCAGTGTGATGGTACTCCTTTAAGGGTTAAGCACGCGCCTCATCGTGGATGGTGGTTGTGTGCAGGATATGCGCTCCAACCACGGGGGGAGAGCTTTGAGTTGTTTAGTCGACGTTTAGGAGTTCGTTTGACGGATCGATAAGCCCCCAGGAAGCCTCCACTGCTAAAGCTGCCATACTCATCACTTTTTATTGGATCAATAAAACTTAATGAACTCTCAGTGCTTATTGACAATCAAGTTAAATCATTTATGGACTCCACAATTAACTTAAATCATTTATGGCCCACCATTTGTTGTGGATTCCGAGCTATTGGAATTCATATGAATATATCAAAGGCGCCCACTTTCATTATCACCTTTGAGTGTATTTGATCTAAGACAGGGAAATGAGGGACATTATTTGTGCCACTCTGAATGTTCACAGATGTGGCCATCATCAATCATGTGTTTTGTCTATCAGGGGGAGGAATGTCACATGACCCCCCGAGTCCCATTATTGACGGAGTGACGCTGACCCTTCTGACATTGCTGACATATCCCATGATTCAGCAGTTCCATGATTAAGTCCATTACCGCCACCTACATCTATTATCACCTAATCAAATGTAGGCCATATAGTGTTGGATGAATGATCTTATTATGAGTCTGGCTGAGGACATCTCCCATTTCGATGTAGCTGAATCACTGCATGGAAACTGAGTGAATATTCTTGTCTAATCTCATTTGACTGAACTCCTTATTGTGACTGACACTTATTTTAATATATTTTTTAGTTTGTCAAACTGAGAAAAATTTCAGGCTATGAAAATAACCTTAGAGAAAAGTGTTCTAGATGAGATTCTGACTTTTTTCCCACATATGCTGCTAATCCTTTGTCAATTAATGGTTCTATGACAACGGTCTGTCAGCACTACCAGAGTAGTTGTCACTGAAGTAGTTGTCACTTTTCAGGTTTGTCAGTGCAGTCAAAGGTGTGTATTGGCTGCAAATTGGAATGCAAATGAACAAGCATAGAGTTTTTTCACAATAGTGTATGAGAATGAAGACTATTATCTTACAATGTACTGTATGGTCTTTTGGGCCCCCATCGTCGACTTCAAGGCAGTGACCTTGAAGTGACTTCCTGGAAGGCGCTAGGGTTAGGGTCAGGGTCAGGGAAGGCAGTGCTGCTTTGGAGTCGACGGTGGGGGCCCAAAACATCATCAAGCTTATTTTACTGTCGATATTACAAAAACATTTAAAAGGTTTATCAAATCATAAAAGTCAATTTGTGAACAGGAGTGTTTTTATTTCAACTCGCGAGTGACAGAACTCTTTCAGTAGTCTATAGCACATTCTTAATTAAAATATGTTTTTTTCATAAACTCACACATCAACACAGGCAATTACAATTTCCCTTTCATCAAGGCTTCCTCGCCTCAGTGAAGCCACACAAAAAGCCATCGAACCACGTGGCGGGATTCACACCATTAAATCACACGCATCCGTCATCTTTCACCCTTCCCCTAAATAAGAATATGGATTATTGCATGAATCTGAATCTGCATTCTTGGGCCTGTATGGTGTGTGTGTGTGTGTGTGTGTGTGTGTGTGTGTGATGTGATATCCTCTAAATTTCAGATTTCTATTTATTTACAGCTTCAGTGTCTCTCCATTAAAGCAAATTATTATTGATTTGGGACATGAAGAATGAGAGCATGAGCAGCCTATTAGAAGTGTAGCTATAGAACACACACACACACACACATAAATGCACAGAGACACACAGAGACACACACACACACACAGAGAGACACACACACAAAGACACACACACACACACAGAAACATACACAGTATTTGTGTTTGGGTCTGTGGCCTGCAATAAAGATGAATGGGTTGTCCAGAGTTATCTTTCAATGTACATGTCAAAATTACAGGAAAATAATAAAAAAGAGCCACTTACCTCAATGCTGTCATCTCCAGATTCAGATTCAGATTTTTCATTTAGAGTTATGCTGATATATTAGTTGCTAGCCTGTTTGTGTTCAAATCAAGACAATAGACTGTATCTGGTGCAAAATATATTTTTAGAAAAACTGACAATTAAACTCACAATTGGGAGTTGTTAGGTTTGAAGTTGTGCTGATATATTAGTTGCTAGCCTGTCTGTGTTCAAATCAAGACAATAGACTGTATATTATATGGTGCAAAATATATTTTTAGAAAAACTGACAATTAAACTCACAATTGGGAGTTGTTAGGTTTGAAGTTGCATTAGAACATCTCTGAAGAAAGAAAGAAAACTTTTTATACTAGATCAAGTTAGCTGGCCTCCCCCCATATGTTGTGGGTTGGCTAAAGAATGGCTTTCAGTGTCTTGCCACCCAGGTATTGCATTGCGTCCCTGTTAAACCTTCCACCAACCTTCCATGTGTATGCCATCATGAGCCTCTGGTACAGTATGTTGTTACTCATGTGCAATAAATATTCACGCTTTGAATGGCCTAAAGCACTCATTTGAAAGCATCTTCAGGTATCCTGTTAATGCTGTGCTGGTCAAGCCATTCGCTGGTCTGCCATAGGCTGCCTATCAGACCCAGAGATATCATGGGAGGGGGGGGCTGACCCTTTGGGTCACCCATCTGCAGATCAAAGGCATGCTGGACACGGAAAAGGGTCTTGTTGATGTGTCGTTATCCTTATCTAATGGCAGTAGACATTGGCATGTGAATCCTTCCATACGCACACAGATGTTGAAATTCTGAATAAAACAGCACCACCACCACCACCATCACAACCCCCTCCACGGAGGTAACCTGGCCGAGAAAAAGGCCCCCCCTGCTGGGTTCACTACAAAGGCAAGAGCACCTCCAGTCCTGTTTCTACCCATCCGTTGCCACTGCGAACTGTGTTATTTTGCCACCCTGTGAGCTGCATATCCGTGAGGTATTAGGAGTATGCTTTGCTTTCATGTTTGTAGGGACTGTTTGCATGCGTCTCTGTGTGTCTGTAGGTGTGCTGTGCATTCAGATGTCTGTCGGACATGGTACTCTCTCTGGTGTGTGTCTGTGTGTGTGTGAGTGTGAGCGAGTGTGTTTGTGTGTGTGTGTGTGTGTGTGTGAGAGAGAGAGTGAGTGTGAGAAAAAGAGATTCTTGGCTGAGGATGAGGGGTAGGAAATCCATAGCTATGATTCTGGGCCCAAGGGAGGCTCTGGGTGGACTCCATAGCGGTGAGCTGTATCTGGAATACTGATGTTAGCTGCTGGAATGAACACAAAGTTTATGTGTGTGTGTACTCGTGTGTGGGTGTGTGTGTGTGTGTGCATGTGTGCTTGCATGTGTACGTGTGTATGTATGCATGTGTAAGTGTGCATGATGATGAGGCATCGTTTCAAGGCTATTCATGGCCACTTTTCCTCCTGGAATGTTCAAGGTTGTGTGCAACAGACAAACAGTTGACATGAGGCTTCCTTATGGCTTGTTTCATGCACTTGTGTACATGTGCGTGGCATGTTATTTTGGATGTAAGCATTGGATGCAAGCATTTACCTCCATGACCCATGCGAACGCTGCCTCTCCTCCGTAACCTCCCGAGGTTTTGGTTTACCTTTGAGAACACGGAAAAATGCCCCTGAACAATATCCTCTCAGGGTGAGGGGGGGCGGAGGGGGTGGGGGTCACCCACACACGTTCCGACGTCCCCCAATGCAGCAGACCCCTCCATCACGGCAGAACAAGGGAGTCTCGCCTGACGAGCGATCGTCTCGAGACGCAGCGGCTCCGTGCTACATTAAGCCTGGATCTCATATCCGGGGCCTGGGCAGGCCACAAGCTGAAAATTGGCCAGGACGACCCATTAACCACTCAACCCCCCTCCACCTCCCCCCCACCCCTTTCTTTTTTCATACTTTCACCGCAATACAAATTACCTCCACCTGTGTAACACTGCGGCAGCCGTCTGACGTACGTCCCACCGCAGGGCTGAGAAATGATTTTCGCTTCCAATGAGCGAGGTAATTCCATTTAGGCGGCAGAAAGGGTGGGCAAAAAAAAAGAGTAATAATAAAAAAACTCCT
Source organism: Alosa alosa (assembly GCF_017589495.1). Classification (NCBI taxonomy): domain Eukaryota; kingdom Metazoa; phylum Chordata; class Actinopteri; order Clupeiformes; family Clupeidae; genus Alosa; species Alosa alosa. Next base: position 12,589,204 of record NC_063211.1, on the reverse strand, counting down.
CCCCATTGTAATGCTTAACACTGTGATTGGGAGATTGAAAGCAGGTTGAGAGTACAAGGGGGTGGGGGGGGATCTAGGGGGGGGGTAGTGGTGGTGGGGCAGTTGGGAGGTGAGGGGGGTGGTAGGTATAATTGATGACGAATGTTTGAATATGAGATGAAGATTCATGGATGGGGGCTCGCGGGGGAGACGTGGCAGGTTGCGGGCCGGGAAGGATGAGGCGGGCGCGGGGCTGTGGCAGCGGAGTTATTGATGGGACGGGAGCTCCGGCTGGCCGTCTCAAGCGCCGCTAATGCCATAATAAATTAGCTCAATCACACCTGGCCTTAAACCAACCTGCGTCGCGAGCGCACTGTGCTTTTAAGCCGAGCCGAGTTGCCACCCTGTTAAAATGCCTCCACAGAAACAGCAGCAGCAACAGCAACAACAAATCAGTTTGTTTTGTTGGGGGGGAGGGGGCTGATTCGAGAGGTGATCTATTCAGGTCATTTGTCTGTGCTCTGGTGGAAGGTTGGGGCCTGAGGGCAACTATTAGAATCCAGCAACTTTATGAGTGTGAAGAGCTTCTAGCTTGGAATGTCCAGCGGCTGAGGACATGTTGACTGAATAGAAACTTAGGGGGGCAGTGGAGGGCAGTCTCCAAACGAGGTTTGTTGCACCATCAGCACCCCCCAGAAATCATGAGCTTAGTGAGCTGAAGATGATGAGTCGGGGCAATTTCAGGATCAGCCCATAATGCTGCGATCTGTCATTTCATTGATCTCTCCGAGGCATCTTGCTCCTTGCCCAGCACTGTCCTGGACAGCTACTGGATTATGGCTATGGGTATGTGTATGTGTAAAGCATTTCAAAGCTTTCTTTCATATCTGCTTTGACTCTGCAAAGGAATGACTAAGATGAATTTTACAGAGTCCATTTTCTTGGCGTATTATTTCGCTGTCCAATATTGCTTTCTGTAACACCACAGGTACCATGCGAAATGAAGTTTACTATTCAATTTCTGCTGCCCGACATTTCAGGGTTAATTCATTTTCTATTTTTCTAAGGCCTTTTCTTACCATGTCACCACCAGCCAGATGATAAACCTTCCATACAGAGATTATTCTCCCCATAAACTGCCCACATTCAGTATATATATATATATATATATATATATATATATATATATATATATATATATATATATATATATATATATATATATATATATATATATATATATATATATATATATATATCCTTTCTCATATGGTAGTCTCCAACACCAGCTGGTGCCATTAAAGCTGGGAGCACAGACAGTTTCCTCTGCAGTTAACTTCTCAAAATGAGGTAGCAGACTGCCAATGCTTATGAGAATGGCTTCCGTGAGTCATATTTGTTTGCTAAGTTTATGTTTGGAAAGGTCCGCAGAAGAGATCAAATGTCTTCGTTTAGACATGGTTCAGCTCTGCTTGATATCTAGATCAGAGATATGTCATAGCACAAGCATAAAGCATGCAGCATCCATGGAGTTTTTAGAGGGTAAGATATGTGTGTATTATTAGATACTTTCTTGGATACTGTCAAGACTAGACACAGGCCGTCTGGAACATTCAAGAATTTGGACTCTTGGACTGTGTGTGTATGTGTGTATGTGTGTATGTGTGCAAGAGAGAGAGGGTCTGATTTTGACGGGTGGTCTACAAAGTATCTGAAATATTAAGAGCTAACAAGCACATTGTAGCCTGTCCAGCATGTAAGGAACAGTAGAGCTCCTTATGTGTCCTGCTTTCATAAGTTGCATTCCCAGACGCTTCTGTAACACCAGGCGACCAGTTTGCCGAGTGCACTTGTAACGCTGTTTAGAAATGTTTTTTTTTTTTGAAGTTCAAACTAAAGGCCACATCCTCTCTAAATTGCCTCTCCCCCCGTGGTCCTCCCCCGTCTCTCTCTCAAGCTGATTTAAGTCATTTTGGAAGGTCTCAGGCATAAACCTGTCAAAGATCCCACTGGGTCAGAGTAGGGGTCCCCGCTAAGTGGATTGGCCATTTTTATCCCTTTTAATAATGCGATGGTCGGCTCTGTTGTGGTATGGAGGGACGGCGCAGTGCGGAGAGGGGACTCAGCCCGCTGGAGCTGGAGCTGCCGAGGTCATCCTGCTCAGTGACCCGTGGAGGTGGTGGAGAGCAGCCAGGTTGCATGGTGAGGGCAGGCCCCCCAACATGGTTGCCCCACCTGCCCATGTAGCATTACCACACACACACGCGCAAACACACACATACACAAACAATGGCCTGTTACTTATCTGTATGAAATTGACACACTCAAACACACACTCAACACACACACACACACACACACACACAGAGATAGAGAGACAGCCACAGGTATTTCTTCTCTCATGCATATGTTCACAAGAACATAATTGTAAACATAGGCAAATGTAAGTATAAAGATTGCCACACATTCACTTAAAACTTCTTTTGTTCATACTTTCTGTTCCTTTTCTCTCACAATCACACAATATCCCTTCACACACAACTTCACACACACACACATACACATGTATTCACATGTACTTTGTCATCTATTGCACCTATATGCTTAAAATAGCCTCTTGGGAAAAGAAAACAGTTTTCCATCTAAGGATCTCTGGGATATTTGTTACTGAACCACAGCTAGATGGCGAGGAGTAGATAGAGCCTGTGCGGCCTTCCAGATGTCCCGAAACTTTATTAAGAGGCAATAGAGAACTAGATGGTGTGTTTGGGTTGGGAGGGGGATTGAGAGGGAGATAACAAAAGTTCAGTCTTGGCTTGCTGGAGATGGTGTTAGAGACATCCTCCTGGGGCTGTTATCTTCTGTGCAGGTCGTGTAGTAATGGGTTCCCTGAGTGCGTCAGTAAATAACACCCTACTCTGCTCTGTGTCTTACACACCTCCCCTGCTGAACCCTCAGAGGCATGAGGTGACACTTGTGTTGCACACACTAGTAGGCTCCTCTTTTTGCTGTGACTAACTAGGATATGGATGTTTCTGGAAGGCCCCCTCTGGCTTCTGGTTGTAAGGAAGTGACCCTCGACACCACATCCATCACAGCTTCCAGGCGTAAGCAGAAAGGGATTCCCGTCCGAGCACCACACAAATGGACACTGCATCATCCAGTCACAGGGTGACTGAGTGAAGACAATAGTCCTGGATGGTCTCAAATAAGGATCCATGCACTGTGAACACAGCTGAGTAACACAGCCTAAAACCTGTGTGTGTGTGTGTGTGTGTGTGTGTGTGTGTGTGTGTGTGTGTGTGTGTGTGTGTGTGTGCATGTGTGCACTGATAAAGTAGCATCCACGGATCATGGGATCATGATCATGTGTTTGTATGTGTAAGTTTATGGTGTAAGATAGGATGCAGTGACAAAAGCCTTATTCATATCCTTATCCATATCTTTTTCATATCTTATTTCTCCCCAGTCTCAGTTAGCTGTACAGTTAAAAACATTTTCTGCATGGAAGAAAATGAGATCTCAAAACAATCACCTGCTCTGTTGGCTTCTCATTCTGGGAGGATAGGCCCAATCTAGTTACAATTATTGTCGCTGAATTTACAAAAAAAAAAAAAAAAAAAAAAAAAAATTTATTTCCGTGTAAGACTGTCCTGTGTACAACAAAGGAAAGAAGCAGCGAGGCAAACTATTTAGGAGAGTTATGAGATTCAGCTGAGGTCATTATATTACGTTATATTAAGTACCTATAAGATTTTGTGCACCCAAAAGGGCACTAAACCCGTGTGGTGTGTGTTTGACTGCAGTGGCATTAATTGAAACTGAACGCATAGCATGTATCACCACAGTCTCTACGCTCATCAGATCTGTCACAGCCCCTCTGGCAGACTGTGTGGATGAGCATGACTTTATCAGTGGATTTTAAAAGACATGCCTTTTAAGGGAATTCTTGGATTTTCAATAGTGCTGGTTCCTGTCGGGGGGTTTTGTGTGTGTGTTGGAGAATTAAACTGCAGTTGTCGTAAGTGAAACAGCAGACCCCTTGGGACAGAAGGGAAGCGGTTTGCCTCTGGGTCAGGAGCTGGATGTGTCTGCCACAGTCCAGCGCTGATTGCTGACTGGACAAAAAAAAAGGAACATTCCCCTCACCGCCCAACTGCCCGCCTGCACCCTCCCCCCTTCCCCCCCCCCAACCCCACCCCCCAACCCCGGCCAGCCATGTGGCGCTTTGCTTTCCCCCGTGTATGCCCCGTCGAGCTCTCTCCCCGAAAATAAATGAGTTCTGCCAGGAATGAGACCTGCATTTCAAAATGACATGGAGGGTAGGGTAGAAGGGAGAGGTACGCTGGCCATTGTTATTCCCTTGGCAAAAGCAAATCCACTGAGGAGTTATGGGGGGTGAGGGAGGGGGAGGAGTTATCAAATGGGTGTGCTTCCCCCAGTCCAATGCATTAACAACAGTGTCCTGACATCTAGATGCTCATGTTCCCATCAGCATGGCACAGGAGTTTGTGTGTGTGTGTGTGTGTGTGTGTGTGTGTGTGTGATGGATTGGCATACTTATGTCTAGTTTGTGGTACTCTTTTTGCAAAAATTCTCCAGGAATGTATTTATTTTTGAACTGAAATAGAGCAGAGTTGAAATAAATCAAATTATTGGCTTAAAATATGGATTTTACTGGACATTTACAGACTGGAATGCTGTGATACCATGTGGTGATTTAAATGTTTTTAGCACTCGGTTAAAATATGTCTTGACTGAAGACCCTGTTATAGGGATTCATGGTCTAATGTTTTGAGGAGACCAAAAGTTTTCTTAACTCTGGAATAATTGTTAAAACTTCTAGCTCCGTGTCCTCAGAAGTCCAGTAATTTGGAACCCCATGGGCTGGTGTCTTGGACATGCATTAAGTCTAGTCCAGGACTAATTTTTTAATGGACATTCGTTTTTTTTTTTTTCGGTTCTGTCTAAAAACAGTTGGGATTTTTTTAGACTTAATCCCGGCCTTGGAAGCCGGCCTTGAGACTCAGGTGCTCATACAACAGAGACGGTAAACTGGTAATTGGCTTTCCCTGGACCCCTCCTCTCTTTATTGGCTGTCCCTGGACCCCTCCTCTCTTCATTGGCTTTCCCTGGACCCCTCCTCTTTTCATTGGCTGTCCATGGACCCCTCCTCTCTTCATTGGCTTTCCCTGGACCCCTCCTCTCTTCATTGGCTGTCCCTGGACCCCTCCTCTCTTCATTGGCTGTCCATGGACCCCTCCTCTCTTCATTGGCTTTCCCTGGACCCCTCCTCTCTTCTTTGGCTTTCCCTGGACCCCTCCTCTCTTCATCCGCTGGGAATTTCACCTTCTGACTTCACATGTCTTCATGTCTGTCTTAAGTGCAGTGCAGACCGGGCATACTTCAAAGCACAAACCACGGTGCTCAGGGATGGATTACTGCACGGGCCTACCGGGCCCAGGCCTAGGGGCCCAAGAGGTCAGGGGGCCCTGAAGCCCAAGCCTTTGCATGGAATCATTGCCTCAATATCACGATTTTGCCCTTGGGGATCAATAAAGTATCTATCTATCTATCTATCTATCTATCTATCTAACAAATCAGGATGTAGGCTATGAATTTGATTGAATTTAGTATTGGCCATCCCCAAAATGCACCAGAATACAGGAAATCACATCAAAAAATTAAAAATGTTCTGGGGGAGGACCCCCAAACCCCCCCCTCCCACATATACGACAATTAGTGGGGGGCCCTTAATACATCTGGGCCCAGGGGCCCGAAATATCCGCAAATGACTGTGCTGATTGACCACTTATTCTTATTGTGTTGTCTTTGCGTGGCGATAAAACGTTTCACTGTACACATAGCAAAGACTGCCCTCTGTCAGCTAGAATGTAGGCTATATCCTGCTGCTAGAGCGGCATGCGTATATACTGTAGGGTGCAGATTAAAAAAACGTAAAACAAAGCAGGAATAGCTTACTTACTTCAATTAAAAAAATATGTTAGCAAAGTAAACTGGTATTGTCAGTCCATTGCCGGTGATACACACACCACAAAGAATGGAGCCACAGTTGACCGGTCAGACGTTATCAGACATCTGACAGTCGGCTTGGTCTGCATTGTGCTTTAGCTGAACGTTTTCTTCCCAGACCATCATGCCCAGTGTTCCTCTTCCGCAAAAGCAGGCCAAGGCCTGACCTAGTATGTTTTATTGGGAGGTCAGCAGCATGTTTGCTGAGTGGCCTACTAACGGCGGCGTTTGTGGGAGGGAGGATTTGTGTGTGTGTGTGTGTGTGGTGTGTGTGTGTGTGTGTGTGTGTGTGTGTGTGTTTGTGTGTGACTGCCCTAATCTTGGAAAACATTCACCTCCTGGAACTCAATAACAGCTTATTACTTCGTCTTTCACTTCCAAAACATTCAACCCCCATTCCCCAAACACACACACACACACACACACACACACACACACACACACACACACACACACACACACACACACTACTGCTGGCCAGCTAACGTCAGTGTTAACTGTTAACTCTGACATACTCTGTTCAGTCCACTGATCATTCTCTACATAGAAGAGCTCTCTCTCTAACCCTTATCTCTCTACCATTCTGGATCACTCCTCTCTCTCTCTCTCTCTCTCTCTCCCCCTGCTTCCACCCCCAATCTCTGCACCTCTTTCTCCACCTCCGTTTCCTGTGTTTGTGGTCACGCTCTCCCGCTCTCCCACCTAATCGAATAACTGATTTGGCGGAATTACACAAGCAAATTCTCATTTGTCTTCATGATATGGGCCGCCTTTGTCAGCTTCTATTTTTTTACCCTCTCTCTTCATTCGAGTTGAAAGCGCAGGAATGAGCGTGATATTAAACAGGGAGGTCCGCTGTGCCTTTTGTTCTCATGGGCTTGGGCTAGCCAAGGTAGCGCACTGGTAAGAGTTTGCCTTTACACACACACACACACATACACTACACACACACACTCGCACACACACGCACACACACATGTACATACACACGCATGCACACGCACATGCACACGCACACGCACACACCACACACACACACACACACACACACATATTTATTATTTTACAGACACTTTTGTCCTAAACTACTTACAATGAAGGGTAACATGAAAGCTACAGAGAAACTTTGATATAACAGTAAATACCACCTTTGCATACAGTAGAAAACAGAGGATGCATGATAGTACACAGTTGAAGTAAAGCCAAGGGATTTTCAAGGGAGATAGTATTAGATAGTGAAAGTGCATGGTAAGTGCAAGTTAGAAGTGTTTGGATTGTTTTACACACACACACACACACACACACACACACACACACACACACACACACACACACACACATTATTCACTAGTGTTTCATTGTAAACCACTAATGTAGATGCATAATCCACTACACCCACAAACATACAAACACACACACACACAGAGAGACACACAATACTGAGGGACACACATGCCAACTGTATCAGAGGGCCGGGGTGCTCTCTTGGGGCGAGGCAGGCATAGCCAGCTGACGGAGCAGATGGCACAGGCCCTGGTTGGCGCGGGTGTTTGATGGGTGGAAATAGGTGTGTTTAATTACTTGTCAAGTCGATGAAGCCCAGCCCAGGGCTAAAGGGGGCTTGTCTGCTCCTATGTTGTAAGGTTCCTCATCATTGCTTTTTCAGGCAGTGTTGTGTGTGTGTGTGTGCAGTGTGTGTGTGTGTGTGTGTGTGTGTGTGTGTTTGTGTGTGTGTGTGTGTGTGTGTGTGTGTGTGTGTGTGTGTGTGAGAGAGAGAGAGAGAGAGAGAGAGAGAGTGGAGGAGTGAGTGTGTGTGTGTGTGAGTGTGTGTGTGTGTGTGTGTGTGTGTGTGTGTGTGTGTGTGTTTGTTGGTCTGTGTGTATCTACTTACAGTATGTGTGTGAGAGAGTCATTCAAAGTTCACAGAACAGCGACTGACACCCGTGCTGATAGGACTATCACCCTGTGTGTGTGTGTGTGTGTGTGTGTGTGTGTGTGTGTGTGTGTGTGTCTGTGCCTGTGTGCATGTGTGTGTGCGTCCACATTTGAGTGTGTGGTCACACCCATGCTGAGGGGGAAAACAGCCCACAGCATGCTGAAGCACAGCCTCCTGATGCTATTGGAGTCCGCTGTGGAACACAGATCCTCTACAAACAATTTTGTTGGTGGAAATATGGGAAATATCAATGTTTGCGCTGGTTTATCTTTGATCAGTGCAAATTGTGAATTCATGAAAAAAACAGCATGCAAACAAATATGCTTTTTTTTCTGAATAGATTTCACACTATTGTACCAAACTATTGTGTATGAATAGATGAATACGATACACTTGTTTGTATAATACATCTTCAAAAACCTTTAAGCTAATTCAGTTTTACATTCACAGATAGATGAATATATTTCTTGATTAATGTCCTCAGCTTTATATGTGTGCTTACTGGATGCACAACATGCCTTTTCAATTTCCCCCTTCTCTCCCTCTACAAATGATTATGGGGGCGCTAGTCTTCAACTGGTGAAATTAATTGATTTCCCTCCCAGTGTTGTTTTAATGGTCCTCAAATGAGGTTGTAAAAAAGTCTCTCTCTTTTCCCCACATTCTCTTTCATTCATTTTCTTCCGCCTCTGTTTTGTCTCCACATGCCCTCCTATGGACCCTTTCAAGAGAGTTCCATTATCATCATCACAGTTGGCCCCACAAGAATTCCTTTTTAACATTCCATATGTTATCTTAATGCAGAGGAAGTAGATTGGGGCCCAAATAGAATGTTCAAGCATTGTTTTTGTTTTTATTGTTGAAAGGGTCTATAGAACACATATTGAAATGCATATTTTTATAGAATAACCTCTTCCTTTTTACTCCTCTTCCTCCACCTGCAGTATGTCCTGGCACAGACAACAAACTGAGCACTCTGTCGGACCTGGACCAGCAGTATCGAACCCTCCGCAAGCTCTACGAGAACTGTGAAGTGGTCATGGGCAACCTGGAGATCACCAGCATCGAGCGCCAACGCAACCTGTCCTTCCTCAAGGTCAGTGTCAGCACTTGAGTGTCACCGCAGACTTAGGGGCAGAGTGGGTAGAGATTGCACCCCCCCCCCCCTCCCTTTAGAAGGATATTGTTACCTTGACTCTGTCCCCAAAGGCTTCAAAATGCCTTGATACTGAAAAGGTTTGCATGAATTATGAGACGTCATTGCAGGATACACACACACAACCTTGTGTGTGGGGGATCTGTGCGTGCGTGCATAGTTGCAATGTACTCGCTATGCATACCAACAGTAATGGTGCCTATTATTCAATGAAACTTAAGTAACACAGTAACTCAAATTAAATTGAATCCTTGGGATAGATTTAGCCTTATTAGCCTAATGCAGAGCTTAGCAGCACATAATCCATGTGAAGTTTCACAAAACTCAGAGGAATAATTTGGTATGGTGCCACGGTAGTCAACCTTCCACTGCAACCGACGCCTGCGTGTAGTAAAACTCCAACGCCTGCGTGTAGTAAAACTACAGAATAGTAAAACTCCAGAAAAAAAAAACAACGCTCCCTCTCTTTCTCTCGTAACCAGAGTTTTAGCCGGGTGGTCTTTGCTGCCTGTCTCTCATAGTGCAGAAGGAAGTCTCTGTAGAGTACTCACTGCCAGCCAGAGCACAAGCTGCCTGCGCTGCGCTGCACTGGCGCTACCCACCTCCTCTCCAGAGGCCGCCGTGCCCCAGATACGAGCTGCTTCCTGCGGAGGGAGGCAGTGCACCTGACAGCCCCGGCCGAGCCCCGTGGGAGCAGTTTGGGGGTTTGCCCCTTAAATGTGGGCTCTGCCTCTCTGCGGAGGAGAGGGGGGGGAGCAGGGAGGGGGAGGGGGGAGGGAGGGAGGGGGGTGGGGGGGGGGCGTAAATGAACGACAGCGGCAGCAGATGCTTCTGCGCTGATGGGGACGAGACCTCACTCAGCAGGGAAGACAAGTACGCAGGCACACACACACACACACACACACACACACACACACACACACACACACCACGCAAACATACGCACAAACAACACACGTCACACACGATAACACATGTTCCCATATAAACATTCATGCACACATGCAGCGCACACACACACACACACACACACACACACACACACACACACACACACACACACACACACACACACACACAAACACAAAGAAATGCAAACACAAATGTTTTCATCACACAGATGCATATACACACTCAAAGTCACTCACACATACACAGTCCCTGACAAACACTGTCACACAAAGTCTCTCTCTTTCTTTATCTCTCTCTCTCTCTTTATCTCTCGCTCACTCTCACACACACACACACACACACAAACACACACACAAACACACACACACACACAACTGTTTTCCTCTTGTGCTGTGTAATGAGTTGAGGTGCGGCTAATTACCCCGGCCACTGTTTCAGAATGGAAACTATAAACATTTCCATTAGCTGCTGCATCATTAGCACAACAATTAGGCATCTGGGGGATTGATAAGGGCCTATCTGCAGGTATGATGTCTCTCTCTCTCTCCTCCCTTCTCTTCTCTTTCAGCCCAAACTTTTTTTTTTTTTTTTTCTCCAGCGTCGTCATTTCCTCTCTCTCGATTGGTTTTTCGATCTTTCTGTCTTTTGACTCCCCTTTGTATTCTATCCTTCCCATCCGTTTCTGACTTGCTTGTTCTCCATGTCTTCCTGTCCTTGCACTTTTCAACTCTTTCCTCTTCAACACTCTCCTCTACATTGTTTCCATTGCATAATGATATGTTTATGTGTGCGTGTGTGTGTGTGTGTGTGTGTGTGTGTGTGTGTGTGTGTGTGTGTGTGTGTGTGTGTGTGTGTGTGTGTGTGTGTGTGTGTGTGTATCTCTGTGTCTGTGTGAGAGAGAGGCTACATGTGTGATGTGTATTTGCGTGTTGAAATGTTTCTATGTGTGTTGTGTTCTGTGTTTGTGTTTGCATCTGTGTTTGTGTTGTTTGTCTTCTGGCACTCTCCCCATGCTATCCCTATGGAGGGCCTAGTTGTGTGTGTGTGTGTGGGGTAGGGTCGTGCAGCTGAGCCCCTCTTAGTACAAATGTTGTGGAATGTGCTGCATGTTTGAGTGGTTGGAGGAGACTGTCTCTCCTGCCAGATCTGTGTGTTTATATTCTCCACAAATACTATAGAGAAGGCATAGCCAGCTCAGTCATTGCAGAATATCATACATTAATCCATGTGTATTTTATTCTCTTTGCTGTGAATGGCATAAATTGATAATGAAGCATTCACATATCTGGCATCATATGCAAGTCCATTTCAGTTTAATCATAGAAGAAGCACCCTAGGGATCCACTGAAGGCATCCTCTATTCTGTAAGCACCCACGCTATATTCAAATGCCACTCAAATATACTTTGATTGAGTGGCTGAAAAGAATGAATTCTGAATAATGAATAATCATGAACCCTTATTTACCATAAAGACCCCTCAGAAAGAGGGACAGTCACTGTCTAAGCAATCTGGACCGGGTCTTAGTCTGGAACGGGTCATTCTGCTTTCCCGACCAGAGCTCCATTGGAAATCGTCCCATGATTAATTATATCTGATGAAAAATGAATAATTCTATCTAGCTCTCTCTCTCTCTCTCTGATTAGCAGCACAATCAAATTCAGCAGCCCCAATCAGACCTGTTCGTTCAGACAGGACGCCTGATAGGACATGATTTTGGAGACCGTAACTAATTGAGGAAGGCTTGGGAATATCAAAAACCAACAACCTAGGAATAACAAAGAATGAATCTCCACCACTCTCTGGCTCTCTTTCTCTGTTGAATATGGATCCATGGACAGATAGATAGATAGATAGATAGATAGATGGTGTGCACTGTGAGGGTGTGCACTGTGAGGGCTCATGTCACAGTGCTGTTGGTGGTGGTTGAGGTTTGTGGCTGGAGTACACTAGGTGTGCACTGTGAGGGCACATGTCACAGTGCTGTTGGTGGTGGTGGAGGTTTGTGGCTGGAGTACACTAGGTGTGCACTGTGAGGGCACATGTCACAGTGCTGTTGGTGGTGGTGGAGGTTTGTGGCTGGAGTGCACTAGGTGTGCACTGCTGTGTGT
>NC_063211.1:12564578-12572078 GCF_017589495.1 Alosa alosa | reverse complement strand
CTTTTCTTGTACTTGCCGCTCTTCTCTTGACAAAATGGGAAGGAGCCATTGTTACATGGCCTCATTAGGATTGTATAAACGTTTAGCTAAGAAACAATTGTTCCATCCATCAACCACAGAGCATAATAGCCCACCCACGCTAACGAAATGTTGATTAGCATCCAATTCCAGTCAGAGCTGGACACATTGCCGGTGGACATGACAAGAGTTTTTTTTTTTTTTTTTTTTTTTTGGGGATGTTCATGGAGGAATAAACAAACCCCCTCTCAACCCCCATCACGATTTCTTCATAACCATTCTCGACAGACACACACACACACACACACACACACACACACACACACACACACACACACACACACACACACACACACACACCATTCTCCTTATCCCTCAGCGTTCTGCTTAGCACCAACCCCACAAAATCCAATTGCTTGGTTGTAATTAGGATGTAGTGAGGAATAGAGTCAGTCATTAATCAAGGCCAATTGTATGAGAGGGGATTGTCCAGCCGAGTGGCCTCTGTAGAGAGGTGTGTGTGCATGTGTGTGTGTGTGTGTGTGTGTGTGTGTGTGTGTGTGTGTGTGTGTGCGTGTGTGAGTCAGTGTGTGAGTCATTCACTATTTAGCTACACGAAAGTCGTGAAAGTCGGGGGGTACGCAATTGACGACAATTACACCAAGCAGCCCCCTTTGTCGCACACTCAAATAAACAAACTAATAAACAAACAAACAAATAAGCAAAAACACATACATAATGCAAAAAGAAGAGAAATTTCAAATATATTCCCAGGTCATGTCATTCTATTTTCCTTTAATATGGAACGTCGGTAACACTTGACAGTATCGACATAAGAGTAACATGACACTGTCATGACACATGAACCCTAACCCTAATCCTAACCTTTAACCCTAATCCTAATCCTAATCCTAACCCTAACCCTAACTCAAACCTTAACCCTAACCCTAACCCTAACCCTATTTTATGACAAAAACCGAATGACACTTAAAGGAGAATTCCGGTGTGATTTTGACCTAAAGTGTTTTGAAACATGACGCCGAGTGTGAACCTATGTCTCATAGCCCATCTCGGCTTGTCCCCTGCACTCCGAAATCTGGCGCTAGTTAGCCGATGCTACCAACAAGGCGGTTAATGCTGGTGCCTCGGGCATCGGGCTAGCCATGCAAATAAATCACTGTTTTACACCATTTACGAGGCTCAACGTATCTCCACACTTCATTGGTATACTTCCCAGGGCCCTGACATTTAAAACAAGACATTGAGATCTTTGAAAAAACACTGGTAGTTTATTTACAAGACAATTTATACAGACAGTGTCTTCAATGAAGTTTAGCGTTTGCAGCCATCTTGAATTTAGTCACGATAAGTAAATTGACGAGCAGGAGCGAAAACTACAGCTGATAAGTCACGTGAATACTCGCTTTAGTTGTGGACTGGAGTTAGTGCAAACAGTTGGCAACTAGGCTATTGCAAGGATGTCGATGATGAAGCTACGGAGTTTTATGAAGACGAGGAGGAAACATTTGAGTTTGATGGGCCCCTTATTTATTTGAGCCTGAATATACGGAGGAAGAGCTGTGTGGCGCCGTGAAAGGAGAGAGATTGAGAGACAGCGTGCAGAGCAAGCAGCTGCAAGCACAGCCACAACACAGCCTCGTATCACGGGGAAATGGTGGTGTTCCTGCCTGTGCTGTGAGATAATGCCTACCGATATGGAGTGTTTTTGTTGCAAAGAGTGGGACCTTTTGCACCATCGCACTCAAGACGACGCTTGCGTGACATTAGCGCAAGGCTTTTCTTCCCTTCTGGACTTGTGGGTATTGGAAGCCTTTTTCCATGTCCCAAAATTAAACTGGACACGAAGACCCACACCGGAGGGGCAAGATGGACATTTATCTACTGAGTAAGTACTCTGCACACTTGGGTTTTATTGCTTTTGATCAATCCAATAGTTAGCTGCCAATTCAAACTACAAATACAGTAGGCTAAGTTGATAATGATATGATATAACAATGATAATGACCAAAGTGTCACCTTTCCTTGCCTCTCCCTCCCCCTCCCCCTCCCAGACAGTGCAGACTTGTGGCTTACCGGGTTTTCCTTGAGTGGGTGCTTCAAGGAGAGAAACTGGGACGAGGGGAAAGACAAGTTCTGCCAAGCTGTGTGGTTACAGCAATAAGAAAAAAATACCCCTCTACCAGTGGAGTATACCATGGATTCCAGGAGGCAGAAGATGCTTCCAGGATCATCTAGTTACCAATTACTAAAATGTGTTACTTTGTTGATATTATTTGTATTGCAATGTGAGGGGGTAATATTGTTCATACTCATTTGAAATAACAACAATATAAAATCAACACATTTTGTTTGTTTTCATTCCAAACTACAATATTTATTTATAGACAAACAACAAAGATGTAGACCACACATAGAACATGAAATAAACACAAAAGGAAAAACAAACTATGTACATTATAAATAAAAAATACAAAGAAAAACGATACTCTAAAAGAACAAAAGAAATGTCACTACAAGTCAAAGTTGCTTGAACCCATGACAGCCTTTGGGGCCACCAACTCAGGCGGGTCTGGCCTCGCACTGGTGCGATATTTTGAAGCAACCTTCTTGGGGAGGAGGAGGGCCGGGCCAAGGTTCCAGGCTTTTCTCCTCCCTCAACTTCAAGACGTCCTCCATCAGGTCTTTTGAAACTCCTGAGAGGTGGGCTCATACACCCGCTTAGCCACCCACTGCTGTGTCGCCTTTGTGTACATGTACTTGTACTGTGGTTTTCCTATCCCACAGACAAAAAAGTAAAAATAAGTCGTTGATTATGTAGGCTACTATAACACTGTTTAGCTATGTGTGTCATGGTAAAATAAGTCCGAAATCAAGTTAGTTATTCTACTAATTACTGTACTGTTCAGAACACACAAAATTTGGAGGCAGAGCCGTTTCCTTACCCTCAAGTGTTGTTTTTTGTTCCCTTCCAATATTGATATTGTGATCTATGATGGCCAATTCTGTGCGGGCTCTCATAGAGTCGTATGTAAAGTGAAGTCGCTTTGGTGCGTACTTCAGGGTGACGTTGTGAAAGACTTCAAAAGATCCTGCAAAATATGTCCAATTGAAATATATCAATCAATATCAATCATGTAAAGTGATAATAGCTGGTGTTGAAAAGTTAAGATTTATCAGGAATGCTGACAGTCTTATGCTGTCTGAGGTTACAAATGACAACAGTGTGACTAAATAACAAACAGCTGTTCGCTTCCTTTTTTTAATAACAAAGATAATGCAATTCTAAGAAACTAATTTCAATGACTGTGAAGGCATACCAGTATGCTTGAACAGAGCCATCTGTCTCAGGTCACGCAGGAGGGTTTTTTCCTCAACCAACTCTTTGAGAGCACGGAAAGCTGGGGAGTCATGTTCCAGCCACCTTTTTTTCTCCTGATCCTCCTCTGAGAGAGGTGGATGAGCACATTGGTACTCCCGCCCATTCTCTTCCCATCTGTGGATGCCACGAATATGGTGAAGAACAGATGTCCACCGTCGCACACACTCCTGAAAAATGACAAAATACAACCCTTAGAAATTATGGAGAATACTTTTGTGAGTTCATGTGTCAACACTGTCTTGGGTTATACATTGTTTAACTAAATTATTTTTTTTTCCTACTGTGCGTCATAAAATAATGATTCATAATTTCATGGTTACCTGTTCATCACCATGGCTGGAACTGCATGCCCAGTATAAGTGATTGCTGATAGACCTCAGCCATGGTCGAAGCTCTCTGTAATTTTTTTTATTAGAGACAGACACCAGTTTCTTCTTCACCAGCAACAACCAGTCACACACGTGTGGATATCTAGTAAATATGATGCATACTCTTGTTCACATGCCAAGGGTCATATTTGTGACGAATGTTGCCATAGCTTTCCCTCATTAGTTTTCTTATTGATGGCGATCTGTCGGTCGCCATCACCCCAATGTCCAGCCCGAGATCGAGGAGGTGATTTAGGCCTCTCTGAAAGCCCATTGCCTCCATTGCCACGGAACTCGATGCTTCTGTAACCTAATAACATAGTAAAAATACCAGTTTGTTATTTCACAGGGCATGTGCATGTACATAGTCCCAACTTATTGCCTTGACAGCAACTGTACGCTTATTTCACATAACAACAACAGGCATCTATGCTTGTTTACCTGTACAAGTTCAAAATGAAGAATTTCTTTTGTTGCATCATCTTGAAAAGAATAGGTGCTGTACTTGCAGCTGTAGCCTTTTGGAAAAACAAACATGTCTGTGATTTTGAAAAAAAAAAAGGAATTGTGTATATTTGAAAGTCAACCAAAATCTGATGAATAACAATGCTTACCAGGGCTATCACACCTCGCATCACCACACATTTCCAGTTTTTGCCCCGAAGCAGAAAGTTGAGAAATCCTCTTCAGAATGTTTTGTTTGTTGTCCCTTGTATGCATGATTTATTCCAGGGATGAGGTATTTTGATTGAATGGCGTAAAAACTGAGTCTTGCCTGGTAGCTGCAGGTTGATTAGTTCTGCCCATTCTTTGATGTCCGAGTAGGTGGCTCCGGTGAAAAATGTTGCAGCACATGCCAAGAGGTTGTTGCGGGCCATATTCCTTTGGTCAGTGCATGATGCCCATTCCCCGGTGTGTCCCTTCAAACATGTCCAGTGTATTCTGATCTGGCTGGCACGTGTGGCTACTCGTTTTTCCTCAATGGCCACACCACACTGAGTGCATGTTCTAAAAAGCTCCATCAGCTTGGCCTCATCAACTAGCCACTTTCTTCCTGCCCATCCATCTGTGCTGCCAGAGCTGGAGACAGAGCCAGAGCTTGGGCTGGATGAGGTGGTGTCACTCGGGAGCACAAAACTGGTGTCTTTAGGGTCCAAATCCATTTCCCCAAAGCTAATGCTCATATCTCGCACAGATGTGTCTGAAGCACCTGCAGCACCTTCCTCTACATCTTCCTGTTGATCAAAGGACAGATGAATAATGTCATTGTTGGGAATGATTACACATTTACTTCTAAATGGAGCATCAGTGTAGCACATTTATCACCAGAACCATATATGAAATTAAAAATTCAACTCACTGATTGTGTCACTCCACTGGCTTCCCTTGAGGGACTCCACAATGAGGGGTGTTTCAGTCCTTTCCTTCAAATTTATAAAAAATGACACATAGCTACTTCCAGTGGTGACCAAGGTGTTGCAGACATTACAGTGAAAAGTAGTAGTAGTAGTAGCACCCCCATACTATGCTCCTATGGGGAGCCTCAGCAACATAGGCACATAAACACATGGAAGACAACGGGGATGTGTCTCATTGCAGTTATCTTCTGGGGGAGATCCAAGGCCAGTGCTGGATAAGGGGAGCCAAAAAGTAGATACTATTCTAGACTATTCCATGGTCCATGTGAACTCCGGGCTGACTGTCAACACAATACATGGCTTACCTGTGGGTATTGCCATGATGCGGTCTGGGGAGTGTATTGTCCAGATGATGATGGCCTAGTTCGTGGGCTCCCTTACTGAGGGCTGTTGTGTCACACCACTGGCTTCCCTCGAGGGACTCAACAATGATGGGGGTGTTTCAGTCCCTTCCTTCAATTCCACATTGATACTTCAATGGTGACCAAGGTGTTACAGACATTACAGTGAAATGTGAACACTGGCTGACTGTCAACACAATACATGGCTTACCTTTGGGTATTGCCATGATGCAGGTCGTGCAGTGTATTGTCCAGATGCTGATGGCCTAGTTTGTGGCCTTACTGATGGCTGTTTGGGGCTTGAAATGGTAAAACTGAGGCCAGTGGACCAATCAGACCTCCTGTGTTGCAGTTGTCTCTGGGGTTTTTTAGGCATGGACTGGGGGCAGCAGCCATTTCAGAGGGATACATTGCCGGGTCCTCAGAGGTACTGGCCTAAGAAAATACATACACACAAAATAAGTTTATTTATTCATTGGTTTATAGGACACTCAGATGCACACAGCAGCACATCTGTTTTGCAATCAATCCAAAGTGGCCCCACTCTGTTCATTGACCATCACTTGCTACTTTTAGGTACTCTAACTACCTGGAAAGTTCTAACACTTCAAACTGTGAGGAATGTACTCCCCAACACCCACCCCCAGCTAATACTTTAGACCATTATGCATAACAATGCAGCTGAATGCAGCATAGCAAACCCATCCCCCAAACACCTTAGCGGACCCCAATCACGGTCAGCCAGGTTAGCTTACCTGGCAAGTTCTATATTGTAACGTATTTATCAAAAATATCAGAACAAACCACACCACTCAGTCCCTCTCCAGCAACATTTCTGATGGTGGGCTAAATAATAAATGTAGCATAATCTGCCTAATTTCTCTTTCCTTACAAAACTACGTGAATTTGTAGCAAACGCAATGTTCAGTGCTGCACACGATTTATACATGCTAACATGGTTCACAATTTTACAGTCTAATAACTAAATAAGTTCATACCTCCGAGAAACTTGTGTTTGAGAAAACTTTGTCGGATGGCAGATTTCTTCAGACGCATTCGTTGTCGAGGGTTAGAGCCTCTTGTAATGAAGTCGTCTGGATCAAAAAATGTACACTACATACACGGTAATCCTTCTGTTTTAGTATATGGATAGGTGTCTCGACATCGACTTGCAAAACAACAAGCCACTGCTTCCAAGTTGACTCCGTGTAGAGGTAGCCTGTGAAAACTTTCTGGAACATAGCTTCTCATCTCCTTGCCGCAACCTGGAAAAGCACAAGCGCCAAACCATTCTGTCTTCTTCCTTTTCTCTTATCCTTCGTAATGCCATCTAAAGCTGCAGTCAGTAGGCTATGTAGTATGTATGCCATATGGCCACTCCTTCTTCACGTGTAGCCTACAGCACGTCTTCCGTCAACAACATTAGGCTATGCAAGATTCACGTCACTGAGTAGTAAAACATTTATGCCATTTGTTGTAAGGTTCTCTTCGTTGTCATGTACATCGCGTCAATACATATGTTAAGCAGCAACTGAATCCATGCATTTCCACGGGATTATTTTTGCAATCTGATCCCTTATCCTGTTCATTCGTCTTTCGCCGGATTTATCGTGATTAAATTCAAGATGGCTGCAAACGCTAAACTTCGCGGAAGACACTGTCTGTATAAATCGCCTTGTAAGTAAACTACCAGTGCTTTTTCAAAGTTCTCAATGTCTCGCTTTAAATGTCAGGGCCCTGGGAAGTATACCAATGAAGTGTGGAGATACGCTGAGCCTCGTAAATGGTGTAAAACAGTGATTTATTTGCATGGCTAGCCCGATGCCCGAGGCACCAGCATTAGTCCTTTGTTGGTAGCATCGCTAACTAGCCAGATTTCGAGTGCAGGGGACAAGCCGAGATGGGCTATGAGACATAGGTTCACACTCGGCGTCATGTTTCAAAACACTTTAGGT
>NC_063211.1:12507078-12559578 GCF_017589495.1 Alosa alosa | reverse complement strand
GCCATTATGCATTTTAAAATGTGGAATGGCTCTGCATCATAGGTCTTGAGGTCTCGTAATGGGTCTCTGCCACCTGGCTTAAATCCTCACCGAGTCTTCTTTTACAACGCCGCTGTGAATGTGTCTCACTTGACCTTAGTCTGGACACATGACATTTACTCTGCGCTCGGCTCAGACTTTACTTTTCAAAGCCAAGCTCAGTGTCCATGTTTACCGTGGACCCCTCTTATTTTCTCACCCCCTTCGTGTGATAGGGAAATTCGTGGACCACTCGACTTGCGTAGAATAACGTGATAATTTGCCATTAGCTCTGGCAACAATGGTCCTTTTTTATCGCACAGGAAGCAGCTGTTTGTATTTAATTCATTACTGTCTCTCAGCAGCGCTAATTTTTCTCTCTCAAGTGACATCCCGGTGATTAGTGGTGGTTTGCTGGGCTCCTCAAAGACAGCCCCGCATGCCCTCCCCTGACTGGCCATAACTTCGTGATCGTTGCTGTAAGGCACTGATATGGCAGGACTTCCCATTGTGGCGACGTAGACACTGTGCCCCTCCCCCAAACACACACACACACACACACACACACACACACAAACCCCACACACACACTCTCCTCTCCACGCTAGTGGTGGTCGGAAACTTTGCCTGCAGCGCTCGTTCATATTAAAATGAGTGCTCAAACGCAGCTTAATTTATGGCGCTCTTCAAATTGTTTCCCTCTATGGATTTTTAATATCTGCCAGTGACAGCTGGTTTTCGGCAAATATGCGCGGCGTCATGTTGCCTGCCACATGGAGCGGAACAAACAGATTGCGTTAAATAGTGACAGTGACATTTATATTGTTTTCCGCCGTGATTGGAATGCGGAAGGGGACACCGGTGGCCCTTGGCCTTGGAGACTCTTGTGTTTTTTCGCCTGGAAATTGATAATGATGATGCCTTGGAACGCCAGTGGCACCGATCAGCGTGGAGTCCCAACCCGTACAGGGTTCTGCTACTGTCCCCAAACCCAGCCGTTGTTCCTCATATATGATGTATACCCACATCTATATGTTTTGCTTTAGTTTATGAACTGTTCATTTCCATCAGTGGTGGAACTGTAGGACATCTGCACTGTTTGATACTCAGTGTAATGCAGGATTTGGACTAATGGGGGCGCTGTTTTTATTTTTATTTTATTTTTTTCTTTATACTTCACATGTGATGGTGTAGTAAGGTGATGCTCCATAAGTGGTGCTAAACTTTTAGTATTTGTTTTTGTTTACTAAATTAAGTTAACTAAATTAGTTAGCTAAATTCAGTTAACATGGGCTGTCACCATATTGAGAACATCAACACAGCGACTGGCAGACAAACTAGCATCAGCGCACTTGCCGATCACACCTGATTCATCATGCTGCCCAACTGCAACTTGCCTTTCCAGCATCTGACCACAGAGTTTGCTCAGGGTTGCATGACTGATGCCAAAAGAGAGAGAGAGAGAGAGAGAGAGAGAGAGAGAGAGAGAGAGAGAGAGAGAGAGAGAAAGATCTGTCCTGTCACTACCAGAAGTCCTGCATGCTGCCCCTCCAGTGCCTGGACAGGCGAATTCACTCAGTGCTGAGAGAGATCCATTGTTACCAGAGGTCCACTTGTTGGTCTGCAGACTGCCTCTGGAGCGTTGGGTCAGAGAGATTGCTAAGCACTGGGAATGACCTGTACTTCCAGAGCTCTGCTGGTATGGCTCTCTGGGAGGCCAGAGGGTTGCCAGGTTGGTGTTCCTATTGGTGCACCATCCGTGTTGAGAGCTACCATCATAGCCTACAAGCTGGGTCATCATTTCCAGCCACTGGGTATTAGCCAATTAAAGACCTTATTGGATTATATTGTGTACTCTAATTGATATGTTTTTATTCTACTGCATGTATAGTTATGTGAATAAAATATATGTGCATCTGGTTTCTCACTTCCTGGAAGTACTATCCTGGGTACACTTCACAAAGTAGGTAGAGTTTTGCAGTTTGAGTGTGAGCAGCCAAACTAGCCTCATTTTCTCTCTCTAGGTATAGTGTGCTTATGTCCCGATGTGATACTTTGGTTCCTCACTCCCTCCCTCCCTCTCTCCCTCCCTTCCCTCCCCACGGCATGTTACCTCCTCAGTTCATATCTGGCTCACCCAGACTGAGTGTCATTAATCCTCTCCGTTGGAGTCGCAGTCACAGTTTGGTTAATTAATTCTTTGCGCAAGAGGAGCCTGACAATCCTCGTGTCTCATTATCCCGGGGAAGAGAGAGGGTTGGGTGGATGGATGGATAGAAGGCTGCCATGCACAGTTGTCACGCCGATTGATATTCTCGCCGTGATGTCCGTGACAGGCATGCCAGAGAGATATCAGGTCTGGGGTTGAGGCCATGGAGGGAGGAGGGGGTTAGGGGGGTATGGGATCGACATTCTTCTTATGTCCATCCAGGTTTCTTCATGTTCCTGTAACAGTTTTCATGTTCTTAGAGTTTAGCTGTGTGCACTAGCTGGAATGTCTGTAAGTGTGTGTGTGTATGTGTCATGAATGTGTCAATGATTTAACTGTCTGAATGTCAACTGACTGTGTGTGTGTGTGTGTGTGTGTGTGTGTGTGTGTGTGTGTGTGTATGTGAGAGAGGGAGAGAGAGAGAGAGAGAGAGAGAAAAGTGTGTGTGTGTGTGTGTGTGTGTGTGTGTGTGTGTGTGTGTGTGAAATGAAGATTAGCAAATGATATAAATTACTGAATGTGACCTGAATATATCATTATATATTTATATATATATATATATTTAGTTTGTCTTAGGCTATTGAAATGTATGAAATTATTATGTTTTTTGGTCTGGTTAAGGATTGATTAGGTAAGGAATTGATGTCTCAATTTACCCCCACAACAAGGCATCCATCTGTGATGAGAGCAATTAAATTGGCACAGATGGAGTGGTTTTCAAGACAGGGGCTTTCACACCATGAAAATGTTTAGATTGCCCATTTACAGAGTAAGCAGATGCTTTTAAAATCCATGTTTTTTTTTGCTAAATGTCCCGCAAAGACCAGAGCAAACCTGACATTGTTGTAATTAGTATACAGCCGTCTGGTGCTTACTGCTAACAAAGTCGGACTAATCTAGCAAAACAGAGAGGCTCTATTTGTGGCCATCTTTTTCCAATAGTATCCCCTTTGAGGCAAGACTGCCTATCCCGCCTTCCTGTTTGTTCGCAGTCGACAGCAGCACTGCAACTCCTGTGCTTGTATGTGGGTCCTTTGAAGATCACTTACGGTGTATGTAAGAGAGAGTGAGTGATAGATGATGTGTGTGTGTGTGTGTGTGTGTGTGTGTGTGTGTGTGTGTGTGACAGAGAGACAGAGAAAGAGAGAGAGAGAGAGAGAGAGAGTGTGTGTGTATGTGTGTATTAATGTGTTTATCTGGGTTTGGGTGTGTGTATCTGGGTTTGGGTGTGTGTGTGTGTGTGTGTGTGTGTGTGTGTGAGCAGGGTTTAAATCCTTTAAAGACGTATCATTCCTCTGGCATGCTCCCCTGGCTCCGGATCTGACTCACAGCTGGTGACTGTTCCCCTCACTGCGGCTTCCTCCCTCTCTCTCTCTTCCTCTCTCTCCCACCCTCTCTCTTTCTCTCTCTCTCTCTACTCCACACCCCTTTGCAGCAAACCCTCACCTTCCTGCCTCTTTCACACAGACACTCACCCCCCCTGTAAAAGCAATATCCAGAGCTCACGGTGGATGTACTTGGAAAGGGTGTCAACTCCTTAAGAGTCCCTCTCACCTCCTGCCCTGTAATTTCAAACTTGCTCCGATATAGACAAAGTCTCTTTGTCGCAGAAATCATTTTTGTCACCACTACTCCAAGCGACCTCTCTTACCTTTTTTTTTTTGGTGCCAGATCAGGAATTTAAGCTCAATATAAAATCAAAGGAGGTTTTTATATCAAACCCATTTCAAGTACTCGACTTCCACGCTGAAAAGATTTTTGCTTAAAGAGGATGTGCTGTCGTGTTTTTTTTTTTTTACATTATGTATTATAGATATAACCTAGTAAGGGATGGGACAAAGTCCTCCTCAAGCCTTTGAAAAATCATGCTGGGGAGCCCTATAGATTACGGTGCTCTGTGCACAGTGAGGGTTCTATCCATCAGAAGGGCAGGCCATTTAGTTCCTGTCTTCCTCTCTCCAGCACGGAGCAGCATCCCTGGGCCCTGGGAAAGGACCACCAGGGCACCCCAGCCCCAGCAGTGCTGGGAACAGCACTTTATCGCCTCCCCTGGGAGTCTGGGCACCACTCTTTATATCTGTCATCAGTAAGCCTGGCCTGGAGTAATGAGTGTATTAGTTCAAGTACTGTGCCAGGGACTGGTGTGTGTGTGTGTGTGTGTGTGTGTGTGTGTGTGTGTGTGTGTGCGGGTGTGTGTGTGTGTGTGTGCGTGTGCATGTGTGTGTATGCTTGTGTGTGTGTGTGTGTTGCCTATGCCTTTGGCTAGTGGAGACGCCATCTCCACCTGTACTGTATGTCATCTGGAAAGCTTATCTTGTTCCCATTGTCGCAAAAATGTTCATTTTTATGTTTATTTTTGTGCGTCTGCCGTGGATTTCAACAGTTTTTTTTTTGTGTTGTGTTTTGTTTGGTTGCTGACAGTGCCAATACCATGCAGAGATACTCGTGTAGATACAGGCTGATGCGAGACTCCCTGGCTGTCCGATGCAATAAAAATCAAACCAAGTATCAGTAACGAGCCGCAGTCACTTCAGCACTCCCATGTGTCATTTCAAAGTTGTCTCGGGGAAAAAAAAAGAGAACAGGTTTTATGTGGGCAGACGCGGCTTAGTTTCAGTGACTCTTTACATGCAGTGTGTTATGTTGTAGCAAACTGTGGCGTATGTGTATTAATGGATATATTAGCACTATGTTTGGAGGACGTTGTTGGATCTTTGGCTGGATCTTTGCCAGTTGTTTCCGAGTGTAGGGTTCACTTGTGGATAAAGTATTTTCCTGCAAGTCCACTAACTCCATATCCACTTTCACTGTTTAACCTCAATCCTGTTTGTTTCAACCTTTATTAGTATAGACTTCAGTTGTATTTGCCATTATCTACTCCATATTGCAACAGTTCTCAACATATTTTGACATATGTTGGAGGCATACATTGCCTTGGCCTACACTCTGTCTTTAAAGTATTTAGGCGACATTATAGCCGTGCGACATTAGAGTGTAGCGCACAGTTGTAGTATTTGTAGTGGTGCAGATACGAGTTTCTCATGCCAGTATGTGCACTATCCAATATTCCAGACATAAGAGGATAAGGGTGTCAGTGCCATGCTTTTTAAAAAGTCAACACCATCACCACTTTAACATGGAGAACCGCTCTCACAATAAGCAGGTGTTTCAAAGTCATTTGGAGGTTTTGCCTGTCTGTCTGTTTTCCAGAGAGAAAAAACATACTGCTACATAATTTTGCGACGTAAAAACCTTGCGTGGTGAGCTTGAACAGCTGAGTGCTACCTCTCTCTCTTTCTCTCTCTGTCTCTCCCTCTCTCTCTCTCTCTCTCTCTCCCTCTCTCTCTCTCTTTCTCTCTCCCACGGTCTCAGTGAAGGCTACAAAAAATATGCCAACGAGGAAATGTAATGTAAAAATGTGTTCTCGTGTGTTCCGTGGGTTGTTTAATGGCGCGATTGCAACGCATTCCAGTCCTTCATTTTGACTCCCCCACTTGAGCTTTCCTTTTGTGCCGTCTCCTTTACAAATCAACTCCACCAGTGATACTGTTGATAGTGGCCCACTATAGGACACGTTCACATATCCAAAATGGCTAATAGTGGGGTGGGTGTGGGGTTCTTGCTCTCTGCCATTTCTCTTTAGCCGTCACTAATCCTCCAAACAAAGCAGTGCATTTCTTTTTCCTAATTTTTTCCATTTTCTATTTTTTCTCATTGTGAGTGCAGATGGAGAAGCTCCATATTATGAGACTTGTGAGCAGTGGAACGTGTCCTTTTTACTCGGCGCTTCCTCCCGGATGGAAAGGACTGTGTGAAATGCGCTAATGTGGGCTTCCCCTTAGAGGGGTCGGCTGTTAGCCTGCAGCTCCCTCTGGTTCATGTGTGGTCGAGTTAGGGCTCCTCTGTCCGCCTTTCCTCTCTCTCTCTCTATCTGTCTCTCTCTCTCTGTCTCTCCACCTCTCCGTGTGATAAATCCTTTATTTCTATGGTGTGTGTTCAGTGGGAGTTAGTGTGAGAATTTATACCAAAAGTGTAAAACTTGGGTCTTGAAGACTTGAGACTCTCAGAAAGAGGTTAATATTGCACTGCCTAAAAGGCTAGACATGCTTTGGTATAACTAGATATGCTCTCTGTTCTCAAGAAACTTGAAATTTCAAAGTTAACATTAAACATACAGTACATATGAATGCACATGAATCCAACTTTAGAAGAATATTGTGAAAAGAAAGATCTGTGGATGTTAAAATCTGTCACTGTCACTGTTTGCCGAGTTCTAGTTTCTCCCATTTGATTCTGTCTGTATGAGAGAGTGGGTGTCACATGTGATTTTATTTATAGCTATATATAAATATAGTTCTTGGCTACTTCCCGGTATCCCATGTTCCCCTATGTGGTCAATTGGTTGTTTCTCACTTGAATTCTGTGGGACAGCTGTGGCCTACTGGTTAGCGCTTCGGACTTGTAACCGGACTAACTCACGGATTGGGATAAATGTAGAGACCAAATTTCCCTCACAGGATCAAAAGAGTATATATACTTATACTTTTACTTCTGTTTATATTTACATTTTTAAGAGCTCTTCCATCGTGTTACCATGGTCAGAAGAATCTCAGGTGCCTGTGCGATTACGGTGAGACTAAATAATCTAGGCTGTGTAGTTTGGAGGCTCCCCGACGTCAGCTTCATTAAACTGTGAATAAATACATTTATCTTGTGTTTGGTTCCCTCTGTTATGCAGTCACACACACAGACACACACACACACACACACACACACACACACACACACACACACACACACATTCATTCATTCATGTAATGAACCCACAGTTTAGAAACAAATGCAAAATTTGCAGGACAAAGTTGAACATGGATAGAGAGAAAGAGAGAGAGAGAAAGAGTTTGAGAGCCTCTGGGAGCAGGCCTCCTTTGACTGATGGTATTGTGTGTTGCTAATTGTTCTGGAGTAAGAGGAGGGGAATTGCTCCTGCTAGAACCTGATGGGCACTTTGTATATAATGGGGGAAACATGTCCCAATGAGGCCGAGTCTTGCAGCGCTCAGGCACTGGCAGGCACTGACAAGACAAGTGAGTGTGGCTGAACATTGGTGTGTGTGTGTCTGTGTGTGTGACTGTGTGTGTTTGTGTATTGGTGTATGAGTGTGTGTCTTAAGGGCTTACGAAACATGGAGAATAATAGAGTGAGACTGCCATATCAGTTGCTGGTGTGTGTGTGTGGTTTCAGTGTGTGTGTGTGTGTGTGTGTGTGTGTGTGTGTGTTTGTGGGTGTGTGGGTAGTGAGAGACATTGTTTCATGTCTCTGTGTTTTTATGTTTCCTTTTTATGCTTGTCTGAAAGTGTAGAAAGTGTGTGGTTGTGTGAGTGTGTGTGTGTGTGTGTGTGTGTGCGCATTTTCTCTAGATGTGTTTGAGGCATGGAGTGAATGGATTTGTATTGGCTCATTGTATGCTTGTGGGGTACTCCTAATTGGGAAGGGTTTCTCAGTGTTGCCAAGCTCAAGGTTGAGCCAGTCGCTAATCACATTATACATGCTCTCTGGCAGGAGACGGGGAAAGAGTCGTCTGTGACCGGCACCTTGCTTTGCGGTTTGATGCTAGTCGATATTAAAAAATCAGATGGAGAGAGACAGAGAGAGGGAGAGGAAGAGATGGGCGGAAAAGAGAGGGAGAGGAGAACAGATGCTTTTTGTTTACCTCCCGCCTGACTCACACCATCTCTATGTCTTTCTCTCTGTCTTTCTTCTTTGCAGTTCTCGGGGAAGAGGAATTGATCCGCTTGCTTGCTAATAACAATTTTGGGAGTGAAGAAAATTAAATAGTGTCAAAGTAAACAATATTATCTATAGATGGGGCTGAACAAAGCAAAGTAATCCTTCAATTAAATTAGGCAAATTACAACTGAAATCCGGCCTTTTCTCCACCCTCTCTGTATGCGTCTCTCACCCTCTCTCTCTCCTTTGTGAGTTTTTTTTTCTTTGGTTGCTAAGAAACAGCGAAAGAGCGTTGCCGGGGTTTTTTTTTTCAGCAGCAGAACTGGACGTTGCCATGGGCAGTGGGACAGAGAGGGATGAGCCCACAAGCCTCCAGAAGTCAGTCCATCACCTCAGCACATTCAGAACTGAGTCAGGGTTTGAACCTCCCCCCATAAACTCCTACTCCCCCCCCCCACACACACACACATACACACACATACACATACACATACACACACACACAAACACACACATGCACACACACACTCACACACACACACACACACACTGCCTCAGTGGCTCCTTGGGAGCCTGTGCTTCACTTACACTCTTCATGCTCTTCCCACAGCCACATAATTAGCGCTCATTTAGAGCTCAATCACTGCTCTCAGTGAAGAAGACACGAGGAGGGGAGGCTCATTGAGAAATGCAAGACTCATTGTTGAGAAGACAGAGATGTGAAGCAGACATTAGACATTCTCAGTATGTAGGTACAGACAATTTGTTGGATGTATTTTAAGCTAAGCTAAGATAGGCTATTTAAAGTCCCATTCATTGCAGAATAAGGATGGTTTATTAGGATTAATATATTAAGCCTCCCTATTAATGTTTCTCTGGGATTTGGTTTGATAGCTGGGAATCGTATGGCACAAACATCATAACATTTCAGTTATTGAAGAATTTCAGTAATTGAAGAAGTTTTAGTTACATTTCAGTTATTGAAGAATTTCAGTAATTGAAGAAGTTTTAGTTAAGTTCACTTTTGTGTCCTGTAGTTAACCAATATATCAAACTTGTGTGGTCTTAAAACATAATTTGACGACTTAAAAAACGCTGCAAGACAGTTATTTACAAATCTGCTCTCCTTTGCCGGTCCGGCAGTCATTGTTGATCTGGAAACCACCAGTGTCTAAAGAAATGCCACACAAAGAGAATTTGGCATTCAAGAGACACAGCTGTAATTTATTTGAAACATAATTAATAGGCTTTTTCATCAAAATGATTGGCATGGTATAATCACGCTAATTGTAGAGGCGGTTATCCTGTCGCTATTGTTTGATGTGTCAAACAAGAGGCTGTGTGGGCACCAACCATTTTGATGTTTTGAAAGAGGTTACCAGCTTAACTCCACCGAAGGAGCATCCGACATGATGTAACTGACAAATTACGCCTCTTTAATTCAAATCCTGGTGTCCATTTTTAGACATGACATGAAATGGTTGTTATCTCCAGTGTTCCCATGTGACTGACCCAATCCAGTGAATTGTGGTATGTATCAAGTGCCACCCCACAGATGTGAACTAGGAAGGGTTAGAGAAAAGTCATCCCTGGAATTTAGAATAATAGAATAGAATAAATTCTAAAACGGATAGCTCTGGTCCTTAATTATCATTGGCTGAATCGTGTTCAATGCTGTTGTATAATCCAACACAATCCCACACGTACAGACTAAACTAACAAGTGTGCACTTACCATACAAGTTGGCTGATGGTCTGGGGGTGCAGATCAGTTGATTAAAGTGAATGGATTCAGGTGCAACACCCAGCACCCAGAACTTTCTAGATAACACTATCAGATATCACATCTTAACACCTAGCAGTTGTGAAGAGCTGACGTTCAAAGGAGGCTTTAAGTTATCTTGAATGCCGCCACACAACACTCTTCCATTGACATTGTAGTTAATACAGCAACGACACGTGGTACAACGCGGTAATACAACAGAGCTGGCCTAGAGCTAGCTGGTTTGCAGGCTAACTTTAGGAGACATTAAAAAATTAGATCAAAATGGTTTACATTCTTCTGCTTTTCCTAGATTAGTTCTGGTTGTTTAAAACTAAATTACGTACGTACTGTTAAGTTTACTGTACAACACCATGACTCTTTGAGTTTGAAATGTTACTGAAAAAAGGTGAAGCTAGATTTGTTTAACAGCTGATATTAGCAGTAGGTGTCAGGGCTAAGGAGGATATATCTTTATGATATATGTCCTATACGTCTATAATGATGAGGTTGATGTGTCAGTGATGAAGTGACAGCTCTAATCCCGTGGACATAATGTCTTTTTCTACGATCTTCCAAAATTAGCCCACAGGAAAGGAGTTATAAAATGCAACCATCTGTCATATGTAACAGCCCCGTGTCTGGGCCCACCATGTATCTGCTCAGGGGTCTAGTCAGACAACACAAATCATTAGCATGGCCTAGTTCCTGTAACTGCCACTCTGTCTGTCTGTTCAGGAGAGGGTAGGTGGACACGGTGTCCACTTTATGTGTCCGACCACAGTAAGGCTGGGCCTATGCCTGTGCGGGGTCTGGGTCTGGGGGTTAACATGAATAACAGTTGACAGCTGTCAGTGACACCAGCGAGCGGACTCAAATGAATTTTTCATGGGCGGCAGAGGTATCCTGGGACCTGATGTGTGATCGGTCTGTTGCCATTGGTTAGCCCTCAAACCAGTCTCTCCTTGACACACACACACACACACTCTTCCTTACTCACACATGCACACACACACACACACACACACACATGCGCGCATACACACACACACACATACACACACACTCTTCCTTACTTACACATGCACACACACACACACACACACACACACACACACCATTCCACGGAGTAAACCTGTCCACTGGCTTCTCTAATGACAGCAGGCGTCGAGCAAGGGGGGATTGGGTGTCAGCATGATTGATATTAGCGTCAGGCCAGAGGAGTTTCTCCGTCTCCAGGGCCATTATCTCTCTAAATGATATCACGCAGCCCTGATTAGACGTCCTTCTCCACTGTGAGTTTAACGGCCTTCGTGATCTTGGCGAGGTGGGGGGAAAGTTTTTCCCCCGTGCATGGCCGTGAGCCCTGAGCGAACTAGTGTTCATTTTGTCACCTATTTTTAATTTAGTCCTAGTCTTAGTCTTGTGACGAAATGTCCTTTTTAGTCTTTGTCATATTTAGTCATTCAAATATCATTTTTGTTAGTCAAGTTTTAGTCGACTAAAAGTCTCTGCCATTTTAGTCTAGTTTTAGTCAAAAAGAAAACTAAAGGTATCTTAGTCTTAGTCAGTTTTAGTCAACACATTTTAGTCTTTTTTTATAACAAATTATTTCTGATTACCATTTGAGTCAAATAGTGTTTCACACATCTCAATTTTCCAACAATATTGTGTGTCCACAGGGCTACTCGTCTGTTATAATTACTCATTCTGATTTTTTGTCAGTCAGTATGTTTACATGCACAGGTAAGTCGAGCTTCAGTTATAGCTTCGGCTGGGATTTGACCATAGACAGTAAAGATTTGACTGGACCACTGTCATATTAAGTAGACCAGTGTTTCTCAAAGTGTGGTCCGGGGAATCACTGGTGGTCCATAAGTTATCCCAAAGTGGTCCATGAGCAGGCGTGGTAAAATATAATATAGATGAGTTGTTTGCAATATTGAACCAACTTGTATGTAAAAACAGTTCTGCAACACTGTCTATGTAAGATATGCCAGTTTAAATCATACAGTATGAATCCACACACAATAAGCAAAGTGCAAAGACAATAAGCAAGGTGGTTCAGTGAGTAGGCCTATAGTGTAGACTAATTATAGGCTACTGTTGAAGTAGGTATAATCTTTTTTTTTTTTTAGCTAGGGTTAGTTAAGTGGTCCTGAAACTGAAAAAGTTTGAGAAACACTGTCGTGAATAAAGTATTAATGTTTTACTCCCCTCGCTAGATGGCGATATGTAAACACAACACATTCCCCAAACAGGCTCTCCATCTTAGCCATAGCTAACTTGCTAGCGAACTTTCCATATTAGCTTACTTGCTAGCAAACTTTGCATCATCAGTCTAACTAGTTAAATAGTTGACATTACATGATGAACATTTTCGTATGGACATTCTGGGGGATGTTAATTTGTATGAGAGAAGCTTCAACTTCTGGGTATGTAGCATTGTGGCATAAAGCTTAGGTAGTTAGCTTGCTAACTCTAGCAGAAATCTCCAGTGTTCTTGTTCCATGTAGTTTCGTGTTGCAGCCACAGGGTTGCAGCAACAGCACATAGACTAGCCTACAGGAAAGCTGTTATGTTATGAACTCATTCGAAATATTTTGAAAACGTAACAGCTAGATATTCTGTCTTCTCATTTTTGTGAGACGAAAATGAAGAGAGATTTTATCTTAGTTTTTATTTCATGCAAAACATTTTAGTCTCGTCTTTTTTTCACAACAATAATGCATCTTAAGATAGTCTTAGTCAGTGTTTCAGGACATTACTGCCGTCTCGTCATTGTCTCGTCTTAGTCATGAAAAAAAAGGTTGTTGACGAACATATTTCCTCTCGTCTCGTCTGACAAAATTAACACTAGAGCGAACTGCATTCTCTCTTTCAGAGCCATAGCAGAGAAGCCAGGGAAAACTGCTGTCCTTTAGTTTTGATCTCTGCTGCCCTTCTAGTATGGGAAAGTGTGAAGTGTGCACTTTGAGTAGGGTATGGTCGTCTGTCTACAGAAGGCCACTTACAGACTAAACTAACAAGTGTGCACTTACCACACAAGTTGGCTGATGGTCTGGGGGTGCAGATCAGTTGATTAAAGTGAATGGATTCAGGTGCAACACCCAGCACCCAGAACTTTCTAGATAACACTATCAGATATCACATCTTAACACCTAGCAGTTGTGAAGAGCTGGCGTTCAAAGGAGGCTTTAAGTTATCTTGAATGCCGCCACACGACACTCTTCCATTGACATTGTAGTTAATACAGCAACAACACGTGGTACAACGTGGTATTACAACAGAGCTGGCCTAGAGCTAGCTGGTTTGCATGCAAACTTAAGGCTACATAAAAAAACAAATTCCATGACATTAAAATTGTTTACATTCGCATGCTTTTCCTAGATTAATTCTGGTTGTTTTAAACTAAATTAAAACCCACATAGCACTGTTAAGTTTCCTGTGTGACACCTTGACTCTTTGGGTTTGAAATGTTACTGAAAAAAAGGTGAAGCTAGATTTTGTAGGTGTATCTGAAGGTGTAGCTAGATTTCAACACTACTACCCATGGCTATGGCTGTAAGGAACAGATCAAGCAATAAACAGAATCTGCAGTAGTAAACAGAGTCTACAGTGTTGACGTCAATTGTGTTTATCTGTACTTTCCCTACAGTCAATTCGGGAGGTGACGGGCTATGTGCTGGTGGCACTGAACCAGTTTGACTACCTGCCGTTGGAGAACCTGCGCATCATCCGCGGAACCAAACTCTACGAGGGGCGCTACGCGCTCGCCATCTTCCTCAACTACCGGCGAGATGGCAACTACGGCCTGAAACAACTGGGACTACAGAACCTTACAGGTCTGCCACGAGCTCTGTGCCTTATTTTGTCTTGTTCTTATTTCTATTATTAGTTTTTTTAGGATAACTACAACAATTGATAACTTGTCAATTGACCTGTCGCTAAGCGCCACCCTTAGAACGCTGATGAGCCAATGACGGTCCAGCCTCAATGGGACTCAGACATTAGCTCGGACAACTCCATAGGAAACAACAGGGAGGAGGCATAAAATGACAAATTAATGGTTATTTATGGAGTTTATTAACTTAAAAAACCCGGATAACGACGGATAACCATGGTCAAACATTTTGCATGAGGTACGTGTAATACTGATAGCCGGTACCCCGAGAGGCTAGAAAACGGGGTATATTTTCATCAACAGTAGCCTACAGGATGTCTCTCGCGTTTGCAACAGCTCGACGTAATGCAGGCTACTAAGCCAACAACGCGGGCACAGGTTCCCTTTTAAATCCCAAGATGAAAATGCTCATTAACCAACTATTATATTCTTACTACATCAAATATTAACGTAACCTAACATATCTTAGTATCAATCGTCCACTAGCTAGCTAGCTAGCATTAACGTCAGTGGTTTTTGCACGGTGATTTGCACGGCTACTCGCCACAACTGCTTGTCACCTTGTATGTGTTTTAAAATTTTGAATACACCCCTCCATAGCATAATTAAGTCCCTTTTGATAGCTTCTGGAGGAAAGTAAATCCTTTATCGACCAAAACGTCCTCAAAGCCTGCTTTCATATACTGTCTGCTGCCATTGTCCACAATTAATTTCTAATCAAGTCTGGTTTGTTTGTCTGAGTTTTCACACGGTAACAATGTGGGGCGGAGCTTAGCGACAAGTCAATTGTTGCACTGCATATCACAAATTGGATGTCATAAATTGGTTACTTGGATGCACATCAATGTACCCCACATATTGTGGTGTAGTGCCACCTAGTAAATATCATCGGTGTAAAACATAACATCCAACAGGAACTGAGTAAGTCTTTCCAATGTATAAAACTTCAAAAAAAAATAGCACACACATCAGATGCGTTCATTTGACATATGCACCACATGTGAGTGCATTATTGGATTCCAAAATAGAATGGGTCGCGGACCGCAGGGCCATTGCCGTTTACGGCTATATTTCTTATTTCTATTATTTGTATAAATTTAATCTTTGTTTAACTAGGAATAACAATTCATGAAATTAAACATTTCCTTCATGCACACACACACACACACACACACACACACACACAAAATATACCATGTAAGATGGGAGACAGTTGGAAAAGTTGCAGATCCAAACAAAAAATGTTGCACCCAGGTGTCAATAGCCAACAAGGCTATTTGTATCCAGTGGGAATAGCCTATGTGGCTATTTACAAATGGGTGTATAAAGCATGACATAGCAGAGACACGCACCTAGTTGTCCGTAGCAAGTAGTGCTATTTATACTCGGGCACACAGACACTGCAGACAGCAGCACCATGTAAAGGACAAAGATAGAGAGGTTAGTTAGCATCCCAGGGACCAGTTCACACTAGGCCAAATGCACTGCATACAAATGCATGACCTAATCTACCAATCTATCTGTTATGTTGTTGACTCTGATTGTAAAAGACATTTCTGTCTTTGAAGTTCTGTAACTACATGACATTTCATGTAAAGGTACATCTCATAATCATTCACACTTAGCCTTACACTTTATAGGCTACCCCACAGGCCACCCACAGGCCATTTTCCACAAAGTCTCACTACATTTCTGCGTTCCTATAACACTCTATAATTGAGAATAAGTGCAATTCCACGCAAAACTTTCACATCCATAACGCCAACACAATGCCATGGTATTTAGTTCACGTGACAGTTCTGCATGGAATTGCCCATAATTAGTGTAGTTGAGTAGTGTAGTTGGGGCAGCCGTGGCCTACTGGTTAGCACTTCGGACCTGTAACCTGAGCAAGGCACCTAACCCCTCACTGCTCCCCGAGCGCCGCTGTTGTTGCAGGCAGCTCACTGCGCCGGGATTAGTGTGTGCTTCACCTCACTGTGTGTACACTGTGTGCTGTGTGTGTTTCACTAATTCACGGATTGGGATAAATGCAGAGACCAAATTTCCCTCACGGGATCAAAAGAGTATATATACTTATACTTATACTTAGTTTCCATACAAATATCTGCACCTGACTGTGCCCATGGAAGTGGTTGCCATGTTGTTGAAGTCAAGATCTGCTTCTGCTTCATTTCACTTTGACAAAACATTGTACTCAACACTGCACTCACGGTCACCCTGAACTGACTTGGATTGTCAGCAATACGCTGAACAAACAGACACACAGACATACAAATATCTTTTGTATGAATCTTTTGAGATTCCTCACAAACCATTGTAAAGAAATTCCCTGTTTGTAATGGCCGTCAAGGCTGGAGGTCAAGTTGAGATCTGAAAGATCAAGGAAACTTTCTGAAAGAATCTTTGTTGTAAGATTGCTTGAAAGGAAAATCTAAATCCCCATTTGACCGCAACAGACCTTCAGACTCAGTCTTCTGTGGAGTGACACATTCACAAATTTGACCTTCATGGAGGAATTATCAGGAGAGAAGCTTTCGTGTCTCACCACAAAATTCAGCATTTTTTACTCGTAAACATCCAAACAAGGTTGATGTAATTTGGTCCTTTGGACAAATGAGATTAATATAAATGTTTTGACCGCAATGAACAAAGGTATGTTTGAGGAAAAAAGGTGTAGCATTTCATGAAAAGGACACCTCTCCAACTATTAGGTAGGAGGGCGGTAGATCAGCAGTGTGAGGGAGTAACAGAATGCATATAGCGGGAAGACATATTTAGAATACAAAATATGAGTAAATGTATTAAGCTATAGTTTCAATTTAAATTGGCAATCAAAGGCATTTGTTTTTCATTATAACATATAGGCTTTTCAAACTCAAAGCAAAATATTGTTATAACCAAGCCATGAATGCATTTCTTATCGCCTCTTTTCTCTTTCTCTCTCTGGTTCTATTGATAGCCCAAATGTAAATCCCAAATCAGTTTTATTGTAGGCCAAATGGGACCAATATCCCGTCAGCACATTTTAGGTCAGTCATAGATTCAGGTTTCTTAACAGAGTACTAAAAAAAATGCAGCTAACTCTTCTTGTCATGGTCAAATGAATATATTTGTATGGCCGATGTTAGTTTTGGTAGTGGGTGGCTTCTACAACAGGCTAATTGATTGATTGATTGATTGATTTTTCTGGACCAAGACGCTAAAACAGTAATCCAAAGGTCCATGCTAAAGTAACATACTTAATTATCCTAATTATCATAAGGGACTGTTCGTTATTTATAAACGGGGCCACCGGAGGAAAATCGGGGAGGGTCATGTCTTTTTATTCTTTGTTGAGGGGAGGGTCACCTAACTTTTTTTGTCTAGGAGGGGGTCACCCATCTTTTGTATTAATGAAAACAGCAAAAAATCAAAGTGGCTTGTTTGATTGTTGATTTCTGTATGCCATATAACGTTCTCTTTAGTTCCATAGCTCTGTCAACATTGAACAATGACAATAAGGGAGATTTCCGGGTTTCTCACGCATAAAATCACGGAAAATGTCAACATTCGTCCCAATTAACGCTGGAAGGGTTGGAGCAACAAAGTAGCCTACTTTATTCATGCCTAACAGCCTATATCCATTTGGTCAACTTTATCCAGCCCTAAAAAGCTAAATTTAACTTTGGTTTTACTTGTAGTTTACCGTGTAGCCTAACTTTAAACAGTGTGCATGCTTAACATAAAGCATACTTGTGCTTCATTCATCCACACATCCAGCTCCTAACGTTTTGACAAGCATTTCTACCAATTCACCTTGTTCCTGCCCATCTCTAGCTTTGCTGTCTCCATCCTTTCTGTTTTTGTTGTTTGCAAAAAAATATATAGTAGGCCCTATTTATTGGTAACCAGCAACAAGTGCAATTTGTTAATCGCTGTCATTCTCTCTCCTGCCAACAAAAATGTGTTACGTTCCAAGTAGCAGTGCGTAATTCTGCTTCATAAAGTTGAACAAATACATTGGTCATATAAATAGCCAGTTTATGGTCTACAGTGTAGAGTTGGTAAGTTATGGTAGGCCAACTTGGAGTGAATATACAGGGGGAATTCTTTGTCTACTCGTAGCTGAGTAGCCTGGCAGGTGCGCACGTAGCCTACAGCCGAACACTGCAAGCGCCAATGAATCGTGCTCTCACGACAACCACGTCGTTAACTTAAATAGGCCTAGGTTAACATCACTCTGAGTTTGCATTCAGGCAAGCAAAACGATGATTTGAATACATCTGTTTCACTGGAAGGGCAAGGGGTAACAACAGGACAACACAGAGACAGGCCAGAATGCAGGACTAATGTTATGAGAGTATTACAGTAATATGGGATATTCTACGGGAAAATATTAAAATGGCAAGACAGCGGGGAAAAGTTAAAATCATAAACCCAAAAAAAGTTGGCATGTTAGGTTTTTTTCGGTCCCTGTGATTATTTGTGAAATTGTGCAAACGGCCTTTTCAAGTCATTTGAGAAGGAAAGAAGTGTAGCCAGCTCCCAAATTGACGAGGAAGCCTAGAGACGAGTCTATAGCATCAAGTTCATGTGTTGAATTTGTTATTATCCAGTGTGCTTTGTTGAATGGTCTCAATGTTTTATTGTTTTATTTCATGTGAATACTTACTAGAGGAGTAACTTATTTCAAGTAGGCTAATGCAGTTGCAGGAAGTGTGCATTTAGTTTCCATGCTTATTGTGTTTCCACAACAATGTTAGTGAGTAAATCTACTGAAATGGCCACCATCTTGGTGAAGTGTGATGTGTAAGATCAGAAAGCAGAGGTTGATTTTAGAACGGTAGCCTAAGTCGATGTGTTTTCATAGCGCTTAAAAGCGTGGGCGGAAGGTATCGACAATTGGCCGGGGAGGGTCATGTCTTTTTTGAAAAAACTGCTGGAGGGTCGTTGAAAATTTTCTTGCAGGCAGGGGCGGGTCATGCAACTTTTGATTGAAGCACTCAAAATCCCTCCGGTGGCCCCGTTTATAAAAAACGAACAGTCCCTAACAATGTCCTCAAGAGGTTTTATCTAAGCCCAATATGGAGGATTTTCCATGGCGCCATGATATGAAACTGAAGCTGTGGATAGACTTAAAGAGCCGTGCATGCAAGACAACCCAAGAACCTTCCAGAACAAGAAACCTTTTGCAATAAAGAATGGCCAAAAATCCCCCAAATGAGACCTGTAAGATAGTTTACATAACAAGCTGTGATACTTGAGATGTTACTACTACCATGCAGGATGGCCAAATGTTTACTTCAAGCCCATTGGTTTTATCATTTTGAAGCATCAAAAGATGGAAATGATACTAATAAAAGCTTCATTCAAATATGCAATGCATATTATGATATCTCTGATTTTTGGAAATAAGGTCATCCTTTACTCATACTAATTTGATAGATATCCAAATATAGACAGACAGACAGACAGGATCTACGGTCTACATTATATACATGTTCTTTCCATGTAGTCAGGGCAACAACTTGTACATCAAAGTGTTCAATATAATTAGTCTGCCCTTGGAAAGATTCCTCTGTGTGTGTGTGTGAGAGAGTGTGTGAAGGAAATGTGATGTAACACTGAATACTGACCAAACAAGGATCTTGTTAACTAGTCTTTACTAGTTTGACTGCTCTCCAAAATGCAAAGATTTTAATCCTGTTTATCATCTTACCATAAATGTTGTAGTTTTTAATCATTTTGCTATAAATTGGTCATGTTGTACTATAGTCATGCCCTGATCCTGCTGTGTGCACCAAAACAGCATTTCTAAGACAATGGCATTAGCTATTTCTTCCCCTTAAAGTCACTCTTAAAAACATGTGTGAAAACACCATGGGGGACTTGGGGAAAATGAAAAGGCCTGTTTAATGATGATAGCAAAGACATGCCAAAATGTACTGAACAATTTGCAGCATCACCCGAAGTCTTGCAGCATTTCTTTCTCAAGTAAATGTTTTTGTTAGAGCTCCCTTTGAACCCACAGCCACCAACAAATTAATAGGTCTTTTAATTAAGGCAGAAAATGTAAACCATCATTCAAAGCACCAGCACTGGCATGCGTCTTTTTTTTTTGCCTGACAAATTAATCCAGCCGTTTGGTACAAAGAAACAGAATGGTTAGGGAAAAGTCACAATGTGTTTCCATTAATTACATTGTTATTTACTGCAGGGACCTAATGTAAAGTGTCTGTAATGCTTTGAAAAGTGGAAAGTGTGTGTATGTGTGTGTCTGTGTGTGTGTGTGTGTGTGTGAGAGTGTGTGTGTGCCTGTGTGTGTGTGTGTGTGTGTGTGTGTTTGTTTGCCTGTGTGCCTGTGTGTGTGTGTGTGTGTGTGTTGCCTGTGTGTGTGTGTGTGTGTGTGTGTGTGTGTGTGTGTGTGTGTGTGTGTGTGTGTGTATGTGTGTAGTGTTATCTACTCCTAACTACAAAGTTCCACTGATTTGTGGTTAGTAGTCACGTCAGTAACCAGCAGCTTAGCACTGGGTAAACAGGATAGTGCAACCCAGAGCGTGCCAGCTGTGTGATGCCTCACTCTGACAATAATGAAACATGGTAAATAAGCTCGTCGGGGGGTCTTGTGAGTAAACAGCTCCCCGTGGGGATCTGGCCTACAAAGCCCCTCATATTATGCAAAGCAGTGCCTGAGATCATTCCCCGGGAAGACGTGTCCTTGCATCCAATTGCCAACTCAGGGTTTATGTGTTATGTTATTATTAGCATGAGTGGGTGTGTGTGTATGTAAGAGAGAATATGGGTATGTGTTTGGAGTGTGTGTGTGTGTGTGTGTGTGTGTGTGTGTGTGTGTGTGTGTGTGTGTGTGTGTGTGTGTGTGCATGAAGGAAATGTTTAATTTCATGAATTGTTATTCCTGGTTAAACAAAGATTAAATTTATACATGCATTTTAGGATTCATTCGGGGTTCCTGATAAAAAAAAGGACTGTGTATGGTGACCATTAACGGTCCCTGTCCTTAGCAGACATCCTCATCCCTCTCATCAAGGTGTCACCCCACTCACTGTTTATCGTCAGCAGCACCATCACCTGATAAGCCCATTTGTCATTTGGCATGATTGGAGCAAGCCTTGTTTGTCATTACTCATTTTCAAGGGCATCTGAAACAAAGAGAAGAGGGATAAAGAGTTAGTGAGAGAGAGAGGGGTAAACTTAATGAAACATCAGAGATGTTGAGACTTTCAAATGGAGTGTCCTCACACACACACACACACACACAAGGCCTTGTGGCTTCCTCCTGGCTTTTCCCCTCACTGTAGATCTGGTGTGGGCTGACTGTGCCAGGGGCAATACTAGGTTGCAGATCCTAGGAGCACTGCCCCAGTCATTCAGAGGTGAGAGAAAGAAAGGAATGCACAGAGGTGAAAGAGAGAGGAGTGTGCAGAGGTGAACGAGAGAGGGGAATGCCGAGGTGAGAAAGAGAAGAGAAGGGGTTGGAAAGAGGGGCACCAGGAGCATGTTTTATGGGTATTCAGTGAAATTATCTTTGTTTATGAGAAATCCATTACAGGTAGGCCTACAGTTTTTTTTTGCCAGACACATAAGTGTTGTTAGATATGAAGGAAGAACAGGGGCTCAGAGTAATCAGGTATTAAGCAAACCTATAGCTTTGTACGGTAAGGTAAGGTAACTTTATTTGTACCCAAGGGTAAATTTGGTTGCAGGTAAGAAGAGTGGGTTTCTTACACACACACACAAGATGACATTAACAACATTGACCGAAAACAGTGACATAACAGTGGCAACCGTGCTCCAGACATAGAAATATAGATAAAAAGTATACATGAATATTATTAGTATCAAAATTCAGTAGATAAAAATGCAGAATAAAAGTAGCAGATACAAGAGCTAAGCCAGATTAAACTAGATGTACCGCATAGCGGTACAAAATATGACCGCCGCTCAGTCCTGTACATCCGTTCCGCGAAAATAAATCACACTTCAATTTGTCTCCATATTTTACTCCATCCCCCACTCTAGAAACTTTTGTGTATGCTTGTTTGGCATGCCTGAGTGTGTGTGTGCGGCTGCACAGAAAGTAGCCTACTGGTGCTGAAAAGGTGAATAGATTGTAGAATAGCCAAAGAAGATGTAGCATTGTTATAAAACCTTTAAAATCTCTAAACAATCACAAGTAGGGCAGTTCATCACAGTTCATCCATTGCAACTGGATTGATGAAAGGTCACTTACACCTGTAGGCTACATTGTATTTGGGAAAAGCAAAAGGTATCAGCATAATGTTATTTATTTATTTATTTATTTATTTATTTATTTTTTATGTATTTATAAACAAAAACATCTCTGTCAGTTCCATGCCGTTTTCAACAGCTATCAAAAACAAAGGTCATTTTTGGATGGATGGATTTTTTGTGAATGTTTCTTCTTCTACATAAGATTTTAGTCATCTTTAGTTCATGTAATACTTTTATTGTCAATGCACAAATTAAGTAACAGTAGTCTGAAACGTTATTGTTAATGCACAAATTAAGTAACAGTAGCCTAGTCTGAAACGAAATGCTGTTTTACATCTAACCAGTGGTGCAAATAACTGACATGTCCAAATGGGCCTTGATGAAATGCGTCGCTAGACTGTTCATACACATTTTAACGGGCCAAAGTTGAAGAGCTTTTGTCCGTTATTGTTCGTTACAAATATAGGCTGATTCATGTTCCCTTGCATTGTTTAACTGAGGTCCATGGCTAGTCTGGCTTTCATCAGACCAAGCTCAATCTTTTAAGAAATCAAAAAATAAATACCGGGCAGATCAGGCTGGGTCCACCCAGCCTAGTCCATAGGCACCCGATATTGTTTAATTTTCCGATTGAGATATACACGCTCTGGCTATTCTAAATGCAAAAATGCATCAGGGAGTTATGACAAAACGGTAACTAACAAACTAGATCCTAATAGAAAGCTGTTAGCTTCCATAAGCTACAGGTAGGATTATAAGGTAGGCCTATTTACAACATAAATTGTCAATAGGCTATGCTGGCGACACAAATAAAATCTCCTTTGAAACCAATGGCTTCGCCTTACAGTATCAACCGGACTTAAACTGTCATATCGTGGCGAAAAGTTGTAATAACATTCACGCAGCTCCATGAGTCAAGGAAAGCGCGA
The DNA here is from genome assembly GCF_017589495.1 of Alosa alosa. Lineage (NCBI taxonomy): Eukaryota > Metazoa > Chordata > Actinopteri > Clupeiformes > Clupeidae > Alosa > Alosa alosa. Next base: position 12,536,792 of record NC_063211.1, on the reverse strand, counting down.
ATGAAGTAGCCACTTCTAAATGGGACCCACTACACAGTAGCTTAAGGTGTTTTGCTAAAGCAGCCATAATGAAATGAAGGTGTCATTGTTTGATATACTTCACACACACGTGCTTTTTTAATTTCACAGACTACAACTACCAAGCTGTAATCAAAGCACATCGATTCCCCTCACACCCCTGCACGCACTTAAAACAAAAATAAACAGGCGCCTCAGTCTCACACGATGTATAGGCAAAACTGTATCAGACCGGTGTAACGTTGGTAAATCTTCCATTGCACAGAATGATTTTGTAGCACTTGCAATAAATGACAGTCGAAGATACAAACAGTGCTGCTATACATTTGCTTGGTATAACCGCATTTATAGTTTTCTACAAATGCAATCAATCAAATGCCTCCATCACTCAACCAACGCTAACGGTAACATTACCTAGGTCCTTATTGATATTACAAGATTAACGCATCTGCAGTAAAACCAAGCATGTCCCGATAAACATCCTCAGATTTATTTCGGCTTCAAGAAGAAATGGGAATTACACTTCATGTGAACATCGTCCCTATCCTTATTAGATGTTCGCTGCGGTAAATTACAGTCCTTGTAGGAAGCCTCCATTGTTTTTCCAACCCACTTTTAACTTCCAACAAAATTACGCCTCACTGCAACGATCGCCATCTAGTGGACAAACGACTACTTCTCCCAATACTGAAAATGCAGCCATGATGATGATGATGAATATTTATTTTGGCTTTCTTTTTAATCCTACTGAATTTGTAATTATGTATCGGACGTTCTAATACCGATAGTATGTGGGTGCCTGTGTGTGTGCATGTGTATATGTGTGCACCGCCATTTACAGGCCAATGAGTGTACAGTCACTACATGTACACATAACCTAATTTTTAGACCCCCCATGGATGAAATTCTACGAAAAGTTCTTGGATAGGGCATACCCCCCAGAGAATGCCATCCTCAGTGGGACGAAATTAAATTTTTTCCGTAAAGTCTAGTGGGGCTACATACCCACCAAATTTCATGTACCCCGGTGGTTCGGTGTCCCCGGTATCAATGACCAAAAAATTCAGGGAGTAGATGACGGAAAAATTCTTGAATTGTGTGCATGTGTGCGTGTACAAATTTATGTTTATGTGTGTGGGGTGTGTGTGTGTGTGTGTATGTGCGTGCTTGTGTGTTTGCCTCATGATGTGTGTTTGTGCATGTGCATGCATGCGTACATATATGTCTACTGTGTGAGTATGTGTCAAATGTATGATTACTGTACATGGAATGGGGGTTAACATGACCCTGGAGGCAAACATACGGAAAAAATGGGCCATCCTTTGACCCTACAGTTCTCAAGATATTCACAGAGAACTGTGTCTGCCCCACCCTCCTTTCGGGTCCAGTCCAGCCCGGGCTACAGATCAAAACGAAGAATGATGGTTCCATGCTATCCATGTGGGGGTACATGCCCACCAAGTTTTCGTGTACCCGGTCTTTCAGTGTCCCGGAATCCTTGTTGGTGTAATGTCACTAAATGTACACATAAATTATTTTTAATGTAAGGCCCCCATGAACGAAAGTACTCAAAACTTGGCATGCATTCGAGGGCGTCATAATGATCCTACACTTTTAATTTCGTGCAGTTTTGACCTTTGTCAGCCAGATATTGTGGATGAAAAACACCAAATTTTTTTGCTTTTAATTTTTAACTAGGTGGCGCTATACATGAAATAAGTGGTAATGGGATGGGTTGACATGCCCCCTTAAGACCAACATACATAAAAAAGGTGGACCTCCCTAGGCCCACGGTTCTCGAGATATTCAGAAAACTGTCTCCGCCACCTACAGGCCAGTTGGTGTATAGTAACATAAATTAATTTATTGTGTGGCCCCCATGAATTCCACGAAACTTGGCGTGCATACAGAGGGTGTCATAATGATCCTACACTTCCAATTTCGCAGTTTTGACTATGTTAGGTCACAGATACCTTCAAATTGAGTGGTTATGGAATGGGTTGACATGGCCCCTTGAGATCAACATACAAAAAAATGGTCCTCCTAAACCCTACGGTTTTCGAGATATTCACAGAAAACTGTGTCTGCCCTACCCTCCTTCGGGGTCCAGTCCAGCCGGGGGCTACAGATCAAAACGAAAACGATGGTTCCATGCTATCCATGTGGGGTTACATGCCCACCAAGTTTCGTGTACCCCGGTCTTTCAGTGTCCCGGGACTCATTGACGGAAATTTGGGCATGCGAAAAATGAAAAAAAAAAAAAAAAAAAAAAAATCTGACTAAACCTATATGACCGCCGCTTCCCTGCCGGCGGTCATAATAAATAAATACATTAAGAAGGCTGTGCAGTCAATAAGTTAAGGGTAAGGCTATTTGCACCCCTGGTACAATTAGCAGTGTATGCTATTCATACCCTGGTGCAATAAGAAGTGAATTCTATTCGTACCCCGGTGCACACAGCAATGTGTCCTATTAGTACCCCGTCTGGTACAAATATCAATGTATGCTATTCGTACCCCGGTGCACACAGCAATGTGTTCTATTAGTACCCCATCTGGTACAAATATCAATGTATGCTATTCATACCCCGGTGCACACAGCAATGTGTTCTATTAGTACCCCGTCTGGTACAAATATCAGTGTATGCTATTTGCACCTCTGTGCATTTATTCTGGCATATTGATCACACAATGTAATTTTTTTTTTTTTTTTTTTTTAAAACAAGCAATATGTTTTTTTTGTTGTTACGTAACAGGGTACAATAGCTCAGCTGTGTAATAGACACTTTGAATAAGGTATGCTGTTTGCATCAATGTACAGTTAGAAGTGGATGCTTTTCGTACCCTGGTGTTTATAGTACTGCATGCTATTTACACCCTGGTGCATGAACTAGCTAATTGTTGCAATCAAAACTTTCGTTTGAGTGCACGTGAGCAACGTCTTTTTGTTGTTATGTCACAGGGTATGAATAGCTCAGCTGTGTGGCCAAGGCTATTCATACCAGGGGTGTAAATAGACACTCCGATAAGTTAAAAATTTTAGTGTGTAGTCTAGTAGCCTAAGTTTGTCTTTTATCTTCACCATAGAAAGCTTTGGCCTTGTTGTAGGAGAGTAAAGACAGTAAGCAACTTCGTTTGCAGCCAAGAGTGTTTTCGGTTATTTAGCATGTAGGGGAGAACCGGCACAATTGTAACACTTTTTTATTTTTCCAATTCAAACTCGATTTACACAAAGATGATAGACTTGAGAGATGTGAAATTTGACCAGAACAGAGTCGTACATGTCTACTACATGAAAGTTGAAACAGAATTTAAAAAATATGTTATAGTTTGTCAATACTTTAACTTAACAGAGACATGTACCTTTGTTACAACCTTGACGCAGCCATAAAAAAGTGCGGTACAGTAACAGTATAGCGTCATGAATGTAACAGTGCTAAAATAGTGAATCCTATAACATATTTTAACACAAAACACTGCTGGGTTAAACAAAGAGCATCTGTTTTCATATAAAATCAACAAAAAAAGTCCAAGTGTATGACTGTTACAGCTAATGTATTGCATTATTGATTAGCCATTGCAGACCATATGTTACGGTGTTATGCTAGCTCACAATAACCTTTAAATATGCTTATTTTGGCCATATCCACTTGATAAAACCATATAGTTGATAAACTGCTTATTTCTTACATGTCTGAAGCATTTGATCCAACAGTGATATTTCAAGTTGCTGTGTTAACTTTAATTGGGTGATCGCGGCACAAAAATCATAATCCATAACTCGCAATGAGAATGTTCGCGCATTTGCAATAAAATCAGTTCATTTTGCCATAGAGACTGGTGTTACAACTGACCAGCACAGGTCATGTTTTTATTTTTATTTAATTGCATTTGCTGTGACTATATAAATCAAATGGCACTCATGTTAACTTGAAACAGAGGGACTGAATATATTAATGGCATGTGATCGAAGTCCACACGCTCAAATTTCACGAAGCAAACTTAAACAAACAGTTGCGGTTAAAAAATAAATAAAAAATCGCGATGCTTGAATTTAGCACCTTTTTGCTTAATGTCTCTGGTCGTATTTATAGTAGACCATTCATATTTGGATGGCTGTAAAATTATACATAATAACATGATATGTCTCTGTTTACATTTCCGTAGCTACACCATATCTTGAGAATAAAACACTGTTTGTACCGCTGTTACAATTGTACCAGTTCTCCCCTACTGTATCTGTATTTTTTTTTCAGTTTATAAATCCGGAAGTGCTGTTTTCTGAAATAACACTGTATAGTACACACTGTATAGGCCTGGCTTTTAAAGATGTCTTCACTATAGTTTGTGTATTAACGACCAACTTACTCCCTTAGCACCTCTTTGTTCCTCTTCCAAAGAAACAGAACAGAGGTACCTCTTTCCTTATCTACCTCAGTGGATAAAAATGCTGCTTTATCCATGATCCGTGATCCTCACCCTAGCTCCTCCAGTTGGAGTGAAGCCGGGGGATATCCCCTCACCTCCGCGTAGCCTCTTATTCCCTGGGGTGGCCGTCAGATTCTTCTTCCTCGTTGGTATCGATCCGCTGGGCCTCTCTGTGCCCTCTGCGCTCACTGCTCTGGGAACCACAATTCATCTACCTGGAAAAGAGCTGAGCCCAGGGCTGTTCGCTTTTTCCCCAACCAGAAGTGCACAAGTTGATGGGAGACTCTACAGCTCAGGCAATCCCACTCTTCCCAAACCATAAACTGTTTTTATCTATAGACAATGTAATTCAATGTTGTGCGTAACTGCTATTTTTTTTTTTTTAAAGTAATGTTATAACCTGTTGCATTGTTCCTGCTATTTGCTGTGTGCGGGCTGTCCATCTGTCCACCATAGTAAAAGGTGAATATTATATCAATCATGTATGTTGTTATGTAGATAACTGCAGTAATTGCATGTATCGGGTCTAACAGGGTTTCTAATACGATTTACATGTCCTCTGACATAGTATCCCTTTTTTGTCAGAATTTTTGTTTTCATACAAATGGCAATAAGGTAGGATCTGGAACTTTATCTTTATCTATTTTTTTATTCATCTATATAAACAACACCTTCTCCAACACCTTCAACATGTCCTGATCCAGCTGATCCAACATCTCTCCAGATGTTCGCGTAGGGATACATTTTCCGTTCTATGTTGAGTAAGAACAAAGGCAAGGAAAGAGCTCCTGAGCAGGGGGGGACCTATTTTGGGGGCGCGCACAGCCATGCACAGTAGGCTCGACTTTAATAAAGGTGATTCTGCGAGGCACTGACCAGATTACAGCGATGAAGATGAAGGCAGGGTAACAGGGCTAATGCTAGCGCTAACTCAACATGACATTAGCAGTCATAGCAGTGGGAGGCCTATTAGTCTGTTCTGAAAGGAGTCGGTGCTTTCTCTCAGGTGCCTTTGATTTTCCCGAATACATCAAAGGGACACACACTTTATGGTAAATGAATGCTCTCCGAGGAATCAGAAAATGTTCAGAACCCTCATTTTTTCCCCTCTTTGTGTATTAGCATTAGAGGAAACAAAAAAACCCATGTCTAACAGTATTCATTAAAAAGTGTAAAATGCACAGCAGCTATTCTTATTATCCTCCTTTGAATGCTTGTCTTTGAAAATGGATTAGTACATGTAATTAAGGAAGTCAGTAGAACTATGACATACTGAACTCTCTCTCTCCTCTCCTCCACTCTGCCCTCCTTCCTCTTACTCTCTCTCTCATGCCATCATTTCCTGATGCACTCTCCTGTGCAGACCTGCGAGAGCTGAAAACATCCCCTTTTTCTTCTCCTTTTGTAATGTTCAAATCTAATAATGAGCAACATGAAAGCCTGAGCCAAGAAAAGGGGGGAAGAGAAAGAAAACGCATCTCTCCACTTTTATTAAAAGAGTCTTGAAAGGGTGGCTCTGCGGAGGGTAATGGGCCCTTTGATAGTGCCGGCAGTCCATGCTTGTAGCTCCCCACCTACACATCGGCATATCGCATGATCAATGCTGGCCATAAGGAGGCTCATATGATAAAGGAAAGGGTCATAAAACAGTGGGTGAGGAGTGGTCCTGCACTGGGCTAGGGAGGCACCAAATCGCTCGTCTTATCCCCGGGGGGAGGGATTTAGCCCTGACTTACCCTTTCGCAAGTGCTTACTTCCTGCAGTCTTTCCTATGTATGCATTTTCATTCAGCCAGTCTTTTTTTTTTTTTGCCTGAGTGCAGATGCTGATTCTCAACTGATTCCCTCCCTGTCTCACTTCCTCCAGTTTGATTTCTCCTTCTGCAGCTTCTAGATATTTCCCTTTGCGTTCATACCAATGAGCTCCGTTGGTCTGTGTGCCCATGCAATTAGGGTCAGGGCTCTGTATGCATATGAAAAAGGCTTCGCTTTGCTCCTTGTTTGATCTTACCGCAATAATGGGAATAAATTCCCATTTCGAGGAATGGCGTGAATTAGGAGGAGCATATGCACACGTTGTCAGACACCATGACCCTCTGGATAAAAACGTGAATGATGGGCATGTTGCTTTGCATACATGTATAATGTATTGACATGGAGTTGGGGGGAAAGAGACTTAGTAATGCCACTTACTTGGTATTCAAGTGGTAATGCTTCTTGCATGGATCTTTTTTCTCTATTGTCGGTCCATAGAGGGGAAGAAGCATATTTGTCCACCATGATGTTGGGTCTGTAACTAGATATTATGCACTGTAGGCGGACGTTGTCAGCATGTTGTGCATGATAGTTAGTCAGGATTGCACCACAGTTGTGTTAATTAGCTAGAATTAGAATACATCCCTATGCGCATTTGTTTTTTTTTGTTTTTTTGCTGTCGGCTTTGTTTATGCAGCAAGTGGAGTGTTTATTTGCCTTGCGTTTCATTTAACCCCACAGACATGGGAAATGGCCTAAATGAGAATTTTCACCGCAGGAGCAGAGGTTAGCGTTCCATTTCACCTGACATTTTAAAAAGTGCTCCCCGTGACTTCACACTGCTTTCACACCCCGGCATCTATTCCTAACTGTGAGCTATTGGAACCGCGGCGGCCATTTTCCCTCTACAGTAATTACTGCCGCATGTGCTTACTACATAATAATAGCCATGGCTTGCAGATGGGATCTGGCCTTTTGAAAAACATTTTGAAAACCTCTTAAGCTCCTTTACCATATTCATTTTTATAACCCCACTGACAGTTTATTTCTAGGGTCTAGGGTCATCCAGTTCAACCACATAACCTTCAAGCCCCATTACAACACAAGAGCATTTAACACCTAAACTGCTCAATTAACGCCTTCCCTTTATTTGTGTACTGTATATCTGTCTCTCTTTTTTTTCCCTCACTTTCCCTTGTTGCTCCACCTTGCTGTAATTGGCTATTTGGTGCCAAGCCAAACTGCTGGGCATGCCCCTAAAGAGAGCATGGCATCATGCTGCCCATCTGGTGAATGTGTTCCTGCCCTCACAGGCAGGAGCGCAAGGTGCCAAGCACGCTGGTAGTGCCGGCCGCGCCAGTCCCATCTGTTCCTCAGCGACTGTGGCTTCTGGAGAGAGCACGGACCGTCTCCTGCAAGGCTCCCTCCCAGGCACAAACAACAACTCACACTACAATACGCACACAGGCTTTTGTTTATTTATTTATTTAGTTAGTTAGTTAGTTAGTTCGTTCGTTAGTTAGTTAATTAGTTAGTTTTTTTGTAAAGTCCCTGCACTGTTTCTTTTTTTTTAATAAAACAAGCTTTTTTTGCATCAAAGGCTTAGACACGTTTGCCCATTTCAAAGGTGAGGTGTGCAGCACATGTTAGCCTTGAAAGACAGAGGCTGGCAATGGGAATGTAAAGTGAATTGGATCGTGAGAGGCTGGGGTCCAAGCTTACTGTGGTTTACATAACGGATGCGAGTTGCAAGCGATGGGCATATGCATGCATTTGAATTATGTAAGCTCACCACTCCAATGGTGGAGGTGGTGTTGGTGGGGCGGGTGCTATGAATGCATGTTGAACAACCAGTAAATATGGTGATGCACCGCAGTGCTCTCTCTCTCTCTCCTCTCTCTCTCTCTCCTCTGTGCCTGAGAGCCTCATCACATGTATGCATGTTCACATGTCTAGAGTAGGGGATTAATTCAGTAGCCTTGGCATGTAGCCTTCCCTCCACCCACTCACATTAGGCTTGAGCAGACCGGAACTCGAGAGCCCTTCTGTGTCCACTGGCTTCTCCACACCTCCTGTCCACTCACCTTTTTCTTGCCCTCCTTCTTCTCTCCTCCCCTCTCCTCTCCTCTCCTCTCATCTTCTTGCAACCTTGGCTTTTCTTTTCCCTGAGCAAACACACTGTGCTGTTGAAATGGCCAGCTGGGGTCTTCGGTTGCTTTGCGTCGACCTTCGGGTCCGTCCCAGGTTCTGTGGTTGTGACCGCCTAGTTGAGGATATTATTGTTGGCCATGCAAATTCCTGTCTCATACCGTTAGATCATAATCTGAACACAAGTGCTTTGTGTAGGTAATTGTCTGACTTCATGACATTGCTCTGGAGTGTTATTGATACAATTTATGTAATTATGTTTATTTGTATAGTATAGGCCTTTTTATAGGCCACAGAGCTGTGGCTTTCATACTGGCCTCACGTTTGACTATTTACAGTTTCTTTACAAAATAAACACCACTTAAAATATGTCACAGCTACTGTAGTGTACTGAGAATTATTGTGATGGTTCTTAGATTCCTTCTATGGACCCTTTCAAGAGAGTTCCATTATCAGCATCATAGTTGGCCCCACAAGACTTCCTTTTTAACATTCCATATGTTATCTTAATGCAGAGGAAGTAGATTGGGGCCCAAATAGAACGTTCAAGCATTGTTTTTGTTTACCTTGTTGAAAGGGTCTATATGAGTGCAGTTCTTTTCTTCTTCTTTTACCTGAGTGAGGAAGCTGAGTCTATGCCACATGACTTCCCAATGTGTTTCTGTGAAGTGGTGCTCGTAAAAGACAGTAATATCCCTGACATCCTCTGTTTCTCATATTTCACTGAAGCATATGAGAAGTGTGAAATGCTGTATTTTGGTGAGAACACAGCATATCTTTTGAACGCTGTGAGCACCAGGAACAGTTGCTCTCTTGAGTCACCTTAGACTTTCCAACGGAAGCACATTAGAACAACAGCTTTTTATGTTTTGTGCTGGTGGAGATTTGTTTTGTGCTGGTGGAGATACTCTGAAGCAGTGGTATTCTTAGTTTAGCATGCTTATGAACCCCCCTGGTAGAACATGGCCTTGGATAACACTTTTGAGTCGTTAGCATGTTTTCGCTATTAGGATATCGTAGTAATTACTACAGGGTAATGTGCAAATGGTCACTTATTTATTTACTCCTGAGGTTGGTTGCTTGCTCTCTGCATGCACTTTGCTATTCTGCTGTGCTGGCTTTCTTTCTGTCAAGGATTTGCTAAAAAAAAAAAAAAAACAGCAGATTAATAAAATATTTACAGCAATAATCACATGAAGGAGTCATAATCCTAGATATCAAAGCTAGCTAATGTTCCTCCCCTCGAAGCCCACAAAAAAGCCAGCATGTGTATGCTCAGTGGCAAACAGCAAACCCATCTGAGAAGAATGGGAGGTTTACTCCCTGATCTTCATTAGATGTAAAATAAATGGCAGGCCTTGGTAGCCTTCTTTAAGCAGAAGAAGAAGAGGAAGCAATGGAAAACAAGGCACTGGGGCTCACAGTAATCAGAGTGTGTCCTGCACCCCTTCTTTCTGAGAAAAAACTTTAAAGAGTCAACCAAATAAAGTAAAAAAAACAAGATCAAATGAGGCAACTGCCACTCGTGCTAATACACGCTTGCCGGCCTATGGTTTGGAATGGATGGGGCGGAAAAGACTCATTAATAATAAATCAGGTGTCATCATTAGGCGCCAGAATGATTAAAACAAATCTCCAGGCTTCAAAAGCAGATTTGCTTCAAAAAACTAAATAAGTAACTAAACACATAAAATGATGTCAGAGGAAAAAAAATAAGATGAAAAAATATGAGCTTCTCACATAACCAGTAAATCAAGGCAGCTTTTCTGAAAGAAATTAAATAAACAAAATTACACACATCCTTGTGGCTTGCAAAACTTCTTGATAGGGAAAAGAGAAGGAGAGGGGGTAGCCACTGAAATATTCATCTGTTGCATAACCCCTTAGATGGAGGCGCTAAGATGCTTCGCTCAGTATTCTAAGGGCATTGAGATTCATTCCCACCCCAAAGCCCTTAACTCAATCACAGCAATGGAGAGTAAACATCCTCCGTCATATAAGCTTCCCTCATGTGTCACTCCCCCACTGAAGTTGAATTTATAAGACCTGTAATTCCATTTCATGGGCATTATAAAAAAAGATTTTGATGACATCTCCACTCTGATAGGAAATAATGCATGAACTGGCTTGGATGAAGCGATCTCAAGTCAAGTGGAATCTTTTTTTTTCTCTTTTTTCTTCTTTTTCCCCCTAAAATGCCACAGACAATTTAGCCTGTCTAAATTGACCCTAAAGAAGATTGAAGTATTCCGTTCCGATTTGATGAGAATGCATTTATTTCACCCTCGTCGTCTGGCATCAACGGCTGCCTTCCTACAAAGTACTCCTCACATCCTCGCTCATCATTTGACGTCGGGGGAGGGGAGTTTCTGGGTGGGCCTCGTGCCCACGTTTTTCTCTTTCTCCGGCAATAAGCACAATGCTGCCCTCTACTTTAACTGTTGCCTGTTTGACAGACGTGCCTTGGAGCAATGTGATTTGTCTCCATTAGCAAGCAAACGAGGGGAAAGGGCTGCAAAACGACCCCTAATGGGAGCCTTATTGGCCTCTGGGAATCATTGGACCGGCAGTGGTTATCGTTGCCCGTGGTGGCTGACCCCTCGTGAGCCGAGCAAGATTCAGATGATTTGTTTATGTGTTTATTTGTGCTTCTGTGCCTATTAATCCAACTCCTTTATATTTGCCTCGTGACTAAATGAGCAATTCATTTGCATACAGTACGCACTGTTCTGCACAGCCTGTGGCAAGATGAAGCTCCTTTGTCATCCCGTAATATCCTCTGCTCTCATTGGACATGGCGTGTCCTCTGTCGTGAGTGCCAGCCGCCCTTGCTGTTGACAAATGAAGTCTGACTGAATACATTTGGATCTGAGATGATGATGATGAGGAGGAGGAGGAGGATGTGTGGCCCCTTTTGCCTCTCCTATTCCCAGCTGGACTATACCCCTTCAGTTGACTGGCACTCTACTGGAACAATCCACATACTCTCAGAAAAATGTTCCAGGCTTTTCAGACAAACTAGCACTATGCAGTTTTTCACCCTCAGCGAACACCTTAATGTGTGTGTGTGTGTGTGTGTTTGTGTGTGTATGTAGACGTGGGGTTGTAACATATATGGTGAGCATATTGCTGACCAAGTCATAATAGCCTGACCATTGGACTGCCAGAGAACACAATGCGTTTTGACACATCATAATTGCATATTCAAACTGGCTGCTTGCTAGCTCATATTGCCATGGGGTCTGTGTTACCTTTTTGACATTGAGGTATATGTCTTGCAATGGATTTTTTAAAATAATGCTTTGCCTCTATTTGTGTGTGTGTGTCTTTCTGTGTGTGTGTGTGTGTGTGTGTGTGTATGACCTTTATTGATTCGGTTGCATACAGTATGATTGAATTAATCATTTATGGCTAAAACTCTTCGCATATCACACTCTTACCTTTGCAATTTTGGGAGAATTCTTATTGACAATATGCTGTTATTGTGAAGTGTTCTCCTCAGGCGTACTAGTTTAAGAGAAATCAAAATGGACATTTATCATTTTCTCAACGTGTCCTTTTTTCATCAGCAGGAAACTGTTTAACCTGGTTAGGTTGATTGTTGGGTCAAAAGGCAATAAAGAAAGTTGCATATTGTCCATATGCGCCCACTAGGATGCAACCTACAACCTAGTTTATAAACCCCTGTGGTGAGATGTTTTCCTCATCTTATGTAATCATACTTATACTGTTCATGGTCTTGATAATTCTCAGCAATTCCTGGAAGGCTAAAAGCCTGCCATGGCATGTTGGTGCTCCATATCCCAGCTTCCTGATTTTGTGTCCCTATGCTTCCTTTATTACCCTCAGACCAAATTAACAGCATGCACAGAGAGCTAGTGACAATTTCAGCTATAGGCTCAGAAAAAAACAAGCAAACATCTCATTTCTGAAATGTCACTAAGGTGACAGTGCAGACGGTAATAGAGCGATAAGCGCGAGTTCACCAGAGGTGACATCCACTCCGCTCGAGCTCCAAAATGACGGTGGCCCCTGTGTTACACAAAATGTCTCCCCTTTTTTGCCCTTTGTCCTGTAATTTCCACAGACCCCCACTACATAAGCACTCCTGATTAATGGTTCCACACTATCTGCCCCACCAGATAGAGGGAAGACTTTTAATCCTGGCAAATGATTTATATTCGACTGCCATAATTGTTGTATATGGCATCATGTATCGCATCATTGTCCTGGGTGTTGCCAGCTACTGCCGGGATTCTATGATCAGTCAAAGGAAATTTTACAAAACAATCAAAAAACATGATTGCTATGATGGGTTTTCCTGTCAAGTTTAGTTTTAGTTTTCTTTTTTGCCAAGTTTGGACTTTCTGTCCATGCTGGTGACTAGTTATTTATGAACTAAACATTAACATAACACTATTTCTTGTCTTGCAGGTGAGATCTCAATAAGAGCTGAAATATTTATCGTTGGACATTTTGTGTATTTTGATACATATTCCTTTGGGCATCTTTCATCTGTCCTGAACAAGAAAACTAGAACCAATTTCCCCAACTATACTTCACCTTCTGTAAGGACACCTCTTGTGTATTTGGTGGTTTTGAAAATAGATTTTTTTTGTTTTGGCCTTTCTAATTTTTGAAAACTCCGCCCAACAACCAGACAACAGTGTCCTTGAAGCGCTCTCACTAAGTAGTGCACGTTGAATGCCCATTAATGTCTGCAGGCAAGCAGGCGGTGGAAAAATTAAAAGCCTCAATCACCGGAAAAACATTGCGTACAAATCATCACTTATGCAGCCAATGCCCCCACACACACACACACACCAATTACTTATCCAGCTCTCCCAGCTTTTTTTCCAGCTACCTGTTTACCCCCATCCCACCCCTGTTTACGCCAGCAGCACTTCCGTGCACATGTCCCATCAGGGTTCGTTTGTTTACCAGTATGTGTCACCCCACAATCGGGATGGCATGCAGGTTACAGATATCAATGCGCTGTCTGGCGTTGGACACGGCAAGCAGCCAGTAGCAACACTTCGGTTTGTCCCATCCCCATGGTCCTGCTCTCTCTCCTGGGAGGCTCAGAGCCTGAGCTGCCTGGAGTGCACTGGAGCTCACTATCTCCAAGGGCCTGAGCTCATCCGCCTGGCCCAGGCTGCATTATATATGGGAGGAGGGTGTTGTTTGTGAGATAGCCTGGGGGGGCTTGGGGGACCAGAACTAAGCAGTGGACAGCAGCCATCGCAGTAGCACTGGAATGCCACGCTTGCCAGGGAGAAAAAAACATGAATATAACGCATGAGCTCTCAGGTGGTGCTTAGGGTAGTGTTTAGCAGAGATGGGAAAACAGACCTCTTTCCTTCCTTGCTTCCTGACTGAGGTCTGTCAGGCTTTCATTAGCTTTGCATTTTTGACACCCTAGAAAGCTGAGATTTTCTCTTGAGGCTTACCGAGTAACTTTCATAAGGATAAATCTGTGTAATGTTCACGAACACGCCAACTTTTTGGGAAAATTAGCTTATTTCCCCTCTACCCCAGAGTAAGATAAGAGGATACATACCCTTCTCTTCTATGTTTTACTTTTCTTTCTAGAATTACTTTTTCTGCTGTTAGTGAATGTGTCTGTATGCTACCGAGACCTTGAATTTCCCCTGGGGATCAATAAAGTATCTATCTATCTATCTATCTATCTATCTATCTATCTATCTATCTATCTATGTGCTTGCAATAGTCCAGGGGGTCGTTTCTAGAAATGTTAGCAACGACAGTGCTCAACCACTATGGTACGACGCAACTTGCGACCAAACAACGACATTGTTACACCTGTTTCCAGAAAGAATCGTACCTGTGTCGCAATTCGCTACCTCCGACGTTCGAACACTGTAACCTAGCGTTCATGGGCTTCGGAAAAACCTTTCTCCGAGTGAAAACATCATCGTTCCTCGTCATTCACGTCACTTAATGTGTGAGTCAGAGGTCGGAAACTGGGGCTAGATTTTGCTAACAGAGTTGCTCAGTTAGGGGCTCGTCATCACGCTTTGTCGCCACGCTTGTAGTTCGCTTTGTAGTCCATGTGGCCTTTCATGTCCAACAGTTTTAATGTGAACTTGGGAATTTGCCCTTTTTATCACTTGAAAGCTGCATATCTTTCTTTCACGAGCATCTTACACTATATTTTAAGCAAATACAGTTGTTTGTTTAGGATTAGTGAGTGTATGTTTTAACCTTTGTTGTGGCATCCGTGTTTGTCACACATTCCGTTGGCAAAGCACATGAACACTTGCTGTCGGAAAAACAAAGTAGCCATGGGGGCGGTCCTTGTCATTCCGAGGTGCTCTGAATGCACCATAGTTCCAACAACGTTGTTGATGATGCAGCGATACATATCATTGGTGGAAACAGTGGCAACGTGTAATACCCCACCCCCTAGAAATTCTCTGCCACGGCCTATGTTGACATTTTTCTAATTTAAACCGAGTGATTAATGCTGGCATTGTCATCCTCATCTGCAAAAACCTAAACCTATAGTAGGCCTATATAAAACATTTTACTGAAGCCGACCATGTGCCATTATTTGTGTTAAACATCTATGTTGGAAAAATATATAGCCTGGACGAATGTCTGGGTATAGCAAATAGTATCAATTGTCTCGTGGCTTAACGGCAGTGTGTCAGTGCACTACGCGCTCGGCCGGAGTATCTTAGCTCTTCTTTTCACCTCTGAGTAAGAGTAGACCTACGAGACACAACAATAGGTTTTGACCATACATATTTATGTATATAGTTATTCTACATCGAGAGACCATAGGTACAAGACATCAGTCAAAAACAATTGAATCTCGTGTCACACTAGTTCACCTGCAGGTAGCGAGAAGCAAGAGGACAATCTCACATCATAAGAAAATCGAACCTACAACGTTGGGATAACAAGTCATCTGCTTTAGCCACTACACCATTTATCACAGCTGTTTAAGAGTCTGTGAAGATTATAATACTGTAACGTCGGCGCACAAGACATTGTTAGCGTTCTCCCACGCAGGGCATGCTGGGATACGGGAGAGAACATTTGGGGGTTTATGTCTGTTTTTCTCCTTAGTTTTGAGTGTAATGTTAGCGTCTTTGTTGTAACATGTTTCCCTTTTAGTTCTCCCTCGTGTGTGATCCTCTTTGTGTGGGGGGCTGCGTCCTCCCCTGTATGTGTAGTGTGTGTACGTACTTGACCTGCCCCTTGTGTATTGTGTTCTGTGTCTGTGTCCCTGCTCTCGTTCTCAGCTAATAAACCTTTTGATTGGACAACTGTGTGTGTCGCTATCAAATCGTTACAATACTAAAAGCAAGGCAATACTCGAATTAACATAAATAGCAAGAATGAGCGAAGTAGGGGAGTCAGTGTCTTAACCAAAATTAAGCTACAGGATAGATCAATCATTGAATCACGAGATAAACATCCACTTCGCAATTTTTGGTTAGGCGCTCCAGTTCCGGCGCCGTCGAAAGAGGCAGCCTGTCGAGGTAGCTCCGTGTCTTTGTGTTTTTTCTTAACGCCTTTTGTTTACTTTTTACTTTTTTTTACTTCAAGAACTTTTTTGGATTACGCACTTTGAGGAGTGTTTTCATTCTATCCTATGGATATGGATCTATTACAATGCTCCAGCGGCAACAAACTTGTGTACACAAGGAATCAGCTGCTTGCAATACGACGGAATGCTGGTAGGGTTCACGTAAACATCCCGGAGGAGCTGTGGTGCTTTCGGGGGTGCAGAGCGGGAGTTAAAGTGAGGACTAGGCATCGGGAGAAGAAGTGGAAACACAAGCCCTCAGTTCCTTCGATGGTTTTGGGAAACGTGAACTCACTGGCCAACAAGACTGACGAACTGGCTGCCCTGGTAAGAAATCAGAAACTGTACAGGGATTGTAGTTTGCTATACTTTACGGAGACGTGGCTAACAAGCCATATCCCCCCAGCTAACGTTGAGCTGCCCGGCTTCAGTGTAGCTCGTTTGGACAGAGACAGTAAACTTTCTGGCAAAAAGAAGGAAGGCGGACTGGTGCTATACATAAACAATAGATTGTGCAATCCCGGACATGTTACAGTGAAGGAGACTGTATGCTGTAAGGATGTGGAGTTACTAGCGGTCAGTCTACGACCATACTACATGCCGAGGGAGTTCTCGACGCCATTATTGTTTGTGTCCACGCGCCTCCAAGCCCTCCCGGACACAGCGTGTGGCGTCATTCACTCTACAGTCGCTAGGCTCCAAACTCAGCACAGTGATGCCTTCTTTGCGATCTCTGGTGACTTCAACCACATTACATTGGATTCCACCCTCACAAAATTTTACCAGTTTGTTGACTGCCCAACTAGGAAAAACAGGACAATAGATCTCATGTATGCAAACATGAGGGATGCTTACAGTGCCACCCCCCTTTCCCCACTGGGGAAGTCGGACCATAACCTCATTAATTTGCAGCCAATGTACAAGCCAAAAGTTCAGAGGCTACCAGTTGCCACAGCCGCACCTTCAGGAAGTGGACACGAGAAGCGATGAGGCTTTGAGAGACTGCTTTGAGTCCACTGACTGGAGTGTGCTACTGAATGGAGAGGACTTAGAGGAGGTCACACATTGCACTACTGACTATCTGAACTTCTGTATGGACATTGTGGTTCCCACAAGGACTGGACGCTGCTATCCAAATAACAAGCCTTGGATAACCAGTAATGTCAAGACCCTTCTCAATAGGAAAAAGATGGTGTTTAAAGAGGGGGACATAGCAGAGCTGAGGCGAGTACAGGGGGAACTCAAGATTAAGCTGAAAGAGGCTAAGGAGGACTACAGAAGGAAGATGGAACAGAAGCTGCAAGATAACAACATGAAGGAGGTGTGGGACTGAATGAAATCTATCACTGGCCTTAAGAAGAGCAGCAGCTCTGTAGAGGGAGACCTGGACAGGGCTTAACCAGCTGAACCACTTTTACAACAGGTTCATTGCCCGTCCCCCCAGCCCCCCACCCCACCTCATTACCAGTGCAACACTCACCCCCACCATCACTGGATATTGCACCCCTCCCCCACATGGCTACCACGAACAAAGAGGTGACAATGACCTCAGTCAACAGCCATCAGACACACATACCTCAGATGCTGCCCCCTCCCTCTTCCCCCCCCATCATCAATGCTGATCAGGCTATCGCACCTCTCCCCCACATGGTGACCACGAGCAGTGCGACAACAATGGCTTCAGCCAATGGCCATCAGTCTCTAGCCACATGACAACCCTCACAGAAGCACCCCTCCTCCTCCTCACCCTCCACCCCCTCATCCCCCCATCATTTTATCGGACCAAGTAAGTTATCTTTTAAAAAAAAATCCATCCTCGTAAGGCAGCCGGGCCTGACAGACTGTGTCCAAGGCTGCTCAAGGCCTGTGCTGCTGAACTGGGGGAGCCACTGAAGCACATCTTCAACTGGAGTCTACATCTCGGACAAGTTCTTCAGACTTCAGGCCTGTCGCTCTAACATCACATGTGATGAAAACAATGGAGCGGCTGGTCTTAGGTATGCTCAGACCCCAGGTACGCCATGCACTAGACCCTTTACAGTTTGCATATCAGGAGAAAGTGGGCGTGGACGATGCCATCACTTATCTTCTACACAGGACACATTCTCACCTAGACAAGGGGAAAAGTGCTGTGAGAATCATGTTCTTTGATTTCTCAAGTGCTTTTAACACCATCCAACCCCTCAGACTGGGAGACAAGCTCTTGCAGATGGGTGTGGACGCTCACCTGGTAACCTGGATTACAGATTACCTGACCGAGTGACCACAGTTCGTCAGACTGAAGAACTGCCTTTCTGACACTGTGATCAGCAGCACTGTAGCGCCACAGGGAACTGTGCTCTCTCCAGTCCTGTTCACCCTGTACACATCTGACTTGCGCTACAACACCGAGTCATGCCACATGCAGAAGTTTTCTGATGATACTGCAATTGTGGGGTGTATCAGGGACAAGCAAGAGGAGGAGTACAGGATCCTGGTGGAGGACTTTGTGCAGTGATGCAAACTCAATCACCTTCAACTAAACACTTCAAAGACCAAGGAGATGTTGGTGAATTTCCCAAGGTCTAAGCCCGCTCTGCTACCAGTCTCCATTGATGGGGTCAATGTGGAGGTGGTAAGCACCTACAAGTATCTGGGTCTCCACCTGGACAATAAACTGGACTGGTCAGCCAACACTGATGCACTCTACAAGAAAGGACAGAGCAGGCTGTACTTCCTGAGGAGGCTGCGGTCCTTCAATGTGTGCAGCAAGCTCCTCAGGATGTTCTACCAGTCTGTTGTGGCCAGCGCCCTCTTCTATGCAGTGGTATGCTGGGGAGGAAGCACAAAGAAGAGGCATGCTGGGCGACTTGACAGGCTGGTAAGGAAGGCTGGCTCTGTAGTGGGAGCTGAACTGGAGTGCATCACTTCAATATCTGACAAAAGGACCCTAAACAAACTGATCAACATCTTGGACAATGAATGTCATCCGCTCTACAGCACTATCAAAAACCAAAAGAGCTTGATCAGCTGGAGACTTCGCTCAGTGCCATGCACAACTGAAAGGCTGAAGTCATTTGTTCCTAGGGCCATTGAACTGTTCAATGTCTCACTAAAGGGAAGAGGAGAGAGAGACTTCTCTGCTTAGTCTGTCTGCCTCTCCACCCTCTCCATGTCCATGTTTTTTGAGTACTGACTGCCCACTACTGCTTACTACTGTTTTACTAATGTACACAGCCTAATGTTTTCACTACTGTTTTACTGCTACACTGTTTTTCATGCTATACTAGCACACATGATCAATGGCTGCGGTCAGGCTTCTGAAACAATACTGAATGAATGAATGGCTATAACCCTATTACCTCAACCTGGTCTTGCACTGAAATAGTTTTTTTATTTTACCTTGTCTACATTACACTTGCTCTCCTATTTGTCTATATTATTTATGCTGGTCTCTAGAACTTACTCTTGCACTGTTGCACTGTTGGACTAATGTTGGACTACTTTTTGCACCTTCACCATGACACTCACTCTCTTGAGCACCTTGCCAGGCACACATAACTAAGGACTATGGTTGGACTACTGTTTGCACCTTCACCGTGGCACTCACTCCCTTTAGCACCTCACCAGTCCTGGCCCTGTCACTACAAACGTCTTATGCTTGATCACCCTCAAGCACATTGGACTTTCTTAATTTAACTTATATAGTGTATGTAGTATTTAGTTTTGTTAGTTTTCTTATATGTCTTATCTTCTACTGTCTTTATTGTACAGTGGAGTTTAGTTATAGTTACGGAGTGTCTATTCGTACCCCTGGTACCCCTGGTACGAATAGCCTTGGCCACACAACTGGGCTATTCACACCCTGTTACATAACAACAAAAACATGTTGCTCGCGTGCCCAAAAAACATGGCCGACAATCGTTTTTTCGTCATTAGAAAGTGAAGAATTCTGAACGGTTTCAGCACTAATATCTGTTCAAATTAAATATGAGATGGAAAAGTTGTGTTTTATTTCCATAATCTTTGTTCAGTGAACACATACAACCGTCAATTTGTGTTTTGGCAGAGTGAGTGTGCATGTGTACCAACGCCTCTAGAGAAAAAGGCGCCAATTTGAACAAGAAATCGGTTCTCAAACGGAAGTTTTGATTGCAACAATTAGCTAGTTCTTGCACCAGGATGTAAATAGCATGCAGTACTATAAACACCAGGCTACGAATAGCATCCACTTCTAACTGTACATTGATGCAAACAGCATACCTTATTCAGAGTGTCTTCACAGCTGAGCTATTCACACTCTGTTATGTAACAACAACAAAAAAACATGTTGCTTGTTTTTAAAAAAAAAAAATATATATTATTACATTGTGTGATTAATATGCCAGATTAAATGCACAGGGGTGCAAATAGCATACACTGATATTTGTACCAGACGGGGTACTAATAGAACACATTGCTGTGTGCACCGGGGTACGAATAGCATACATTGATATTTGTACCAGACGGGTAAAAAAAATACATTTTAGGAAGTTTTTAGGCATGTTGTGACATTGGGCCTACTTGGGTGCAGTAGTCCTGTGTTTGTACTCGCATTGTCTATACAAATACAGTATAGATCAACTAAGGGTTTATTCGCAAAACAAGAATGGAAATTTGTGAGTTTGTGGCTTCCACTGAGAAATGAATAAATATTTTAAGCTGTTGCATAGCAATGTAGGAGACTACTTGCTGTCCTTCACTTTCAATAAATGGATAAATGAATGGACTACATGTGGAATAATATGAAGGACATGAATTAGAAGCACAAAACCCATTGCCAATGGCAGCGGTCATTATTTTTGTGCAGCGGTCATTATTCAGGAATATCAGACCTCTGAACTTTCTGCAGTATAATAAGCTTCTCTAGTAGAACTTCCACAAAAGTCTTCCTTAGAGGCAAGACTTCTTTATTGATGAATACAGGTTCGTTTTCAAAAGATTCTCTGTTTGTGTGTGTGTGTGTGTGTGTTTATATATATATATATATATATATATATATATATATATATATATATATATATATATATTATATAATTTTCTCTTAAAATTTCAGAGGAGTTGTACGAGTAGTTGTTTTGGCATTCCTGCATACAACGTTTTTTGTCATTAAAAGTCATTGGACGCTGGGTGGGTGGATGGTTAGGCGGTGATTGGCGGATGTGGGTGCTTGTGGGGGTTATATTGTTTAAAGGCTGCTGAAACAAGGGCTCATTAGAGATGCACCGCACTGTGGGTCTCAAGTGCACCATGCCTCTTACTCTATTTTCATTTGCTCGGCAGTTATCACATTTGCACCATCCCCCTACCACACACTCACAGACAAACACACACACACACACACACACACACACACACACACACACATACACACACCATTCTACCTGATTGCATTTTGTGTCACCCCTAAAAGCTGTCAAGGGAGTTGTGACAGAAAAAAAACTGAAATCAATTACCCAGCAATTTAGACGAGAAAAACTTTGAAATTGACAACACCCTCACTTCAATTTGCATCACTTAGTGGTCATACGACTTAAATGCACTGCCCTGCCCCCACCCACCGACCCACACACACACAAACACACACACACACACACACACACACCATTTGATCTGGATTTGATTGGAGATCAACCTCAGAGGTTGTAGTCTGTGATCTCTATGAATTCATTACGCTAGAGAAGCACAATCCTGCCAAATCATTGTCAAATAGTGTTTGAGTATAAATCATTATTAGCAGATTAAGCTGAAACTGTCCGAGATTCAAGACAGTTGATATGAGAGTGAAGTCAACATGGGCTTGGCAGTAGCATGAGTAACACTATATTCTGACTGACTATTCTGAGCACTTCAACCTTGCACAACAAAAGAGTGCACACTCTTTTGATATAATGTGTTCTCCATCTCTGTCTCTCTCTCTCTCTCTCTCTCTCTCTCTCTCTCTCTCTCTCTCTCTCTCTACACACACACCACAGGGCATCTACTGTAGTCCACATGTGACTACACAAAAAAGAAAACATCATAACCGTTCTTCCACACACATAAACACACACACATACCTTTTAGCATTATTTCTTATCTCGTCCCGGCTTTTCCACATATCCCATAACAGGTTTTTCTCAGTTATGAGGAATTTCATAATCCCTTTAATGTGACATATTTTTCATAAGGATTCATCGTGGAACAATAGCATTTGAGACGGATGAAATTTAATCAGAGGACTTAAACACAATTATGGTTATCAGGGAAGATGCTGTGCGGAGGTGGACCCGGTGGGGGGCTTTGGAGGGGTGATGTGCCACCCACACGCTGTCTGAGTGCCTTCTGTGTCTCTCACATTTGTCATACATAGAAATCTCTTTACCCCTGTCAGTGAGAGTAAGAGGACACACAGACACACACAAACACACACACACAAAGGGAGAGAAAGACAGACAGAGAGAGGGGGGATCTTCATGAAAAGCTATGAGACTAGATTTCTGTCATCAGTGGTCAGTTGCTTCTGTTGGAGCTGTGGCTGGTGCATCAGAGATTTTTCAAGTGTGTGTGTGTGTGTGTGTGAGAGAAAGAGAGAGAGAGAGAGAGATTTGATAGAATGGTAGCACACAGTATTGTTCTTGGTGTTTGTATCTTAGTTGGAGATTTGTGCTCTCTTTGTCACTCTCTTCTCACAGTCTGTAGTTTTTGGGCCATCATCTGTTCTGACTGGGCATGGCAGTCTATACTCCCCAGATCCTTTCTTTTATACCAGCCAATTGCTTTCAGGACAGGGAAGTTCGTTTTCCCTTGTTCTCCAGACTCTGTGCTTGTGTGTTCCTATTACATGAGGGCTGTGGACACACAAAGGGGCTCAACATTGATTTAGTGGTTTTATGTAATAGGACTGCATCATATGCACAATGTGCTTTGTTCGTATATGCCCTGCTTTTAAATTAATTCTTTCTCGCTCTCTCTTACTCACACACTCACAGTGACACTCACACCCCCCCAAACACACACACACACACACACACACACACACACACACACACACACACCCAGACTCATCGTCCTTACATGAAGCATTTGCTCACCCGTCATGGACTTGAATGCCACTTATGAAAAGTTCACTTCTCGCACGCCGCAGTCCTTCACACTTGCACGCTTGACTGCACACCCGGCCTTTGTCCCCCTTTTCTCCCTCTCCCACTGTCTGCCCAGGGAGAGAAAACCTATATTTTCATCTTTTTTCTTGCCAGCTCCCTCCAACCCCCTCAAACCCTTCTTCCCTCGACGAGGCCCTTTGTAAAAGATTATATGGAGTTCAATTGATGCAGTTGTTCCATTCAGGCCATCTCGTAAATACACAGGCCTGCTTTTACATTTGAATGGAGTCGGCAAGTGTTTTATTCCCACTGTGTTAAAGACATTAATACTCCCCCATTGTAATGGATTTCAGCCTGACCTTGTATGAGAATTAGATGGCTGAACGTGAGGTGAATAAACGTCGGCTTGGCCCAGCACACTGCTCTTGTGAGGCCATAATAGAGTAATACAATTTAGCTCTTCTTCAGGGCTTTATAGGGGGCTACCTCATCCCCACTCCCTTTCATGTGGGCTTGTAAGTTGTAAATATTTTGCTCAATGAAATGAAACAGCAGCAGCAGCAACAACAACTTTTGAGACTTTAATTTGATTTATGCATTAACGAGGCAGCAAATGGCTAAAAATATATACATATAAAAATCTCATTGGTAACAGTTAGCCAACACTTCCAATGGCTCACTGAGTGACTGAGTAAGTGGTTCAGTATGTCCGTCATCAGCATACTGAAACCCCACGCCAACCTGTATCAGAGTCTACATCAATTGTTAATAATACACCTTCTGCAACTATAATAAGCCCAGTAGCCTCGCGTGACTGACTGTTTTTGTCAAAGATGTACAGTCTGAATCAGTCTCCTGTGTTCCTCTGATCCATGGTAATCTGTAATTATATGGGTCACCATGGCTAGCTCGAGGAGCATTATGTTCCCAGTCCTCTACAATAAATCCCTTTTGTGTTTATAAAGTAGGCGAGGGTGATAACCCCTTACACCTGGCAATCAGATGGATTGCCTGAGGTGACGCATAGACCTCCTTTCTCCTTTATCCCAGAATTCATTAGATGTTCATTGAGAGGCTTAAGTGGTATGATGATGTTTCCTTTCGTGTCTAATTGTATATTCCAATGGCTCTGGAAGTGAAAGGCTATACAAAGTATATCTGTGTTTGATCCCTTGGGGAGTCAGATATCTATATCCTTGCACAACATACAAAGACACACACACACACACACACACACACACACACACACACACACACACACACACACACACACACACACACACACACACACACACAAAGACACACACACACACACACACACACACACACACACACACACTAACAAAACTGCCAGCCGTCTTTAAGTCAGAATATATATGATTTACTGCATAGCCTATAGCTTATATTTTATGCTGCAACACCAGAGGAACCCTGTCTGGTCGAAACTCATCACATTTTTATATAGTTTGCCACCACTCTGCAATCAGATATTCTTGTAGTCCTTCAACAAACACCATGCTCAAAGGAAAGAAAAAAACAACAACTGCATGACCCCATAAACTATTGTATGACACAGCAGCTGAATCATTTGTCAGGACCCAATACCAGTTCAGTGAGTATGAAGCATTGACATTCCACTGGGAATGTCTCTTGATATATTTCCCCCCCCCTTTTTTTATCATTTAATGCATTCTCAAGCTCACTCTTGATGTTTTTTGTTCTTAGAAGCTCCAGGAAACCAAACAGTTCTTCATTTGCGCAGTTGTGAATTTGTATTTTTGGGGCGAGCTCACCTCGCATGGGAATACTAAACGGGATCTCTGCAGAAGGGGTTGCTTAATTGGCACTCAGGGCGGAGACTGGGGAAGACAAAGCTACGGATTAAGTGAAGTTAGATGTAGCAAAGTATGGGCTTTATTGAGTAAAGCCATCATGTGCATGACTTGCATTCTGCTGTTCGACATTTTTTTTGTACTCCCTTCCTCGTTCCCCCTGTGCGTCCTTCATCTTTACTATATTAGCACTGAACTCTGAACTTTTCTTTCTTTCTTTCTTTCTTTCTTTCTTTTCTTTCTTTGCATTTGCATTTGCTACGCTCAGTTTGATGTACCCATGACTTTGCTGTCGCACCAATCTATGAATAGGCAACATATTCATCTTTTGATATTTCAGATGGGCGTGAGAGTGTTCCTAATGTCCCTAGTGTCCCTAGTGTCTCTGATGCCTTTTTGCCTTATTTTGCTCATCGTGTTTGTGACTGAGAAAACTAAGGAAACGCATCCAGTCATGCTGCTGCCTGATATTTACCTTTCACAGCAAGCAGTCTTAATGCTGGAGTGCACCTGATCATCATTCATGACAGATGAAAGGACAGAGAGAGAAAAAGAGAGAGGGAGAGAAAAGAGGAGAGGATAGGAGGGGGGCTATCTAATCAAACCTTAAGCGTCCCGGCGGTCACTCACCGATGTGACGGCCTCCGCGGAGGAGCTCTCGTGCGTGCGGTGTCCTCCCCCTGGCGCGTGTGTCATTCATAGGCGTCCTAATTAAATGTGCTCGACGGGCCCCCGCGTTGCCCTCGTTAGCGCTAATCATGCCTGTGCATGCTCATCACACTCCACTTCTGCCCACCCTGCCGAGGAGATTATAGACAAGGCGTTACAGATGGGCCGTCCAGCCAAACGGCCAGCGAGGAGAAAAAGGCAACCGTATTTGTTCCGCGTAAGCCTCCCCGTTATGGTTGCCCCACACAGCATGTCGCATAGCATAGCAGTGGGCGCCTGGAACCCAGTGGGCCCTGATTTGCTGTGGGTCAGCACCAGAACTGGGCTCACCAGACCCAAGCCAGAACCAGCCCCCCTGCTGGACAGATAGTGAACAAGTGCTTTTCATAGAGTGTAAAGTATTGACGACACAGCCGCTGTGGAAAAAATAAATAATGTGGATAAACTCTCTGATGTAATGCCAAATGTTGCAGATTACGGATGCTGATTGGCATATTTATTGAGCTGGGAGTCAAATGGTTGTGCCATTTAATTGCCCATTCAGTTTGTGAAGTGGGATTGATTGTTTGGGTAATTAAGAGCGATTTGTAGCTCTTACTCGGCTGGAATAAACCAGTGTTTGTGAGTCAGTGAATATGTGGAAACAAATACTCCTAGTGGGAGTTCGAATGGGTTTGCTTCCTGTTTTTATCTTGGTGTGCTTATCGTACAGTACATTTGTGGGCAGACCAAACTGAGAGGACACAACTCTAAAAGCGTTCTTCATCAGCAAATCATCATGAGACTTGTATGGTGCAAAACAAGGTCATATTATGGTTGTAATTTAAATGTTCCTATCAAAAAAGGCTCCTGTAGTTCTACTAAACTGTTCACACTTCAGACTCAAGTATATTTAATAGCTTTTTACATAGCTGCAGAATATATATTTTATCGACATTACCATTGTTTTGTTTTGTTTTTTACCCTGTCCTGTTGAACCTTCTAAGGTAAACTGGTCTGTTATAACACAGTGCACAACACACTATCTGGTGGGAACCTGCACTGAATGATGAGATCGCTTGTGCTTTAAACAACAACTAAACCATTAAATTAAATTAAATGGTTAAACCTTTAAAATGGCATTTCCTGATCATTCCTGACACACTCTATGCCAGTAGAGGAGACAAACTTAAGAGAGAATGTGAGTCATCACATTGTGTTGTTGGATTTGACTGTAAAGGGGAGAGACTGTGTTCAGTGTATGGACCCTTTCAAGAGAGTTCCATTATCAGCATCATAGTTGGCCCCACAAGACTTCCTGTTTAACATTCCATATGTTATCTTAATGCAGAGGAAGTAGATTGGGGCCCAAATAGAACGTTCAAGCATTGTTTTTGTTTACCTTGTTGAAAGGGTCTATAAGGGATTGGCCTCTAAAGAGCCCTAGATAATAACATCTGCAGTGAGTAATGTGACACACAATGCACATCTCGACACTGCAGAAATGAAAGACGTTAATTTCCCTCCAAGCTTTGGTACAGTATGTTCAGAACACACTGGTGGTGAGGCCCCTTCAGATGATGTTTACGTCCTGAAAAACTTCAATAGTCATCATTTCAAAACGGCTGAGCGGAGGGTGTCATCTGGGCCTCGGGAAACATCAGAAGTCTCAGTACCGCAGCGCCGGCTGACAACCTTGTAAGACTTTTTACAAAGTACAAGACCAAGCAGAGGCCATAAAACCATGGCGTTCATTAAATCATTCTCACAGAAAAGGCCGCGCGAGGAGAGGAAGAGAGAATAAAAAAGGAGTGGCAAGGATCGATTATATTGAAGGAAAGAGAGATGAAAAAGAGAGAAAAGAGGGGGTAAAATGAGCAGTGTGCGAGATGCGGGAAAACACTCGATCGGTCGGTCGGCTCCCTCTCCCTCGGGAGGGTCAGTGTGGCCAGTCTCTAGATCTACATTAGAGAATGCTGTAGTGGTTCTCCGTCTCAGTATGAGAGATTAGATTTCTCCAGACCCTCAGGGAAACGGCTACTACTGTGCCACACCAGCATTCTCGGTTTTTTTTTTTTTCACTTGAGCACTCAAACAGCAACATTTGTAACGCCTAGCAGAACAAAGTGGGTTTGGAGGGTCATGCGTGTGCCACGTTCATGCAGAATGGGGTTTTTTATGGGTTTTTTTTTTTTAGTAGTCATCTCTGCTCATCACTGCAAAGTCATTATTGCAACTCCTCTCACTGAGAACCTTTCCGAGAGTGCGACAGCAGCATGAGAATGATCTCTATCTCTAGCGTGTGGTGGTGGGGTTTGTCCCTTTATGCAGATATGAAAAATCCCGCTTTGGGAGACTTAATATGCTCTTAATCTCTGCACGAGCGGATGAAAATAGTCGGAGTTCATAATCCAGCCCAATCTCTGATAAACACTTCATCCACTGCAGGGATTAGACTCTGGGAGGCTTTTCTCAGAATTCTTGTTATCTGGCATATGCTCAGCATTGTGAAGAGTTTATTACAATTGCACCAACCACCCTCCTTCACCCTACTCACCTACTGCAAAACATTAATCTATTCTCTGGTCGTTTTCTTTTTTGGTTATTTATCAGTTCTGGTATCAAAGGCGGTAAGGGAATTGTAAATATGTGTTCAGCCCCCACATTAAATCCTGGAAAGTACAGGGCGAAAATCAACATTAATTTATCCAAGCACATCTTGTGTTGACACGGATCTGTAGTTATTTCAGCGGATTTGTATCTTTCTTAACAAATCAAAAGGAAATGACTGAGTTTCTCAGAAAGCTACTTTGATTAAGTCTGTTTGTCTGCATATTTAATGAGGTGAGTCCATGAAAACTACAGGGGTTGCTAATCTCACATTGGGGAAATACACGGTGACACCGTTCAGTCGCTTAAATGCTGAATCTGGTAAATTCCATTTTTTGTAACAACACTACTGGCATTTCCAGTGTATATGATACATTACCTTTGACTTAGACTCAAAGTGTCAGGATTTATGAAGATAATAACCCAATTTCAGACTTAAACTGAACCAGGAAACAAGACAGGAATGGCCAAGTTGTTGTGGCCATTTTAATGGCTACTTTAATGTAACTACACCAAAGATGGACAGTAGACATGGGTGTACAGAAAGCTGAAGATAATGATCATTTTACACTGATAGAGCACATGCTAAACTCTTGGAGCAGCATATAACTTACAACACTGATGGTATATATCTCCTTCATCACTCATATCATCAGTAAGAATATGACAAAGGTATTTTACTTCCTTTCATGTCATGAGTGGGATATTGCATCAGTTAAACACAGGGAATATAATTTTCTTATCCTCTTAATTTATGAATACTTTGTCCTTTATGACAGAAACTAGTAATATCGTGGTAGTATGGTAGGACACCGTGACCTAAGACAGTGGTTCTTAAACTGGGGGTCGGGACAATAGACCAGTTAGCATTAGGACAATTTTGTTTTTTCAAACAGTGACCCCTGTCAAAGTATTCCAGATTCTGACCAGAGCTCAAACACTTCTCTCGCTGTGCAGTGTTACTCGGCCGCAAAGTCATTGGAACCTGAAATAATATTATGCACAATCACAGGAAGTAGAATTAGGAAAATGTGGTGTCAGAACAGAAAAGCAACACAATCTAAACAGAAAGCACATTACAAGGAAACCCCAACTACAAGAACATTGTGGTACAAGAACATTGTCCAGCAGGGCAGTTGACAGTTAAAGGCGTTAACAGAGTAATGACTCAAAGTTTTGTTCTCTCTCTCTCTCTCTCTCTCTCTCTCTCTCTCTGTCTTTCTCTTTCTCTCTCTCAAGAAATCCTGAATGGAGGTGTGTATGTGGATCAGAACAGGTTCCTGTGCCACGCCGACAACATCCACTGGCTAGACATCATCAAGGACACTAAAGCAGAAATTTTGGTTGTGCCCTCCAACAACAGCGGCAACATTTGTGAGTGAATATCTTTTCCTGTCTGTCTTACTTTCTCTCCCTATCCTTATGTATTTCTATCTGTGTGCCTCTATTCTCTCTCTATCTCTCTCTCTCTCTCTCTCTATCTCTCTCTCTCTATCTCTCTCTCTCTCTCTCTTTCTCTCTCTCTCTTACTCCCAGTGATAGCCCTGTAGATCTCTCATTGAACAGCATCTCTTTGAAGTCATAGGCAGTCCCTACATGTTTTTGTGGGTGTGAGT
>NC_063211.1:12497078-12502078 GCF_017589495.1 Alosa alosa | reverse complement strand
CCAGTGGATGTGTCATAATAACACTATTCTATGTAATGTGTCTATTTTGGGAATACTCCACCTTCATAATTGTCTGTCACCAATTTGTGGTGGCAATTTGTATCACATTAAAAGGTGTTTGTGCCAGGCCATAATGGAAGTTGTTTTAGTTAATCGTGTTGACATGTTTATTTACTTCTTTGTTTTACTCTTTTTTTTTTAGTTTTCCAATCTTTTGTACATTTTACGATGGTTGCTTCTTTTAGCAGAATTTTGGAAGAAACAAGGGAGTTCACTGTAGATTGTATTTACTTGTTTGTTTGTTTGTTTACTTGTTGCTCCAGGCCTGTACTAACTTTAACGACAGTGGGGCCTGTGTCACTACGTGTCCCCAGCCATTTGTGTACAACCCCACCTCCTTTCAGCTGGAGCAGAACCCCAATGCCAAGTACACCTACGGGGCATTCTGTGTCAAGAAGTGTCCACGTAAGGGCAGACACACAAACACACACAAAAAAAACACACATAAAACCCTCTCTCACAGACACACACGCACACACACACATACAACACACATAAGACCCTCTCTCTCTCTCACACACACACACACACACACACACACACACACACACACACACACACACACACACATATATATACACACTATATACAGCACTCACTCCCATTCACTGTGTCTTACACATCCACATAGCAGTGCCTTTGATATTTTTTAAATGTTTAGTTTTTTCCTTTCTTCTGATTTTTCTTAAAAGTCCCCAAGTTACTCTCAGGAAAAAGCTAATTAACCAGTGCATGGTATACATGTATCCTAATATGAATAGATGTGTCATCTTTTTTTCTCTCTCGACTTTGCCTCTCAGATAACTTTGTGGTCGACCAGAGTGCCTGTGTGAGAGCCTGCCCGAGCACCAAGATGGAGGTTGAAAGGAATAACATCAAAATCTGCATTCCTTGCACGGACATATGTCCCAAAGGTACACATCACAGAAATTCTGCTTTAATTGGAAGGATATTGACATTGGGATATATACAAAGTTCGAAGAAGATGATGAATCCGAACCAAAAGCCTAAGTTCCATTCAGTCAAGCTTAAAAGTTTTGCCAGGCTGTGTTTTCCACAGTAAACATCAAAAGTTCCCCCAAAGCTTTGAACATGAATTATGATTCCATGCATTGATTGGTTGTTGCTTGATTATTCTATTATAAGGGGAGAGGGTAATGAGTGATGAGGAGGGGAGGTTGAAAGGAATTTGTGGGAAAACGATAATAGATCTGCTTTTCAGTGACTGAATTAGGCCATATAAATCACTATCAAAATAGCAGCCACACCAGGAAATGTGCCAAGTATTTATCAGCTTGTTTTTCCAAACACAAGTCCATTGCATTATCATTATAATGGCCATTACTGTGTCTGATGAATATACTGAATAAACAGTGACGCAGGGATTGTTCATATTGGCAAGCTTAGTTATTCTGCCACTGTGCACACAGACACGCACACTATCTCTCTCTCTTTCTCTCTCTCTCTCAGTTTCTCGCTCTCTCTCTCTCAGACACACACACACACACACACACACAAACAAACACACACAGACATATAGTACACTAACACACACATATTCAGAGAGAGAGAGAGAGATTAACCACTGTATCAGTCACCTTTGAATGTTAACACTTCGCAGCTAACAAATGAAGTCAATTAATCTACAGCTAAAATTTTAAAAACAAAGTGTTCTGTTGGTAACATTTAAACATGATAGATCAGCCTTATGCAAGTTGAAGAAAATGTACATGGACATCTCAACTGTGTTGTTGGACTCTCCATTTCAGTGTGTGACGGCATAGGGACAGGCACTCTGCAGGCCGCTCAGACCGTCGACTCCAGCAACATCGACAAGTTTGTCAACTGCACCAAGATCAACGGCAACCTCATCTTTCTAATCACTGGTATTAAAGGGTAAGTAAGTAGATTTCATAACATAGGAAATCTATAACGGTTGGTACAGTGATGTTTTGGGAGTGCCATCCCAAGTTAGCCCAAGAGCAACCGTCCACCATTCAGCTCACTGACACAAACACAACCTGTTTCACTGAGTGTAGATTGTAAGTCAATGCTTAGTCCCACTGGTTATAGTTTAACAAATTCTTGAATTTCCCCTGGGGATCAATAAAGTATCTATCTATCTATCTATCTATCTGGAGTCACTTGAACAGGCGCAGAAAGTAGTACATTATCAATGGGCTTGTGGCTTAACACTAAAGCATTTTACTGTGTCACTTGATTTGAATTGATATAAATGAAGTGGATCAGAAACACACACACACACACACACACACACACACAGGCAGACAGAGTCTCCAAATGGCCTGTGTGTCCCATTTGGGTCTGTAGCTGCAGTGCTCTTTTTGGTCAGTGGAGACATAGTCTTTGTGGAGGTGCTGACTATGCTCACCTCCACCGGGCATTGAGACAGGACGGGCTGCTTGGCTGCACTGCAGTCCAGTCGGGCCGACAGGAGCGGTCGGATTCACTCTGGAATGATCTCTGGGGTGGGGGGGGGGTCGCAGGCCTCGCGATCACACCCAAGATTGTCAGGTGTGACGGATTGTCAGAAGTCATTTCACCTCCCATGACCTAACCTCACCTCACCCGACTGCACTGAAAGAGGAGGAAAGAAGTTGGAGGAGGAGGTGCAGATCTCTGTACCTCCTCAGTCTCTCTCTCTCTCTCTGTCCATTATTCCTTCTTTTGGCCTTACCTCACAACTCTTCCTCTGACTCTGTCTCTGTCCCTGTTTGTGTCTGGGTCACTCTGTATGTCTCTCCATGTAAGACTCTCCATGTCCTAAAGTGTGGGACAGGCCCACCAGGGACGCTGAGTTACAGCTCAAGTTGAGAGTGCAATGCAAATGGAACACGGTCCCTTAGCATGGCAAGAATGGCAGTGTTCTTACTGCATAATAGTCTGTATCTATTCAATTTGGTGATGAGTTTGCAGCCAACGTCATACTTCTGTGATATGATCAGGGCCTATTAGACAAGGTGTTAGAAAGAACAGCGTGCATATTTAGTAATCCAACGGATATGTGCCTAACATACAATTATCCAGAGTTTGGAACGATACATAGCCAATCACAAAACCGATCTGTCCAGATTTTATTATTGTCAAAGGGGAACCATCCCTGTCAAGTTTAAAAGCTATTGATTTAATGCTGATATTATCTCCCATTTTGTTGACTGATAGTCATTCCTCCAAGTATATAAGATGTCTGTGTTTTTATACTTTCTATGCCTCCATCCTCTCTCTCTCTCTCTCTCTCTCTCTCTCTCTCTCTCTCTCTCTCTCTCACACACACACACACACACACACACACACACACACACACACACACACACACACACACATAAACAGAGAGAGATAAAGAGAGAGAGAGAGAGAGAGAGAGAGAGTTGGTGTCAGTCACGACTGCTGATTCTGTCTGTCTCTCCATCTGTCTGTCTGTCAGTCTCTTTCTTCTTCTCACGTCTCCCCCTTTCTCCCTCCGTAGGGACAGCTACCATAATATCGAGGCCTTGGATCCGGAACGCTTGAACGTGTTCCGCACGGTCAAGGAGATCACAGGTGAGAGACAGCGCGCCCCTAGCGCCTTGTACATGGCTGGAGCCTGGCTCACTGCCACCGAACATGTCGATTGGCATGGCCTGGCATGCCTCTGCCGGCACAAGTACATTTTCCACATGTCTCCCTGCGTGGGCGTGCGCGCTGGCAGAATATTTATTTGTTTGATAATACCTATTAGGATGAGAGAGCGATGAGCTATACCTCATGTTTAAAGCCCTTTGTCACATTAAACTCAGGCTTTGCCATTGTGCCAAATAGGTAATGGAGTGAAACCGCATTTTCATAATGAAAACCCCAGCAATAAGGAAGAGCAATGACCATTCTCCAGAGTGCCGCCACCGCCCGCTCCCGTGCCCATCGCCTGCCATTCCGGCTCATAGGCTCCCTGTGTGGCAGTCTCTGCAATATTGATCATTGAAACAAGCGCAGCCACACACACACACACAGAGGCGCATAGGAAAAAAGGGAGGTGGGAAAAAAAGATCAAGAGCAATGATATTAAAACTCGTCTTTTTAATTAGTTTGATATTGTCTTTCCTGTTCGCGTACATATTTCCTGGAGAGTAATGGGTCTGTTTTTCTTGCTGTAGAGAGGCAATAAAAACCGCACAAGCCCTTGAAAAATATCTAGAAATATCTCTCCAGCCATTGTTGCAGGTCTGGATATTGCCAATTTATATCAGGCCTACTCCCTCTCTCTGCCTGATATCTGTCATACCTTTGTTGTAGTGGAGTGCAATGCCGACTGGGGCTAAAAAGTGTCCATAAAAAGAATGGCTAAGCATTGAATTTTATTGTTCCAGCAACCAGTCTTGGAGCACATTTTCCAAATAGAGCCTATTGCTGACAATGAGAAAAAAAAGATACATAGTGTAAAACGGAAAGGCGAAAGGATGGATGTTCAACAAAACAGGCCCACTTTGTCGGAGAATGTTTAGGCCTGTACTCTAAGGAGAGACTTCATCACAGTCACTTCTAGTTTCCGCAAACTGTTGGAAACGTGTTTCTCTTTCACCAGCAAACACCACTGTGTAACTCTGTGAATACTCTGCTCTCTGCTCCTGGCATCATCCATCTATGGGGAAGTGTAACTTCATTGCTGGCCATATTGTGTGGGGCCCAGAGATTAAACTTTGTTCAGCTCTAATAAGGATGAGGGATTGTCAAGTCAAGTCAAGTCACTTGATTTATATAGCACATTTAAAAACCCAGTTGACCCAAAGTGCTTCACAGTTGAGGCAGACAGACTAGAGTGAAGCAAAATACAGAGACTTAGAGGGACGAAGACTTCGCTGAACAGATAGATAAAGACATGAAATGTACGAAAAATAAAAGTACAGATAGAAAAGCAAGTAGAAATAAGAATCAACAAGAGAAAC
>NC_063211.1:12484578-12492078 GCF_017589495.1 Alosa alosa | reverse complement strand
CACATTGTTTTTCTTCCCCACAAAACACCCTCCAACAGCTTCCATCCAAATGAGCATAATTAGCCCTGTAGGCCTTCATAACTTACGAACACCTGGTTGTACTTAGCCACACACACACACACACACACACACACACACACGCACGCACGCACGCACGCACGGATGCACACACAGGCTCGCACACACACACGCACACACACGCACGCACGCACGCACGCACGCACGGTCTGTGTGGCTGGTGAAGACATAGTCAGGCAGTAGGCCCCCCCCCCCAGTGTTCAGCTGCAAGCTTATGTAATTAGCACAATAATGACAAAGAGGTGCACAGGATCAATGGCTCAGTTTGTGAGCTCATTCATTAGTGTCTTAGCAGCCGGATCGATCAGAGGCTGGCTGATACACACCACTTCAGTTCCTAGCCTAACGGCACGAGCACAGGTATGGGTGGAAACAGATATACAGAGTGATAAAGGGTGGTGGTGGTGGTGGTGGTGGCGGTGGCGGTGGCGGTGGCGTTTGGGGGGGGTGATAATTCACTCCAGGTCGTCTGTGGTTATATCCTGGTTGATGTTGGCTCACAGAAGTCAAATGTTTGTGAAATAAGGTCTTGGATGTCTATGTGGTATGTGACATACACAGAAATAATGATATTGTGCATGTATTTCAGATTTTTTTTCTTTGTTTATGTGTGTGTGTGTGTGTGTGTCTGTGTCTGTGTCTGTGCGTGTGTGCGTGTGTGCATGTGTGAGTGCATGTGTGTAAATGACTGTGACTGTAAGTCTATTGTTTGCGCATGGCTGCTCTTAGGTTCACTGATTCTGACACTGACACTGATTGTTAATGCAGAAAGTCCTAAAGGTGCATTTCTCTCTCTCTCTCTCTCTCTCTCCAACAGCCCAAGAGCGAATGGTGTGTGATCCGCTGTGCTCAGACGGAGGCTGCTGGGGCCCGGGGCCTGACCAATGTCTCACCTGCCGCTACTTCAGCAGAGGACGCACCTGTGTCCGATCCTGCAACCTCTATGATGGGTGAGCAACACAGTGTCTGTGTGTGTGTGTGTGTGTGTGTGTGTGTGTGTGTGTGTGTGTGTGTGTGTGTGTGTGTGTGTGTGTGTGCGCAGGTGTGTGTGCGCGTGTGGTGTGTGTGTGTGTGTGTGTGTGTGTGTGTGTAAACAAGCCAACCAAAACCAAGTCGAAAAAATAAAAAGTGGTTGCTCTGGAAAAGAGCACGCCTTGGTATGTGGTGTGTAGTTGGTGTGATGTGGTAGTTCTGAGCTAAGTGTGCTTAGTTTAATTGCATGAGTTGAATGGGGCTTCTTATTCAAGCACTGAAAAACATTAGAGGATTCGACACATGCAATAATTTGAAGTTTAAAGCACAAGTCCCTCTGAGGGAGGCAGTTTTCAAAGGTTCAGACCAAAGCGAGAGAGGGAGAAAAGTTTTGCAAGTAAGAGTTACATGGAGAGTGAGGCAAGAGCACAACATGATTTATGTAATGCTTATATTTAAAAAGTTATCA
Source organism: Alosa alosa (assembly GCF_017589495.1). NCBI lineage: Eukaryota > Metazoa > Chordata > Actinopteri > Clupeiformes > Clupeidae > Alosa > Alosa alosa. Next base: position 12,490,559 of record NC_063211.1, on the reverse strand, counting down.
TTCCAAAGTGATGTTATGCCCTTTTCCTGATCAGGTATGTGTGTGTGTGTGTGTGTGTGTGTGTGTGTGTGTGTGTGTGTGTGTGTGTGTGTGTGTGTGTGTGTGTGTGTGTGTGTGTGTGAGGAGTTTTTAAATTAAAGTGGGTAGTCATATGGAGTAAGCATGCACTTCAAAGGAAACCACTTGTTTTCTAAAGATTTCAAAACAAATTCTAGAGTTCCCCTTTAAGTAATATATTTGAATGTACTGCCAAACTTTCTGTATATTTGTCTGACAAAGGTCAGTAGTAAACATATTAAACCAGTGATCTCCTGAGGCATAAGGGCATTACCATATTTGTGGAGTGGAGATGAGGGTGAAAGACAGACGTCAAGCAAATACTGTTGGTGTGCAACACTTGAGTTAGTGTTGCTGGCAGTCCCTTGCAATATGGAGGGCATTAAAGCCTTAAGCTCTGCTTCTCTTGCAGAATGATCTCTGATGTTATAGCCTTTCTGAAACCTCATTTACTGAACTTTCTCATGATAACACACTGACGTTATTTTGTCTATTTTATCACCCAGAGTGAAGATGTTAAAGAGTAGTGTGATTCTGGTGATGGTCATGATCATGATGATGCTGATGGTCATGACAATGATGGTTATGATTTTAGATTAGGAAAGCCATAATTTGAATGTTCATAATATGTTGACCAGTGCTTGAACAGCTTGTGGTTGTGTGAAACAGACTCATGATCTGTTATGATGCACACAGTGATGATGATAATGATGATGATGATGGTAAAGAAGAAGGACATTGGCTCCGATGCTGTCTAATAGTTTAGATTGGTAGACATCTGTTGGCCGGAACTCTGTTTGCAGTGAGGGCAACACACCTCTCAGATGTTAAATCTACCTCAGTGACATCTCTGCTGATCATAACAAAGATGAATGTGGGGGTTTTCACTCATGCGCACACACACACACACACACACACTCTAAACATTACAGCACTTTGGTTTTCTGAAAGCCTAAAAGTTGCAGAGATGTCATGGCCATCCAAGGAAGAAGATGAGTGTGGTGATGTTTTTTTTAGTGTGTGTGTGTGTGTGTGTGGGGGGTCCCAGGGTCCCAGGGTCCCAGGGGCCCAGTCCTCTGATGTCTGGACTGTTTGCATCTTCATTCCGCCACACACCACACACACACACACACACACACACACACACACACACACACACACATACACACACACACACACACACACACACACACACTCCCCATTTCACTGAAGTTCACCCACAAAGACACTGCGGAGGAGGACTTTGAAGTGCTCATGGCACATGAAAGAAGACTCTGGGATGTACTGTATTGAAATTTCTTCATCAGTGCGGATGATATGTGCCTTCTCTTTTTTTTTTGTCAACATGAAATAATAACCCGTCTCTGTGATACACACAGGCTTGCTTTTGCCTTGTTTTGTATTACTTTTGGTGACCGGTGTTTTCTGGTCAGTATTCCTTGTTGATGTAATTTCCAGTTCTGGCTATGGGGGGGGCGGGTGCCTTTTGAAACGGGCCCTTTGAAGATGTGGAGGGGCTGGCTGGTGATATCAGAGATGTATTGCATGTAACGGCTCTCACTTCCAGAGAGGATTGTTGGGGGAAACTCAAACTTTCGCTTTATAGAATCATCCTGAGAGTCCCTACAGGACTGCAGAGCTGCACTTTGAGTCTCTCTCTCTCTCTCTCTCTCTCTCTCTCTCTCTCTCTCTCTCTCTCTCTCTCTCTCTGTGTCTCTCTCTCTCTCTCTCTCTCTCTCTCTCTCTCTCTCTGTGTGTGTGTTTGTGTGTTTGTTTGTCTGTCTCTGTTGGATTCTGAGTGAGAGAGTGACAGAGAGAGACTCCTGTGCATATAGTGACAGGTGTGTGTGTGTGTGTGTGTGTGTGTGTGTTGGTAGCGAGAGTGCATGTAGTGATGGGGCCGATTCAGAAGCAGAAACAACTGTATCTGTATTATAGCATTACTGCTCTTTTTTATAATGGAGATATCCACTTAAGTTGCATTTACAGTGGACAAAACACAAAAAAACAGTTGAACAAAGCAAATACACAGGTATTCTCTCTCTACACAACACGCAGGTATTCTCTCTCTACACAACACACACACACACACATAGACACCAGACACACACACACACACACACACACACACACACACACACACACACACACACACACACGTACAGGCATCCCTCCATCTCCCTCCCTCTATGTAACACACACAGTTATTATGACCGCCATGCCAAAGCAGCCTTGCGGTCATATAGGTTTAGTCAGATTTTTTATTTTTTTCTTTTTCGCATGTCCAAATTTCCGGTCAAGGATTCCCGGACACTAAAAAGACCGGGTAGACAAAACTTGGTGGGCATGTAACCCCATATGGATAGCATGGAACCATCGTTTTCGTTTTGATCTGTAGCCCCCTCGCTGACTTCACTGGAGGGTAGGGCAAGACACAGTTTTCTGTGAATATCTCGATAACCGTAAGGTTTAGGAGGACCATTTTGTTTTGTATGTTGATCTCAAGGGGCCATGTCAACCCATTCCATAACCACTCATTTCATGTATAGCGCCACCTAGTTAAACACAAAAGTAAAAATGAGGTGTTGTTATCGCAGGTATCTGTGACCTAACATAGTCAAAACTGCACAAAATTGGAAGTGTAGGATCATTATGACACCCCCTCTGAATGCACGCCAAGTTTCGTGGAATTCCGTTCATGGGGGCCACACAATAAATTAATTTATGTTACTATACACCAACTGGCCTGTAGGTGGCCGGAGACAGTTTTCTGTGAATATCTCGAGAACCGTAATGCCTAGGAGGTCCATCTTTTTTGTATGTTGGTCTTAAGGGGGCATGTCAACCCATCCCATTACCACTTATTTCATGTATAGCACCACCTAGTTAAAAATTAAAAAGCAACAAATTTGGTGTTTTCATCACAATATCTCTGGCTGACATGGTCAAAACTGCACGAAATTGAAAGTGTAGGATCATTATGACACCCTCCGAATGCATGCCAAGTTTTGTGAACTTTCGTTCATGGGGGCCTTACAATAAAATAATTTATGTGTACATTTAGTGACCGTACACCAACAAGGATTCCCGACACTGAAAGACCGGGGGTACCACGAAACTTGGTGGGCATGTAACCCCACATGGATAGCATGGAACCATCGTTTTTGTTTTGATCTGTAGCCCCACCGCTGTTCTGGACCCCCCGAAAGAAGGGTAGGGCAGACACAGTTTTCTGTGAATATTTTGAGAACCGTAGGGCCTAGGATGACCAATTTTTTCGTATGTTTGCCTCCAGGGGTCATGTTAACCCATTCCATGTGCACACATGTGCATAAACAGATACACACGCACACACATACATTCACAGTAATCATACGTATGACACATACTCACACAGTAGACATATGTACGCATGCATGCACATGCACAAACACACATACGCAGGCAAACACATGAATGAATTTTACATGTGAAATCTATGAACTAATCATGTTTTGGTACAAGTTGTCTAGCAGATACCAGTGAGAATTGAGTGTGGATAATGCAATTTAGTGAGACAGTTAGAATCATATAGGCCTTTCAGCGTGATTTATTTTTGTGGAAAAAATGTGCTGGACTGGGCGGCGGTCATATTTAGTTATTCTCATATTAGCTTTAATTCACCTCTTTCTACACACACACACACACACACACACACACACACACACACACACACACACACACACACACACACACACTCTTTCACAGGCATACCAGGTAGCAAGGGGATTACAAGCGCGTCGGAAATGTTTAATTAAAATGCAGCTCCTGTGCGTTTGGATGGGACCAGAAGTGTGTCTGGACGGTTAGAATGAACAGGCCAAATTCCCGATAATCCGCCTCCCCACTCACACACACACACACACACACACACACACACACACACACACCCTACTTCTCTCCCCGTCCTGGCCTCCCATGCGGCTCTGGCAAACACACACACACTCTCACTCACACTCTCACACACGCAGGGCTATGAAGAGACCTGATGAGCAGGAATCACACGTCTGAATGGGAAACACATTGGCTGCATCACTAGAGAGCGCCGGCAGACAAAAGCTTTTTGTGTGAGACAGTTTTCCTCAATATCTCCACGAACAAAAGGAAACTCTTCATTCTGCTCCATTCTCTCAGTGGTGTTTCCCATGATGGAGTGAAAGGAAAAAAAACAAATCAGTTTATTACTAAAAAGATGGTTAGCCAAGAATATGCAAAGAGAGAGAGAAGAGAGAGAGAATAGAAGTGAGAGGAAGTGAAAAGTGTGGACGCAGAACTAAGGAAGGCAGAGAAACAGAAAGAAGTGTGTGTGTGTGTGTGTGTGTGTGTGTGTGTGTGTGTGTCAGTGTGTGTGAGAGAAAGAACTGTCAAGCACAGGAAAAGACAGAGAGAGAGAGAGAAAGAATGAGAGAGTGTGGTATGTGTCTTCAGGACTGTCCCTGACTATCTCCATGACGATCATTAATATGGCGCATCCCTGAATGCCAGGCGTCAGAAGGCATTACCATTCAGCAGAGCAGTGGGGGGCCGAGGCGGGTGGAGGTGACACATCTGTCTGGTGTCACAGGACCTCTCCATCTGTTGAGGAGTGCCGCACGGCACACATTAGCCCACCGCGCAATACCATTCCACACCGAAAGTCAGCGCCATCAATGGCCTTATTGAACACTTTAAGCGTTCAGGCAATGTGATAACCATAGCAGCATCGTCAAGGCTACGTTGTGTCATACATAAGCGCTGTTAAGATATTCTCAAGGCTGTTGATGCAGGGTTGACATCATATTTCACTTTTTCTGGGATTCTGGTATGACATAAATAACAATTGGCAGCTGGTGTTTTTACTGCCTTCATGATATTTCATGACAGGTGACACTATGGGGGGTTTTCTCTCATTTAAACGTGTGTGCAATTCCCACACACAGTCATAGCGGTTAGTACCTTAACACCCAATCATTGGCATAATAATTTCATGAATGAGCCGAAATTACCAAGTCCTATATTTCACGTGTAGTGATGTAATTACCACAGAGATTTTATGAACACAGCTAAATGTTTTGGCATGTGATGAAGAACGATGTAATTTCAGGGCATATTGACCTGAGTTTTTGTTGCCTGCTGATAAGCAGCCTGTAATTGCATTAATGGCCCCCAGGATGGGGTGAATAAAGACGCTAATTACCCAAGTCTACATGGTCTCTCAACAGGCTGTAAGCGCTGGCCATTAAGTACAGTGCAGGACGACGGTGCCATGTTCAATTCATTCACGCTGTCAGAGCTAACAGGATTCAGAACGGGTCATTTTGAGCTCTAGGGTGCAACACAAAGCAGTGAAATGTAGCAGTATATGAGAAGCAAGGATGACCTGTTCTGTAGATGTCCTCTCGCCCACTACTTGTGAAAACCTACTCTGCATATTCTTTTTATTTGTTGTTGTTGTTGTTGTTGTTGTTGTTGTTGTTGTTGTTGTTGTTGTTGTTGCTGTTGCTGCTGTAGTTGTTTCTTCTTTGTTTTCTTTTTTTCATGGGCCCAGATTATTGATCCCCTCAGATCTGGGATTTCCCTTTGATCAAGACAATCGTATTGACAGCCCCACCCCACCCCCTTCTCCTGCTCACTGCCTCTTCAAAGCATCACCCCCCCCTCCCTTCCCAAACCCCGAAAAACACCTGCTGATGAAGAGGGCTTGGATACATAGGAAGGCAAAAGCGTAAACATGGAATCTAATGAATCAGGCGTATCTATGTCTTCTCTGCCAGTTTAGGCGCTCAACGCTCCCAGTTACAGCTTAACTCACAGCCATCTGTCCAGCCCACACACACACACACACGCACACATACACACACACACACACACACACACACACACACACACACACACACACACACACA
>NC_063211.1:12474578-12479578 GCF_017589495.1 Alosa alosa | reverse complement strand
ATCTCTCCCTCTGTGTGTGTGTGTGTGTGTGTGTGTGTGTGTGTGTGTGTGTGTGTGTGTGTGGCATGAGTGTGTACTCAGAATCCTCAAGTCAGTTAAAGTCTGTGTGTAAGGGCCATTTCTCTTGGCGGAAGATTCCGGAGAAAGAAAATCTTCTAAGAGGCTGTGGAGAGACAGCCAGAGTGTGTGAGTCACGCTGCACTGTGGCCCTCAAGAGAGGAAAACAGCCTCTCCACATGTTGGGCTAGACACACACACACACACACACACACACATTACACACACACACACTCAGAATCAAACAGACACAAACATACACACACACACACATACATACTGTACACACACACACACACGCACACACACACACACACACACACACACACACACACACACACACACACACACACACACACACACACACACACACATACATACTGTACACACACACACACACACACACACACACACACACACACACACACACACACAGACCACACAATAACCTGCTCTTAGGTCTACAGAAAGATACTAGTTGGCAAACTTTGTTGGCTGTTTGAGCAACTGGGAGGTGGGGTGATGCAGCTATTTCTCTCTCTCTCTTTCTCTCTCTCCCACCCTCCCTCTCTCTATCTCTCTCTCTCACACACACACGCGCGCACGCACTCACCAGTCCCTCCCCCACTGGGTTCGACACAGTGCTCCCCATCCCCTCATCTCCACGGTGACAGTCATTGCCGGCGGTTACTGTCAGGCAGCTCACTGATCCTCGCCACGGCTCCCTCTGATTACTGAATCCAGTTGCCGCGGAGACAACCCTACCCTGCCCCTGCCCCCCACCCCCTTTCTCATCCATCCTGCCTCGATACACTGCTTTTTTGTCTGGGCCCTCTACTAGCATAAGGCACTTGAGATTAGCATCAGACATACTGTATCTCTCCCTCTGTGTGTGTGTGTGTGTGTGTGTGTGTGTGTGTGTGTGTGTGTGTGTGTGTGCGCATGAGTGTGTATGAGTGTGTGTGTGTGGCTGGGATCAGAGGTTGCGTGCATCAGTATACCAGCTAGCATTTTAAATACCATGGCACCAGACCAGGAGGGACAGTCCAGGAGGCAGAGAGCTGGCGCTTGAGTGCCTCTGAGTCCAGCACGTCTATTGATCTTTTGGAACATTAAGCTTCCTCAATGAAATAAATAAGTTAATACATACATACATAAATAAATAAATAAATAAATTAATAAATAAAGGCGATGCTGTTTCAGTGACATGTAAGATTTGGTATGCAACCTCAACAGTTCAGAGGATGACAGAGCAATGTAAGTGCAATCGATGAACACTCCCAAATACACAGTTTGAATACCCAATGTGTGTCTTTAATAACGAAGAGTCTTAAAGTTGATGGAGCTAAAGGCTCGTTAAAGCCCTACGAAATGGCCTTTCAGTCGATCCTAAATTCTAATCATGGACTTCTAAACTTATAACGACTTTGTCAGAATGTTTTATTACAAACACTGAAGATGCCCCACCTTAGTCTCCAACCACCCCCTTCCCCACCCCCTGCATCTACCCTGGGGGCCTTAACGACCGTCTCCAGGAAGTGCCGACAATTTCCTGTCAGCCCGAGTTTCTGCGTGAGCATTGACAAGTTACATCGTGGATGCTTTTAATTGCTTTCTAATTGGCAATTTGGTGTCACTTTAAGTGCGGTGTCATTGCAGGGAAGTCCTGCTGAGATGAGTGTAATTTTCTGGCAGCGGCAGCAGGCACACTTTTAATTTGCTGCGTAATGTGCACTCGTCCCTTATGGCCTCTGCCTCATATCGCTGGACAGAGCCCTCTAATGGCCAATAGATTTGACCTGACGGAACGGCCCTCAAAGATTCATTGATCGCCGATTACGTTCTAATGATTCAAGTTGTTGATTATTTGTATGCCATATCATAACTGAAAAATGGTTTGTCAAATGTCTTTTGTGTGTCATGAGAGGATGAGGAGTGCCGTGTGTGTGTGTGTGTGTGTGTGTGTGTGTGTGTGTGTGTGTGTGTGTGTGTTTGTGTGTGTTTGTTTGTGCAAAGTTCTTTACTAATGCATATTCTTTACTAATAAAGTATTTTCTTAACTTTGCTAAGAAGCAAAAATATGACCGTATGCCCTGTAGATCATTAGATCCTTTTTGCATGCTGATTGAACTGTATGTCCAAGTCAGGACTCTACATGAATGTTTGGTGCTTGTCCATCACACATGAACATGTCATCTCAAACGTCATGTTTTACTCTGGTGACAGGTGCACTGGACCTCGCATCCAAGACTGTGTGGGGATGATTGACAGGTACGTTAAAGCCCCATGTCCAGGGGTTAAAGTGTGTGTGTGTGTGTGTGGGGGGTGCAGTTCCGCCACCTCAGATAAATTAATAATAAATATATTCTTTCATACCAACGACATAGCACGATGATATTGTTAAAATAAATGGTGAGTTAATTTTTCACATGTACAGAGGTGACCAAGAAGCTAGCAATTCTTGTCAAAAATGTATTGCTTCACCACGATACTCAATATGTTGTCCATTGGTGAGTCATTTTTCCCTGTTGCACCGACTGGATTTTAGGGCTCCCCCACCTGCCAAGTCCCACTGCCCATGTCCACACTGGTTGAAAGGTCACCGGTAAAACAAGGAGGAGCTGATTAGAGCCGACTCACTTAGGAGACTCTCTCGGGGTCTCCCGCACTTTCTCTCTTTTACTCTCAGTCATTCTTTCTTTTTCTCTTTTTCATTCTCTTCTTTCTTTCTTTCTTTCTTTCTTTCTTTATCTGTATCTCCCTCTATTTGATATTTTTCAAGTCTCTTCATCTCCATTCTTCTTCCAGCCTCATCCACCATTTTAACTCATACTCTCTCCCTTTCTCTTTCACTTTACCACTCCTTTTCATTTATGTTCTGCCCATTCACTCTTTTTCCTATTCCCAATCTTTCTCTCTCTCTCTCTCTCTACCTTCCTTTCTTTCTTTACCTCCATCTCCCCTGTGCTGTCTATCACACCATTCCTTTGATCTGATATTCTAACCTAGGCTGGATTCTCATTACCCTCCACTTCAGCCCCTCAGTAAATTCCAAGCTCATTTTTTTGGCTGCCGGGAATCGATTGGTCAAACGTCACTCTTTTCCCCCCCAACATCGTTCACCTGCTACGCCTGCTGCATTTAGCAGCGCTGCCGCCTGGTTTGCGGAGCGGTCGGCTTTTCTTCTTTTTCCATCTATCTCTCTCTCTTTCTCTCTGTCTCTCTCACCTGCCTCCTTATTTAGCATCCTCAATTCACAGGCGCCTTTACACATGTAGTAGTGTACTTCTTCAAAGTAGTAGAGTACAACTTCAAATCTCACAACAATTTCGGGTGCGAGTTAAAAAGTGACAACTTAGAATAGAAAAACCGCACTCTTAAGTATATTCTCTTTATTTATTTATTAATGCCATGTCCACAGACGCGTTTCGGCCTAAGCCATCGTCAGTGTGGCACATTTTCACATGTGGCACTCAGAGAGAAAAATAGAGGCTTAATGGTGAGTAGAGATAAAAGAATGGTGAACATAGATACTGTTACATTCGTTCATCAGAGTTGTATGCTATCTAAAACCTTTTGATAACATGGTAGACAAGTTGCCTGTGTAAAAGATACAGTGCATCTCTAAGCATCTAAGCATCATTACTGGAGTCCAGTGGAGTCCATGGAGGCTCCATGAAGAACTTTTCCTTTGTGAAACAGGCACGAGTGCGCAGTAGTTGGGCAGCATGCGATTGAGGCTTCTCTTGGCTTTGTGCTGCCTGCTGCTAGTACAGCCAGGCGGAGCTCTGGCGCTCACAATACTGCAGCCAGCCCAGGTCATTAATGACCCCAGTTGAGCATCTCATCTCATATTTCCCATCAGCCTCGTGGCTACGACACCGTCTCCTGCGCTTATTCTGCCTGCGGCTCCGTTCGGTGGCTGCGGCCCTGGGGAGAGACATGAGGTGGGTGGCAGTTGGCACGCCACTGCGCGCCCGACATGCCAGCCATCAGATGATTATTGTTCTGGACAGACTGAAGGCACACTGAATCAGGTGCCCGGGAAATCTGTCGATAACTGGGATTTGTCGTCGTGCCAACAGCACACTGGCCTGAAGAATTGCCTTTGGTAAAGGACTTCTCAGTCTGATATGAACTAATTGTGCTGAAAATGGAGAGGAGATTTAGAAAGGAATCCATCCATCTATCTATCTATCTATCTATCTATCTATCTATCTATCTATCTATCTATCTATCTATCTATCTATCTATCTATGTAAAGATATTTATGTAGATCAAATATTAAATTAATCAATGAATCAATAACCAACCAATCAACCAATTAAGGGCCCCCAGTTGTGGGAACATAATGTAAAGTCATTTCTTGACCTCTCTGTGTCCCCTGTCGTCCGTTTCTCTTCAGAACGCCCCTGATTGCAGCTGGGGTGTCCGGAGAGCTATTTTAATGCGGTGTTCCAGCGTGGCCCGGTCGTCAAAGGCAAGAGCATCAAGAGAGCAACGCGCCGCTTCCTGGAGACTGAGGTGAGACTGTAGTTGCCGCTTAGAACACATCCTAGTATCTGAGACTGATACATCCCTTCTCAGTCACCAACCTAAAGAACTACTAGCACAGACTTGATGCTCTTGCAAGCAGCATTCTTGTCTCCCAATGCCAAATAAAATGTTTTTTTGACATATAAATACCATTCTGATATGTTTGACAGACTGCTCAAAGCATTTGGTGAATTAGTGCTGTTGGGTTTATTGGACACAGTGAGCATAGTCATGGCAAAAGAAACACAATCTTGGTATTCCTTGGGGTAAACGTGTTGTCCTGTGTGAAACCCTTCCTGCTGACTTTACTTTTCCCAAACACCCCAAAAATGCATAATGCACCAGAACTGCTCACCTTTGGTTTGGATTCTTAAATGAACTGTTTTTCTTGCATTAATCCATCCCCC
>NC_063211.1:12454578-12469578 GCF_017589495.1 Alosa alosa | reverse complement strand
TACTATTACAACTGTGAGCACTTAATGAAGGCTGAATTGTGGTTGCCATTTTGAATAGTTTGAAAAGACAGTTTTGGAAAGGCAAGTGAGAGTCAAGGCTGTGAAAGAAATTTTGTTCAAATCCTTCTTTTATTCTCATCCGAATCCCTTACACGGTTAATACACACGGCTCACAGCGTTCGGCAAATCAATATGTGCACTTCATAATACCTTCACACTTCAGAAAAGTTACACATATCACGGGCCACTCACAGGGACCTCGTAGAGTGGGTCAAGCACTCCCTTTAACAGCAGCCATAAATCTGGGCAGGAAGGCTCTTGTGTCGGTCCTTCTCGCTGTCGCTGGAGAGCAGGGGCTGTAAACCAGACACGGGGCAACTGGAGAGATAAGGGTGGGACAAGACCAGGGGGGGGGTAAAGACCTTCACTTGCCTTTGAGCTGACAGGGAGAGACAGGCTCTGCAGACCAACTTAATTGAGGGTCCCTCACACAAAAAGAAAGAAAGAAAAAAATGTTCCCCTTCACTCTCGTCTCTCCCTTGTTGCTCTTTTGTTCCCTCTTTTATTCTTTTCTTACATGTCTTTATTTTTCTTTTCTTTTTTCTACCCCTCTATGTCGCTCTCTCTGTGGTTTTCTCTCTTTTCCGCCTCTCTCTCTCTCTCTCTCTCTGTCTCTCTCTCTCTCTCTCTCTTTCCTCTCTCTCTCTCTCTCGCTCACATACCCCTACACCCTGCACGAGTGCACACAAACACACCCTTCATGGCCAAAAAACGTGGACGATGTGATGCCATTAAGGGGTGTCAGGTGTGGGCAGTGTAGCCCAGGCCACTGGGGAGGACCGGCTGACAGATCTTCCCTCTTGCCGCCCCGGGGCCCGACAGCCAATCAGCAATCAAGGCCATGAGCACTCGCTCGTGAGGGCGCGTTTTGAGAGCTGTTTAAAGAGAGCCCGGGCATGACTACTACTACTACTACCTCCTCCTGCTTCTCCAACAACAGAGAAGAGGAACAGAGAGAAGTGGGGGTAGCCTAGAAATCTAGACGCACCCTAGCCTAGTCTAGCAACTCTCTTTGGCTTGCGAGCTGGAAAATTTAAGAGTCGGTAGGCAGGCTTAACATAATGATTGATGGCAGAGTTGCAACGGTTTGTCGTGAATTCCCTGCTACTTGAAAACAAAGAAGCTTTTTTTAAGTTTGCAAAAGTTTGAACTAGCCAACTAGCTTCGCTGGTGGGAAAAGGCATGGGACTCATGAGTTGTAGCGCTGTCCTATTGCGTGCAGAGGGAATTTGAAAGACAACCGATTATCCCGCCCCTTTGGACTGAGCACTGCGAATGGTGAGTCCCCAGACCCCACATCTTGATGTGGGTCTGGCTCGTCAGGCTAAGGTGGGGGAAGATGGGGCAAAGAAACAGATAGTGAGAAAGAAAGGGAGAGAGAGAGGGAGAGAGAGAGAGAGAGAGATGGGGGGAAGGAGAGGGGAGGGGAAGGAGATTGTCTCCCTACTCAATATGTACTGATGGTGACAGCCTGACAAAGGACATTATGGTGAATTATTGGACAGTAGGAAATGTCCCCGTCTGCAAGGAGCATTAGTCATGATGGGTATGCACACCTTCACTCACTCGCTCACTCTTTCTACTTTTCTTTCTCTCTGTCCGCGCTCTCTCTCTCTCTCTCTCCCTCCTTCTCTCACTCTCCTTACTGAGATACACACACACACACACACACACACACACACACACACACACACACACACACACACACACACACACACACACACACACTTAGATTTGTTACCCTCTGGAGACAAATGAGGTGGAGATCTGCCATGGCATATCACTTTATTCACACACCACAACCAACATTTTAGCTTCCACATTATGTGGATCCCTCCGCTTCAGTGAGTTCAACTGCAAGTCAAATCTGCTAAGTTGGTCGCTTGATACATGTGTTGCACAAATGTGATACCACTTGCTATAACATGCTAATTAAGAGGCAATTGATGGGGGCATTCCGTGCCGGCAACTCCCCTGTTGTTTGTCCCCTTAATGTGTCACCCATGATTATATCAGAGCTTATTTTCATTTCTTGATCGCAAATAACGAAATGAAGATTCACTTTTTACCACAAACTACACCAGATGGTTCAGAGAGGAAAGTGAAATCTAATGCAGACATGCTCATGTGATCTGAACAAAGCTTCCTGCATCACAATTAATGCCAGATGATATTGATTCTATCCACACAACAATTTGTTGTTCTGCAAATTATTCTCACCGAAGCCTGCGCATTTAAAATGTGGTTAAACAGCCACAGTAGAGCGAGTAGAGAAAAAACTTGTGGGGGAAAAAATAACAACAAATGCTTTTGCTTCCCGATGCAACCTATCGGAAGACAAAGTCTCTCTTTTTTTGCTTGACAGATTTCCTAGCGGCGTAATGTGGATGTTTTCAGAATTTGTGTTTTCTATCTACGAGCTCCCATGGGCCCCACACCAGGATCCCCCAGGTTGTTTTTCTTGAGAGCCTACGTCGTTTAGCAGCGTTTGCACACCTGAGACCTCTTTGCCGGCTCTGCTTTGCCACTCTCCCCTCTGGCAGATGGAAGGTGCAGCATCAGAGGGCTGTATGGGAAGCCTGAACGCCTGCCAACGTGTCCCTATCAATGTCAGACAAATTCGAGGACCTTTGATAAAACTGCCATGCATTATCTGACACTTTCGGTGTCAGAAGTTGTGCTCTGCCTAAATCCTGCAGAGTAAAAAAAAAGAAAAACATCTCAGTCTTTAGACAGGTTTATCTCATAGTGAAGAGTGTTCAGCATCCTCTCAAGTCAATATATGGTCTTCATAATACAGTATGTTTGCCTTTGAAAATGTTAGACTTGACTTGAGCAGCATGAGATCAGGTTTTCTTGACATCCATCCGAATTGATGTTTTCTTCCTTATGCTGTTTAAGCTATTAAGTATTCAGGCTGGATCTTTAGTTTTTTTCTATACAAAGATTTTTGTCAATTGCATGGAATTGCATGTGTGTCTGGACCCCCAGGGGTGAGCCAGGATTGGGCTCCATGGATATTTGGTGAGAAGCAGAAAAAGCATTTGCATTCGACCATTTAATCAATTCTTTCATCCAAAACAACTCGCCTTGGCATTTGACACTGATGCATTTATGTATCAGTGAGCCGGAGCTCTCTGGGATTTGAACCCATGATCTTGGCAGCGCTCTCACCTCAACCTTACTGGAACAATGAGAATGGAAAGCAGAGAGAGAGAGAGGGGGAGAGAGAAAAAAAAAAAGAAAGAAAGAAAGAAAAAAAGAAGAAAATGTTGTGTTATACCAGCCATTGTGTCTAAAGATATAATTGTGATCATCATAGTGTCTTTACAATTAATATTGATAACATGTTGTGCATCATCAGTGGAAATGCTTACCCTGAAGCGGACTAATGCATTCTAGCGCCACATGTATGCACTGATGAAGGTGTGAACGCCGAAAGGTGTTCCCAGCCCAAGGCACATGCTAATGAATAGCAATGAAATGAGGTGACGTTTGTGTGATTGCTCCTTTGGGGGAAGTGCTGCTCTTCTCACTCCTGTAGGAACTGTTGAAATTTATTTTTTTCTGAGCGCCCGAGCCTGCAGGCCCTGGGAAGTGTTGGAGTTTTTCCCTCTCCTCCTGGCTAAAGCTGTTGTCATTGTTCACAGTCTGAAGCTGATGATCCTGAGATGTGTTCCATATGCATTTTTACTTTGTAAATGTCTATTTCAAATAAAGGAAAATATGAAAACATAACTCCAAAGTTACCAAAGCTGATGAAATGAATACTACCTTACTGTATGTATGCCACAAAATGAACAAATTACTATAATATTAAAATGCTCGATAAACAACTTTATCTATTATCATATAGAGCCATTTTGGAACAATCAAACACCCTCAACAAATAATACTACAAGATTTCTGCTAGCTGACTCAATGACAAAATCAATGTAACACAGGACAGCAACTCACAAGGTGTTACTTGTGATACCTCACCAGTGTTAAGCAAACAAGACACTAATGCCATTTAAAATAATGCCTCAGACTTACTTTTAAAACAATGTGTTTTCTCTGTCCAAAATCTGATGTCCGTCAAAATATGATGTCTAGAAAGTCTGTAGTGAGGTTGTTCTGGGTTGTTATGTAGATATAGTGCTGACTACTTGCAGTGCAGGTGGGATAGAGGAGGGCAAAGGTTAGATAGTAAGTCTACACACATAAATACAGAGAAGCATCTCTCTCTCTCTCTCTCTCTCTCTCTCTCTCTCTCTCTCTCTCTCTCTCTCTCTCTCTCTCTCTCTCTCTCTCTGTCCTCCTGTCTGTCTCCTAACATTTCTGCATATGTTTCCATTTGCATAATTGAGGCTTGCAGTCACCCTTGACTTGGAAACTGTTGGTATGGCTGGAATGCATTTGGAAAATAATCTCCATCTTTCTCTAATCTCGAGACTTGCTGTAGTTGTGGCTCTCTCGAAGTGCAGACTGCAGATTTGGTGTGTTTGAGGAATGGCCAGGGTCGGTGGCCTTAATGGAGGTCAACTCTTCTCAGAGAGATGAGAGAAACACACTCACACACGCACTGACAGACACACACACACACACACACACAGTCACACGAACACACACACACTCACACAGACACACACAACACTGTCAATGCCTGTCATAATATTATCCCTGGGATTTGAAATGGCAACCTCAATTCAGGCTTTCATTTAGTGCCACTGACAGGACTAAACCCCCCCCCCCTGCCCACACATGTCTCTCCACTGCGAACACTGGGGCAAGTGTAGCTTCGCTCTGAATGATAGAATGGCGAGGACCTCGTTACCAGCTGCCCCCGTGACCCAGGGTTGTGATCTAGTAAGGGCGTCTGCTCCGAGGGTTACCCCAGGCCTCGTGCAGGCCGGCCTCCTCAAAGTGCATGAAAGCGCTTTGATCAGCCGCAGGGAGCCTTGCAAATATTTCATTTTTACTTTGGGTGAGAGGAGGGTGAGGCACAGTTTCCTTGAATATTGCTCTGTTGTGCTCTTCAAAGGGCTGTTTACTGTTTAGGGGAAATATGTTTTTAAACCGCACACACACATACACACACACACACACACACACACACACACACACACACACGTACACACCTTCACGGATATCACCTGTACATGTATGTACACATTATTATCACACACACACACACACACACGCACGCACACACACACACACACACACACACACACACACACACACACTCATGTGCACACCTTCGCACATATCACACACACCCAGCTTCCAGTGCAGCATTGTTCACTCCAAGCCTTTCACTCTTATGCTCGAGAGCAAATTCATTACCAGCTTGGCTGAGCACCGTGTAAAGACTCGTTGGAGCGCTACGTCTGCTTTCGGGGATGAATGTAACCATACCCCCCTGTTCCCTTCTCTCTCTCTCTTTCTTTCTCTCTCTTTCTCTATCTCTCACTCTCTCCCTTTCTCTCTCTCCTTTTCCCTCTCTCTCTCTCAATCTCCCTCTTTCTCTTCTTTTCCCTCTCTCTCTCCCTCTCCCTCTTTCTCTCTCCTTTTCCCTCTCTCTCACTCTCTCCCTCTTTCTCTCAGTCTCTCTCTCCCTCCTCATCCACCCTCTCCACCCCCACACCCCCGACTCACGGGTCCTATCTCTGCCCAGCAGGAGGCCCTGATCATGGCCAGTATGGAGCACCCTCACCTGGTGCGTCTGCTGGGCGTGTGCCTGAGCCCCACCATCCAGCTGGTCACGCAGCTCATGCCGCACGGCTGCCTGCTGGACTACGTTCACGAGCACAAGGACAACATTGGCTCCCAGCTGCTGCTCAACTGGTGTGTCCAGATCGCTAAGGTAAGGTGCACACAGACGATGGGCCTGAGGGCTCGAGGTGGGAGTGTGTGTGTGTGTGTGTGTGTGTGTGTGTGTGTGTGTGTGGCTTGCCTTGGCTAACAGCCCTATCAACTCCGTCAGAACAACCCAATCCCCTTCGGTCTCTCTCCAACCACAGAGCCTGTGGCCATTGACATAAGTGGCCCAATCAGACCAGTCAATCATTGCTTTGTCCTATGCTCCGACAAGCTCATGTGGATATTGTTTACCAGCTTGGGGGTCCTGATCTGGGGATGTTTGTGTGTGTGTTGTGTGTGTTGTGTGTGTTGTGTGTGTGTGTGTGTGTGTGTGTTGTGTGTGTTGTTGTGTTGTGTGTGTTGTGTGTTGTGTGTTGTGTGTGTGTGTGTGTGTGTGTGTGTGTGTGTGTGTGTGTGTGTGTGTGTGTGTGTGTGTGTGTGTGTGTGTGTGTATATGTGTGTGTGTGTGTTTGAGAGGTGGACGTGCCGGTGGGAGGTTAGCGATTAGCACTCGTGTTTGATTTCTCGCCTCGGGCTCCATCTACAAGGCAGTGGCCCTGTAAATCACCCCTGAGTGGAGGGCCCTCCACCTGCTGTTAGTATAAGGGGCCCGGCTGTCTGTCTATGGGCTTTGGACTTCCCTATGCTGGTCCTCCAAACACACACACACACACACACACATACACACACACACACACACTCCTAGCATAAAATGGGGGAACTGCACACTCTTTGCTTTGATACGGAGACCCCCGTGGAGTGTGGGATTGCTGGTGTGCTGTCGTGCTGTCATGGAGTGCTTCATTTTTCTCTCCTGTCTCCTCTCTCTCTCTCTCTCTCTCTCTCTCTCTCTCTCTCTCTCTCTCTCTCTCTCTCTCTCTCTCTCTCTCTCTCTCTCCTCTCCTCTCTCCTCTCCTCTCCTCTCTCTCTCTCTCTCTCTCTCTCTCTCTCTGTCTCCTCTCTCTCTCTCTCTCTCTGTCTCCTCTCTCTGTCTCCTCTCTCTCTCTCTCTCTCTCTCTCTCTCTCTCTCTGCTCTTCAAATCCCTCTTTTTTCTTTGTTCCACCCTTTCCAACCCTAACTCTCATTCCTTCTCTTTCCATCTCCACTTTATCATCTTTTTAAAAACAGTTTTATCTCCTTCCAGAACATTCATCAGTTTCTTCTCACTTTTCTCACTCTGCTCCAGTACTTCGCTCCATATACTTGTCTCTTATTATGTCTCTTATTAGCTTTAAAAAATCTCATTGAAACCTTATGGGCCTGAATTAACTGCGGGACCAGAATGATGTCCCCCACTTGAATGTGACACGAATATCCTGCTTTGTGTAGTTGTATGGGAATCATAACTAAAGTCTAACCCAGCTTAGTTGGTTTTGATGGACTATGGTTGGGCCTGCGCTCTGACTGCCATACCAAAGAGCCTGGCTCTTACGCATTATGGTCAAACTGCAGCTTTGGTGACTCGGATTGGGGTGTATGCTCTCTTCCTTTGGCTAAACCAGTATGGTGTGATATTGAACTACAGAAGCAGGAGTAGACATTTCCTTTGTCTGTCAGTGGCCACAATAAACACGTAGTGATGGGATGAAGTGGTTGAAGTGGCTCTTGGAGTTCTTAGACTCGCTTACAGCTGAATCACTGGTATGTAGCACATTACGTAAATGCCAACGCATAACAGATTTTGAGCCTATTACAGTTTGTTTTTCTGAATGCTTGAACACTAAATGTGATTCTTGAACCATTTCAAAAGTTATTGATGCATGTAGCCCATCCATTCACCAAGTTGGCCAAACTGAAAGAGAATTCACTCTTTTTACTCAGTTTGCAATTTAACATTACACTTTTAGCAACATTGTACAATTGGTGTCTACTATTTACACTATTTTGCTGAGTTACTCCAGATATTTTGTGTGCTTTTACTGTTGGGTGGGTAGGGGCGTGGCTTGGTGCATCATTCAGATCATTCCTTACCACTCCAGGGGGAGTGTGTGTGTGTGTGTGTGTGTGTGTGTGTGTGTGTGTGTGTGTGTGTGTGTGTGTGTGTGTGTGTGTGTGTGTGTGTGTGTGTGTGTGTGATGGCATATTAACCATGGTGGGGGTTGGAGTTGGACTGGGCAGTCATCACTGACTCCCAGTGCATCAGTTCAATTCTGATACGCTCCTTCTTTAGGAACATTCTTGGGCGCGTGTGTGTGTGTGTGTGTGTGTGTGTGTGTGTGTGTGTGTGTGTGTGTGTGTGTGTGTGTGTGTGTGTGTGTGTGTGTGTGTGTGTGTGTGAGCGTGAGTGTGCACGCGTGTATGCGCAAGTGTGTGCATTTGTGTGCTTTTTAGATGACTCATTATGCATCTTGATCAATGATCTATGGTTTTATGCTAAAGAATCACAGCGGAACACGTTATCATTTGATACAGTTTGAAACCGCCCTGATCTGATTAAGCCCTAATGCAATGTGATTTAGCTCTGATTGAATACAATTCAGATCAATCTCACATGTATTGGTCCTGTTTTATTCTGCTTGAAAGTAAAACACAAATGCATGTGGATGTTTTTTTTCCGCTGAAGACATACTTCATCAGTATGCATCAGCATATGAATTCAGCTGGTTTACTATGCAAGTTTTGAACCACTTGAAACAGTCCTTTTTAATAAATGTGCGTCGCCTTTGAACCAGCTGGAACTCAGAGGGAGCTATAAGATACTCTCAGCAGTGGAGGCCAACAGCCAGAACCTCCTCTGCTAGCTGCGGGGGTCAGTGGGAGGGTCGGGGGGTCTCGGTCAGGTGACCTCCAGGAGCCCGGGCAGGAGGCTAACCCACCCCAGGAACCTCACTACACAAAACAAAACCCCCTGGACGCCTGCTCGGCCTCCTGAGTCACAACTTCCCCTCACACTCTAGGTCACACCATCTGGACTGTTCTAGACTCTTCTAGGGAGAATTCACAGATTGCATACAGTACACATGTGCGAGCGCCCACACAAACACCCTCTAAAAAAAGAAAGTCACACTGATGGATTGGCTCCATCGACTCAGTTTTACTTGGTTGAAATCAACACTGACATTTTCAGACTATTTTTCAGACCCCTTTATTTATTTATTTAATATCAAATTAATATTGCATCTGTGAGAACATGGATAAGAGAGAGAGGTATTCTCATCATAACATTAAGAGTGACACTCTGACATGATCTCAATCTCAAAGATCTTCAGTGCTCATATGGATGGATGATGAAAACATTTTGACATTAATATATGGGGAGAGAGAAAAAGAAACCGAGAGAGAGAGAGAGAGAGAGAGATAGAGATAGAGATAGAGAGAGAGAGAGGAGACTCTCCCAACGTCACATAGAGGAAACTTTTTTTAGATTCGCACTTTTACCAGCTGCTCTTTCTCTCTTCCATGTTCAAGACCATGAGTCTTTTCACACTCTACCATCCAAAGACCCCCCATTGCGCTCCTTATTCTTGGAGTGGGACTCCGCAACAGAATGTGTCTAAGGGAGTGCGCAGACAGGTGGCGGCCGCTAATAAGATGGATGCTAATGGAGCTAGCTCTTGTGGTTCCCGCTCCCTCTCACGGCCTCCTCATAGTGACTGATGATTCAAATGAGCAGTTGGAATAGACTGCTAAAGCGCGTACTTATAGCTGAAATTGGATTCAATTTGACTGGCAAGTCATAAGAGATTTCGTACCTCCAGGAGGTGGGGGAAAGAAGACAGGGTTTTGATATGTTACTAGTTACGCATATAATGCTTGTGGTTTCAGGTTGATGTTTTTAGGTGTAAAATACCAGTTTTTAGTCAAATAACCAAATATCCATTTTACTGTCATTCTTTTTTATGTTAGAATGGCAGCTGGGTCAGATCAAATTTGTGTGAACAATATTAGATGAGCAGCCCCAAAAGTTGTTAAAACAGCAGCTTGCCTATGTTGATTAAGCAGCAGCTTGTTGTTTATCTTGTTATACAAGATCGGGTCAGTTCCAACGCTAGTTTTATGTCCACACTTAAGATAATGAAAGACCAAATATACACACAATGCATAAGACCTTTAGACAAAATAAGCCTCTCTGTATTAATTAGGCTCAGGTGTAATTATTTACACAGGAAGATAAGCACCACATCCAGTCCTTTGTGGAAGGAGTTTTTAGATTTATACTCTTCACCTTCACACCCAGAAAAAGGACTCCATTTCCCACAATTCCCTGTCACCTTGTCCTGCCTGTTCAGGGCGTGACCTCTGTGACCCTGTCATGTGACCCGTGTGCTGTAAATTGATAAGCCAAGAGCGAGAGAGAGACAGGGCCGCTTTATCACCTGGAGTTTTGGGCACAAAGTTAATGGCGCCTATTAATCAAGGCAAGCGCTTTGGAAGCCCGAGAGCTCCTTTGGTGACAGACTCACCCTTACCAACCCCACGGCAGTGTCTCACGCCCACACACACACACAGTTACACACACAAACACACACACACACACACACACACACACACATAAAAACACATGAAGAGATGTCGGTTTCATGTTTTTGTCTTGCACCTGCACATGCATGCACATGAATCAGGCAAACAATACAGACACACAGACACATTCAAGTCACCCTCTCACACTTTGAGTACCACACACACACACACACACACACACACACACATAAACATGAAGAGATGTCGGTTTCATGTTTTTGTCCTGCTCATGCATGCACATGAATCAGGCAGCACACACACATTCAAGCCACCGTCTCACATTTTGAGTACTACACACACACTCACATACACATGAACTCTTCTCTTTCTCTGTCCTCTCAATTACATGTTCACTCATATATCATGCCACACACATACTTGCCCTCAAACAGACACATTCTGTCTGTCTGTCTTCCTTTCTTTATCTCTCTCTCTCTCTCTCTGTCTCTGACTCATACACACACACACACACTAGCGTTGGAACACACACACACACGCACGTCACACACACAGACACACACAGACCCTATGGCTGTGCGACTCATTCTCCCTGTAGACATGCTCCTGCTGTCACTGGTTGTCCCAGTGTCGCTGGCAGGATGTCACAGGGTGACTCTTCTTCCAGGGCATTGGCCTTCGCCACGCATGCAGAAATAGAGAGAGAGATAGGAGAGAGAGAGAGAGAGGGAGGGAGGGACAGACAGAGAGACAGAGAGATAGAGAGACCTGCTGAGACCACCAGAGGGAGAGGTTGTGCATTAGGAAGATGTATTTAAAGCCTGCAGATGAACTGTCGGGACTTTCCCCGCAATTAAAAAAATCGACTCTCGCCGGCTAAACCAGGCATCTGTGAAATTTGACGATGCTCTGCGCTATGCTTCACCCACACACACACGCACACACACACACACACACACACACACACACACACACACACACACACACACACACACACACACACACACACACACACCTCCTCTCCTCTCTCCTCAGCTGCCCTTTCTTCCTCTTGTCTCCACTTTGCCAATCCATTACGGAATAGTATATTAATGGAATAATTAGATTTGGGATGCATTTTAATGAGCAGTGAAAGAAGGATGGAGACCGCATGGTACTACAGATGATCTGGTCCTCTCTCTCTCTCTCTCTCTCTCTCTCTCTCTCTCTCTCTCTCTCTCTCTCTCTCCATACATTATTTCCTCTTCTCTCTCTCTCTCGTTGTCTTTCTTCATATTAGCTTTTTGACAGGGAGTGATAAACCAGAGTAGACAATCTGTTCCCACCCCAAACTCACAGAGATACTCAACAGGAGTAACAACCAGAGGTCTAGGGGCGGGGTTGTGCCACCCAGCAGTGCACACACAGTTGTCAGGCTGGCACGGTCACTGACAGAGATCCCACATCTGTCATAGGCACATCAACCTGTGTTTGCTCAGAGCCACAATGGCCTTGTTTGTGTCACAGTTGCTGCGAGTGGCATAACAGCTGTCAATATCCGTCTCGCACTGTTGTGCTAGATGTGAATTAAAGATTAGGAGTCAGCGATAGGAGACTACCCCCCCAACTCTCCTTTTTTGTTTTTGTTTTTGTTAAAGTTAGCCATTTTGAAATGTAACAAGCAACAACAACAAATACAGACAGATCTCTTCAGAGTGTCTTCCCTCTCTCCCAAGCAGGTTCACACACAGCCTATTGGCTTCGACACTTGACTCAGGCATGCATTTCCATTATTATGGAATGTGGACCAGTTGCTGTGGCATGTACTCAGCATGTATGTTATTCATGTTAACCAAAGTTTTGTGTAACAAAGAAGATGAATATTGCTGCATGTGACCTTTAATGGCAAATTATGAGGAAGCCTCTCTTCCCCTCCTTATGGCATCAGTCAGTAGTGGCCATCTTGTTTTTTCTGCACTGTTGTTGTCTCCGGGTGCCATGGTGACTTAGTCAGCAAATGGTGGGGGGAGTTATTGAGTCTTTTTCTTTTTCTCTTCTTCTTCTTCTTCTTCTTCTTCTTCTTTCTCTTCTTCTTCTTCTTCCTCCTCTTCTTCTTCCTCTTCTTCCTCTTCTTCTTTCTCTGCATTCCATATTTGCATATTCTTGAGGGCCCCCACGGGACTCCGCACAGCAGTAGATATCCAATCAGCTGGAGCTTATACCACCTCTGTGCCACACACACACACGTACACAAACACACACACACACACACACACACCGTACTGTACACACGCACACACATACACACACCAATGAGCGGCACTCTCCTGCTGAGCAAACAGTGCTCTCCTGGCCTCATTAGAACAGCTCTGGGTCCTGCTGACTTCCTCTCCTCCCTCTCTCTTTCTCTCCCTCTCTCTCTCTCTACTTTTCTCACTGTCCCGAACCCTCATCTCTTGATTTCTTTCTCCGACTTGCTCTCTCTCTTTCTTTCTCTCTGCCTCTCTCTTTCTTTCACTCTCTCTCTCTCTCTCTCTCTCTCTCTCTCTCTCTCTCTCTCTCTCTCTCTTTTGTTCTTTCAACCTTCTCTCAATTTCTTTTTTAGCTTCTACATTCCAAAAAGAGCCCCTTTCATTTTTCATTTTTTTTCCCCTGTCTTTCAAACCCTCAATACTGCTGATGTTTTTCTCCTCTCCGTGTCTTCGCCACGCTGAAATTTTTCCACTGAGTGTTCTGACCTAACAGGCCAGCTGTTGCCAGCAGCGAAACAACCTCATGTGGCATAGTCCTGAACAAACAAACACACACACACACACACACACACACACACACACACACACACACACACACACACACACACTCCACCACTGCTTCAGCAACCCTCTCAGGGTGTTGTGTCTCATCGACAAGACCACTAATAAAAAGTTTGAGCGTGTTTTTCGGAGTAGTTTACAATCTGAAGAGCAAGTAAAAGACCGTTCTGATTGGTACCTGGAGAGGGCTTTCTTCCCTCGACATGTTTCTCTTTTTAAGTCTTTCCCTCTCCCTCTTAACTGCCTAGTGCACTTTGGTGATCAGCCTCAGTGCTCTCTCTTGAGGGAATTAGAGGAAGACAATGAGGAGGTGGAGACGTCTGTGAGACATCCAGATTTAAAAACACACTTGAATTCTTTTAGCTGAAAGCATAAGGAGAGGCATTGATATTTCCATCACAACAACACAATGCCACTAGGATGCTCAACTGCAGGCAAATGCTTATTACAGCAATACAGTTGGTACTGTATTCTTGTGGTACAATCCTGCAGCCATCAGCAAAATGACACCCAGTAACAGTTACTCTACCTCTGTCCCTTTCTTAGAAATCTCCTCCCTCTCTCTCTCTCTCTCTCTCTCTCTCGATGTCTCTATCTCTCTCTCTCTCTCTCTCTCTCTCTCTCTCTCTCTCTCTCTCTCTCTCTCTCTCACTGTCTCTCTGTCTCTCTCTCTCTGTCTCTGTCTCTCTCTCTCTCTCTAATACTCATGCTCTCATACAGTTTAAACTGCAGAGAGCTTTTCCACACCGCCCTGCTGAGTGTGATGTAAGGCAAGAAAAGCACAACTGAAAGAGCACACGAGGAATAGAAAAAAACAGGGGGGATGGAAAAGAGAAGGATAGAGAGATGAGGAGTGCGGTGTAAGGCGGGGGGGTTATGTAGATAAGCCTCGGATCCTTCCAATTACCTACATGGATCAGAGTCGCTAATGGAGGCGCGGGGTCAGGATTTCGCCGTCAGATTCCGGGGATTGGGAAGTCTGATTGGATTGGTCACCTCGTGACGGGTCCCATCTCCCCCCTCTCTCTCTCGTTGGCTGAAACAAGTAAAAGTGCTGAGGTATCCTGTTCACAGATTAGGGGCAGAGAGTGAAACCCGGAGGAGAGGAGTGGAGAGGAGAGGAGAGGAGAGAGAGGAGAGGAAAGGAAAGGAGAGGAAAGGAGAGGAGAGAGAGGAGAGGAGAGGAGAGGAAAGGAGAGGAGTGGAGTAGGGCCAAACAGCCACACTCACTCCAGCTCTGCTGGGACCGGGGAGCTTATTAATGATTTAGTGATGTTTGCATTTGAAGATTTCTTCAGAGGCACAGTCTTATGTAGTTGCTCTCTCTCTCTCTCTCTCTCTCTCTCTCCTTTTTTTATTTTTTTGTTCCCTCTTGCTTTCTCCCACTCTCTCTGTCTCTCTCGTTCCACCCTATTTGAAGGGCTGCGAAGAGCCACGCATGCTAATGTAAAACCAAAGACAGAAATAGCAAATCTCAATTCAATGATTTTGAGAAGTACCCTCACTGCTGGCCGCCGTTATCAGGAAGCATTGTCGTGTTGGATCTTAAGTCCCCGATGTGTGCAGCGTCACTGAGCAGCACCTGTCTGCCTGTCGGAAGGCACACACAGTCGTATCATCTGTCACTTTGTCTCAGTGGGACCCCTGCTTTGTCTCCTTCTTTGTATGCAGGGCGCTGTCTGTAGATACTGTCCACAACTCTCTCCCGTTCTCTATGAGCCCTGAAGGCAGGTTGAGGCACATTAGTATCACTGCCATAGTCTCAGACTCATAGATAATTGCATTGGGGGTGGGGGTCTGAGTCACCACAGTTATGTTAGAGGAAGTGGCGCATCATTTTACGGCAACGCTGGTTAATATGTCATGGGCGACGGCAGAACCGGT
>NC_063211.1:12267078-12449578 GCF_017589495.1 Alosa alosa | reverse complement strand
AATGCTGCTTAGACAACTAATATTCGTGTGGAAATTTCCATGAATTGCAGTGTCACAGCGTGTTGAAAAGAGGCCAAAATTTATTTATTTGCTACGCTATGCTATGTTGAAAGAAGACCTCTACTGTTGAAGTGAAGCATGGCATGCAATATAGCTGTAACCAGGCAGGCTCCATCATGGCTGTGGTCCAGCTTGGTGGCTTCCTCATTGTCATTTTGAATGTGTTTATGCACTATAGGTATATGTGCTGTATGTATGTACTGTATATGTCTTATCTATAATGACAAAGATAAGAAAAAAATCACAGTCTTATTTAAGCTTTAAAGGCTTTAAACGTCTTACCACATATCTTTTCCAACCATTCACTTAAACCAGCTGATTCTATTCTCTTCAACCAGGTAGATGAGCGACTTAGTAAAATCATCTTAGCTAAGTGCACAGGTAAAAACAATAAATGGTAGGACTTTTACTTTCTGAAGCCAAGCCAGACTTTTCCACCCCTGCACGTCTCCAGGTCCTCATTAGAACTTTAGAACCACTCCCGCCCAACCCAGATGTCCAGTCAGTTCTCCATCCTTTGCCCTCTACTCCTTTTAACTGTGCTCTTCTACACCCACCCCTCTCTCCCTTTATCTTTGGTCTCGAGTTCTTTGCGTGTGGGGGCATGGCGTAAACAGACCTTTTTGTTTTTTTTTCCTTTTATTTATTTTCCTCCGAGTGTGCACTTTTCATTCTAATTAGCCCCGGGGTCTTCATGTGAAATATAATCTTTGTTATTTCCCCAGCCAAGGTGTGGGGTGGGTTGCTTAGGAGGTGGTGTAATAGGTCGCCAAGGGAACGCCTGCCTCTTTCCACACCAGAGAAACTTTAACCTCCATTAAAGCACACAGCAAGCACACAAAAAATAATAATAATAATAATGTTAATAAAAAAATAAAAACACAGGCGTAATAGTGCCTGAGAGTTGCTGGAGGATCACCATGCTCAGCCCCCAGAGTTGGCGTCCGGCCCGCATTCCCAGCCACGGCCTGCTCTGTATGCGAGTAAACAGAGGCTTGTTATGCTAAACAGCTGTACCAGCCGTTGGTGCGCTGGAGTTTTGGGCTGTTTTATGATGCAGTCACGCCTGTTTGCACACTCAAGCCGGCTGTACACACAGAGGGAGAGACAGAGAGGAGAGGAGATCTTGGACCGAGCCTTGTCAAATTCGCGGAGTGTCGACTCTCATCTTGTCTGCCTCACATCCACTCAAACTCCAATCCAACGAGGCCATATCTCGATGCCACTGGACTCGTGCCATTATAGCTTGTATTAGTAAGTGCTGTGAAGCATGTGAAGAGACCTTGGACAAGACAATAAACAAAAAGATGCAAACAATTTCAACCTTACAAGGTGTCATGGTCAAGTTTTGCACTGCGGTTGTGTTACAGTTAATGTGAAACTCTATGTCATCCCTCATTTTTCAAAATTGGACATCTGCATGGACGTCGACATGGACATCTGTAGGGTTTTTTTTTTTATTATTTCTTGGATATATTTGAAATGACAAAGAATAAAGGCCTGTGGATTTCTTATCCCATGTGCCAAACCTTATCAAAATTTAGCTTTGACTATAGTACGAGAAGCTGAAGGGAAATCAATGCGCATTGAATCAGATCGGTTTCATGCAGCAGCTTGTTAAATGAATGCTGCCTCTGTGCTTTGTACAAGTATTTGTCAGAGCTGTCATAGATCAATTTTGCAGCCACCTGTTCGGTACGTGAGTGAAACACTTTTTTTCCCCCTGAATCACAGCAGACCAACACATCTACAGTTTTCTGCTGTCAAAACAAAGCTTTGCGTGCAGCTTACTCTAAACATCTCTGTTAAGAATTAACAAGTCCACCAACAACAATGTGACTTGCATTCTTGTTGATGTGCTTTTAGCGTGAGAATCATTAGCCCTTTAGGAAAATAGGTGCTTGTTTTGAACGACTATTACATTTTTTTCATTCACTAACAAGCTTACATTTTCTTAACAGACAAGCAACAAAATTATAGATTGTTTATGTAGTATTTACGAATTTTAACACACAACATCCCACAATAGCAAACACAATATTCCAAACCTTAGATACAGTATAAAAACCTCTGCTTCTGCTCTGCTACCAAGTACCAAGTGGTTTTATCCCAGGTGCATCGCCTTGGATAATATCAGATGCAATGTTGATGAAAACATGTGGCCTAATCCCGAAGATCGCAGAGATTAGATACAGTATTTTTGTGTTTTTTTTTTGTCTCCCCCCCCCTTTTTTTGTCTGGGCTTTTTGCTGTTGTGTTTTTTGTTCAGAATGCTCTTGTATGTTTCATGGATATTTTGTTCAATGTAAGCAATACTGTAAAACTTTTTCTGTTCTATTCATGGATTACATGTGGACATACAGTTCCCAACCAAGAAATTTAGTCTGTGTGTGTATGTGTGTGTGTATATGTATGTGTGTCTGTGTGTGTGTGTGTGCATGCATCCGTGTGTGTGTGTGTAGTCGTGCATGTACTGGCTATCATCGTGGCAGGCAGCATGAAGGCAGGCAAGTCACCGCACATTATCCCCAGCCAGCAGTATCACCAACCTGCCGTCACTCAGTGAAAAACGCCCAAATCACACCCATGAACGGACAAGCACAGAGGAACTGCAGCCTCTGATAAAATTCTGCCAGACTTCGTCCGTCCCCTCTGACTGCCCACCCTCTCAGCGCCCCCTCTCTCTGTCTCCCCACTCTGCTAAGCAGGCACAGGGCCGGAGGTCCAGTCCAACCCCTTACAGGATGTTGCAGCAGGGCTGAAAACACTAGGCAGGCCACAGGACAGGCTGCCGGATGCTGGCACTATTGCATTTGGGGCCCGTTGTGTTTATGGCCGCCCAAAGTAAATGAATGTGTGCCTGTACCCATTTAACATTTCTCTTTTCGCCGTGGTGCCGTTCATTGCTTTATCGCTAGCTGATCAAGTGTATTAATGGGCTATATGCGCCATCGATCTCTAATTCTTCTCAAGCAGACACGGAGGATAAATATTACGGGACACGGGCATTTCAGGGCTCATTGTAATCAACATCTCTATTGATCCGCTGCCGAGGTCCCAGAAGTAATCTATTTTAAATACACTTTCTCTCTCTCTCTCTCTCTCTCCTCTCTCTCTCTCTCTCGCTCTCTCTCTCTCTCTCAACCAGCCTGTCCCCTTCCATTGTAATTGTTTTGGCGGTCAGCCATGGCATGTCCAAGTGGGGTCTCTGCCCCGTGCTCCCTCTCTCTTGGAGGAGAGTTAAGCAAATGCTTTTTGTGCTAATCAGATTTCTTCCATCATTTTAATGCAGCAGCCTCCGAGGCATTATATTTACATCATGTGAATAGTATGGGCTGTAGTATGTATTGTGAAGTGCTGTGTTCTCTTTTTTTTGTTAGAGCATCATTCATTTAACATGCTGCAAGTTCCGTGGAAGAAATCAGAGTCAAGTCAAGTCAAGTCAAGTCACGTTTATTTATAAAGCGCTTTAAAAACAACAGCTGACCAAAGTGCTGGACAGGCAAGTTAGTACGACTTGGTAGACAACAAAAAAGACAACAAAAAGTGAGGATAACAATATTTACAGGCAAACAAACAAACAAATACATAAGACAATCAGACTGTGTTGAACGCCAGGGCATAAAAATGGGTTTTTAGGTGAGATTTAAAAACACTCAAGGAGGGAGCCAGGCGTATATGTTGGGGCAGCTCATTCCAGAGCTTTGGTGCAATCACCGCAAAAGCCCGGTCCCCTCTGCTCTTTAGCCTAGAACGAGGCACAACCAGGCGGAGTTGGTCAGCAGACCTAGAAGCCCTAGAGGATGTCTGCACCTTCAGGAGATCTGCTATGTACAGTGGGGCCAGACCATGTAAAGATTTAAAAACAAATAAAAGAACTTTAAAATGTATTCTAAAACGCACAGGGAGCCAGTGAAGGGCTGCAAGCACTGGTGTAATATGCTCACACCTTCGTGTTTTGGTTAGAAGGCGGGCTGCAGCGTTCTGAACAAGTTGAAGGCGGGATAAAGAGGAACAGCTAATGCCCACATATAGGGTGTTGCAGTAATCAGCAGACGCCAGCATACGCCAGTCAGCATATTCACAACTTTAATTTTAGTTTTAACTAAAGCCTATTTGAAAGACATTTTCACATTTGACATTTGTAACACACTGTGCACGGTGGGTGTCCCTGTGTGTATCCATGCTTCATGTGTGTCTTTTTTCATGTGTATGTCTGAGAAGGCATTTAGTGTGTGCATACTGTATGTGTGTTTGTGACTGGTAAGAGAATATAAGTGAGTGTGTATAACAGATAGAGAGAGAGAGAGAGAGAGGAGGAGGAGGAGAGAGTCTGTAAGGACATGAGTACCTGCATGGTTGGTCACACATGTCTGTGTGTGTGTGTGTGCGTGTGCATGTGCATGCGCGTGCGTGTGAATGTCTGTCTGTGTGTGTGTGTGTTTATGAGTATGTATGTGTTAAGCCTGTACTCACAGGTGCTAGCGGGAGGGAGAGAGAAAGAAAGAGAAGAGAGAGAGAGAGAGAGAGAGAGAGAGAGAGAGAGAGAGAGAGAGAGAGAGAGACCACCATGTGTGGCTATCTGTGGGGCGGCGGTGGCAGCAAAAGCAGTGGCAGTGCTTGAGCAGCTGGAGCACGATGGATGAGCTGAGCCCATGCCCTGTGCCAGACGCCTGCTCTATTGATTTATCCACACATTTGTCTGAGGTGCAGCTACAGCGGCAGGACAAAATGCATTCGGGCACAATCTGCTTGACTCAGCTTTTGTCTGCATGCCTGATATGTACACACATATATCCCCCACCTCTGCCGCATAAGTATTTCTGAGCGGGCAATGATTCTTCCCCTCCAGGGGAGAATGGATAGCTTGTAAAGAGTACTTCACACACTGTAAGCACGGGCACTTTGCAGGGAAGATGGTGGCAATGATGGTGTGTGTGTGTGTGTGTGTGTGTGTGTGTGTGTGTGTGTGTGTGTGTGTGTGTGTGTGTGTGTGTGTGTGTGTGTGTGTGTGTGTGGTGGGGAGGGGAGGTTGCAGGGGTGCTCTCACCACACACCAGATGTTTATTGATTAGCATATAACCTGCCGTCAACGTGTTTAACATCTCTAATGGAACACAAAATGGCCGTCAGCCTGTGCTGTGCTATAGCTGTTGTTTAGGCTGTGGTGTGTGGTGGCAGCCCGTAGATCATTGAGCAGCAAATGAGAATTGGGCCATTCTCTATTTCTGTATAGTTCTACCCGGCATCTCATTTTGCGTCTTTGTTCACTGGCGTACGTAATTAACATTAAAAGGCTGGCGGGACATCAATTTTCTGACTGCCTAATTGTCTTTAAAATTGACGAAATTGCACAGCGCAGTTCTACTGAAAGGTCGATATTCTGATGCTCATTGACTCCACTCCCTATTTTTCCAGTCTGGTAAACACTTTGAAATGTTTTGTTTTTTTGAATCAACAATCTCAGTCATGTGGAGTCTCAGATGTTCGTGTGCACACCTACACATTTCTGCACAATCTATCGTCACTAGCCACAAAAATGCATGCATACACAAATGCACATTCATTTGCAGTCATACATTAGTAGATCCTGTCCATATTCACAAATGCACTCAAATATAGACATGACATTATGGTAGCACCTGCTGACAGTGTCAAGCAAAATCGCTTATAAGGGTACCAGGTTTAGGATATGATCTCTCAGAGGCCTCCTATCTCTCCTCCTCTCTTATGTGTTTTTTTTATTTTTTCTCCCCTCTCAAAGCCCCAGTAATTGCATTTTAATCAATGATTAACATAAAGCCATAAATCACATCGAGAGCCCTTGATGAAGGTGAGTCTGGATGACCCTGGCAGGGTGAAATGAGAGCAGGCGTCACGGTGATGGTGCATAGAGAACCTGTGTGAGGGGGGTGACCCTTCTGTCCCTAACGCCACCACACAGCCTGATTAGGTGTCAGCTGTAGGATTTACAGATGTTCTCAGAAGGCTTTGGATGGAAAGGGACGTGTCCCAGGATGAGGCCCTGATGCACCCCATAATGGTGCCCATGGGCTGAGAATGTTATAGCTGATATGGAAGGAATCTCAGTCAATATCTATGTTTCTTTGCTGTTTGTTGTGTATACGTAGTGAGGTGTCTGTGGGTGTGGGTGGGTGTGGTGGAGAGGCAGTTAGTACCACATTTCATCGAGTCTTACCTGTGATCATTATGATGCATAACATATATACTGTAATATCTTAAATGTAAATGTCATCTAATTTTATTATAAACAAAGAGGGCCTATTTTTTCATTTAGGTTTAGTTGGTCATTTATATTCATTGAAAAACTGACTAACATGTTGGTGACCTTTCAAAAAAAAAAATATTCATAGTTTTTGCCATAGTGCATGCCGTTTATATTTTCCTTTTCTTTCATTTTCATTGATTAACATACTGTTAACACTGTTGATATTATGAACATGGTAGATATTAGAGCAGTAGTAAGTATTCTTGTTTTTCTCACCAAACATTACCATCACCTCTGCTACTGTATGTCTCCCAACCATGTTAAATCTTGACAAGATTTCTAGGACAATATGTAATAAGACTTCTGATTGCAATGTCTGCAAGCCTGAAGGAGAGTGTAATCATACACTTCATGAATAAAAATCAATTCAATACACTATATTTGAAAAAAGAAACCGTAAAAGAGTGATTATTAATGTCTTATGTAACCTTTGCCAGGGTATGATGTATCTTGAAGAGAGACGACTGGTTCATAGGGACCTGGCAGCCCGGAATGTTCTGGTGAAATCTCCCAACCATATCATGATAACGGACTTTGGGCTTGCTCGTCTTCTGGATGCGGATGAGAAAGAATACAATGCTGATGGAGGAAAGGTTGGTGGTGTGGTCATTTTCATTTTAAATGAAGAAAAAATTTTTTTTTTTACTCATCTCATTTTTAGTCATCTCATCTCATCTCATTCGTTGACTCATGCGGTATAGCCTACCCATCCAGAAGCAAAGGTGGTCCTCTAAATTGCAAACCAATATTTATTTAATTGCTTTTTACAAATAACAACATTAAGCAAAAGCCCACATGATGACCTGGAGAAAGTTCTAACTACAAAATGGCAACTACTGTGTGAGACGGCCCTACCCCCTAAGGGTGCAATACCATTCGGCCAAAGTTGATCATTTACCGGGAAATCCGATTCAACGTCCAAGCCTAGTGTTATGACTGTGTATTATTACAATGTAATTACCATGTATTATAATAACTTATGTAAATAAGAGAATTGACTAAATTATTCGCTTTGGAAAAAAGTGTCTGCTAAATACAATAATCATAAACATATTAGTTAAGAAAACACAACGCTTAATGAAACAACTCATTTATTACAGATGCCTATTAAGTGGATGGCTTTGGAGTGTATCCATTACCGGAAGTTTACCCACCAGAGTGATGTGTGGAGCTATGGTGAGTGTTCTCAGTCACACTTCACTGACAAGCCTCGCCTCTTTAGAAACACGAGGGAGAGTTGATGCAAGTCCATGTGCAGGGACTACCAAGCATTCCCAGAGGTGACATTGGATAGCTAAGTAAAGAATATGTGTCTAGACAAGATGTGTCATTTTCTTGATTGTCTCTGTGAAATCCCTTTATTTGACTTAAAACTAGTTATGTTAATACTTCTGAGAAAACCAGATTTGCTTCTGAATATCTTATTGATTGTGCAGGAGTGACCATCTGGGAGCTGATGACCTTCGGGGGAAAGCCGTACGATGGCATCCCGACTCGTGAGATCCCAGACATCCTCGAGAAGGGGGAACGTTTGCCACAGCCTCCCATCTGCACCATAGACGTCTACATGGTCATGGTCAAATGTACGAGCGATTTCTCTCCTCTCTCCATGCACAGAAATCCACATCATACTTTCATTTAACAAGAATATAGTATGTAGTATTTGGTTTTTGCTCAAATGTAGCTTTAATATGAATGTTTTGCTAGTCTGCAACAATGCAGACACTACTTGCCCGTGATGA
Organism: Alosa alosa; assembly: GCF_017589495.1. Taxonomy (NCBI): domain Eukaryota; kingdom Metazoa; phylum Chordata; class Actinopteri; order Clupeiformes; family Clupeidae; genus Alosa; species Alosa alosa. The sequence goes on along the minus strand of NC_063211.1, from coordinate 12,441,487 downwards.
AAACGTACAGTATGAGGTGTTAAAATGTATTGCACTGTTGGGTCCTATAAAGTCTTACACTTTAACATTATCACAGTTTATGTACAATACAATATTCAGGAACAGTTTAAATGTAAGATTCATTTATTGACAAAACCTTATAGAAGGTCAATATTGCATTTCCAAAACTCCATGAATCCCTGGTTTTGGTAATAGACCAAGTTAAGGCAACTCAGTGTAATTAATGGATGATATGCAAGAGAGCACAGGGGGAAACCTGCTCCTCTTGTATAGGCCATGCACATAAGCCCAGACGACCACACACACACACACACACACACACACACACACACACACACACACAGACACCCTTGAACGCACACAAAAGTACACCCCCAAGATTGGCACTAGCTCACCCCATTCCGACATCTCATGTCCACCTTTTCACCCTCGGCTGTGTCTCACTGTTGGCACACACAGATCTGCTGTTAGCACCGTGACCCCTCTTTTTTTCCCTCCTCCGCCACAGAAAAGAGAGGGGGAAACGGAATTAACAGACTGGTCAAGCGTTGCACGCAATCTGCCGCCTAAGCGAAGATCAGGCAAAAAAAAGCGACACACACATACACACTCTCAAAAAAAAAACTAGGGGTCCACGATTAGATGCATTAATTCTAATTACATGTTGACTGTGAGTTGTTGTTTATGATTCGATTCACTGTAGCATTAATGCCCCCGTGGAGAGCAAAATATTGATAGAGATGAAATGGAATTTGATTGCTCGAGTAATTGCCGCTCATTTAGATAATGCGTTCGAGTGTGGCTGAAGGGGAAATTAATTGGGAGGAAATGAGAGGAGAAGCAATGCGAGGTGAAAGCATGTAATTGGTTGTCAGAGATATGTTCCCCCCACCCACCCACACACACACACACACACATACATACACACACACACACCACAATACACACATAGTAACACACAGAAAGCTCAAAGAGGATCAGCTATTCTGGTTTCCATCTTAACCCCTAAACACATAATTTTGCCACCCAAAACCAGTGTTGTAATGTAACGGTGTACAAATACTTCGTTACTGTACTTAAGTAGAAATTTCACAAATCTGTACTTTACTTCGCTATTTAAATTTATGTCAACTTCCACTTTTACTCCACTACATTTCCTAGATAAAATGTATACTTTTACTCCGTTATATTTCCACTAAGCATCTTCGTTACTCGTTACTAAAACATAAAATTAGAAAATTTCAGCTCTTGTTTGTTGCTAAAGGAGGAGGACGCACAACTGAAACCGCCATGGAAGCATGAGCACCTACTGGAGGACCTTCCGTTATCATAGACGACCACCCCGACGATAGTGGTGAACTCGGTGAACAGGGTAGTGGTGAATATAACGTCATACACCCGTGGCCATATTTGCAAGAAATGTTTCTGTACATCGGCTACCTGCCCTAGCAGCCTGTGAAAGGCTATTTATCCATAGCATCGCAGGAGTTGTCTTCAGTCCAAGAAGAGTGAAACGTTCCACATACTCGACGCACCCGACCGGTAGCACGACAATGTGACGTCACAGAAGCGCCGTAACCATTTGTATTCGCGCGTCGTGGTCACAATACTAGTTGCAATATTCTCCTGAACAGAGGTGTCGCTGTTGTGAAAAGATTAACGCTAACTACGTTACACAGCAGAAGAAGCTGCATTAAGAAACACTAGTAGCAGAGAATGTAAACGGGCTCTGCTATTATCTAGCCTCTGTGATGGTACTTCAGACTTTGGTTGCTACTATTCACAACTACCACCATCATTATCATCTAGTTTCCAAGGTGTGCTTAATAGGTAGATAGATAGATGGATATATATAGATAGATACTTTAGTCATCCTGAGGGAAATTTTAAGAATTTAAACAGTTTAGTTAGCTGGCTAGCTAGCTAGCAGCTGGCTGAGTTTGTGTAATTTCCTGAAGTGGAAAGAGATTTTGTTCAGGTCTTAATAGATATCCTTTGTTTGAAAATAAATAGTTTCTATTCTTTCCTCTTAATTCCATGTGTTCCAACTCTCGCTGGTAACTTTGTTAACTTATCCAGCAAACTATTAAAAATTCACGACTGTAACAAAACACTGCAACTCTCACTTGCCCTCGAACTAGTCCATCTTCCTGTTTTCCGCTTTGTCGCACTCGCCTGAAAAAAAATAATGGTTAAGCTACCTCGGCTACCTGGCTAAAATCCTGGCGCGCCAGCAAGATCTACGTCATTTTGACATCACGGTGTCGCGCTACCGGTCGGGTGCGTCGAGTATGTAGAAGCCCTAAGACTGAATCAGGCCCGGGGTGGGTAATCGGGAGAATTCCCGGTGGGCCGCTTCACTTTTGGGCCGGTCAAGGAAACAAATCTAAAACAGTCTATCTTGACATTTGTCACGTTAGTCTATCTTTTCTTAAAGTAGGACACGTTCCGCATTCTGTGCATGACACCAATGCAATGCCTCTGCATGGGTTGTAGCCCACGTGAAGGAGTTCTCCCTCCCAAAAGAGAGTTGGTTGGGTCCATATAGCCCGCCTTTTCCAAAAAAGTTTTCTCAGATACGGATAGCCAAGCCGGCCCTACAGTGGACACAAGCGTCAGGAAGGATGGAGAGTAGAAAGAGGCCAGGAGAGACTGAGCAGCAGATCAACCAGTCTACCACTGAAAATTATGAGCCCGAAATTAGTGATGAGGAGGCCATGACTACAGGGACAAGTAGAGAGGATAAATCAAAGTTATTTAATGTAAGAAAGAGCAATTACCCTACATGATAAACCTATATGCCTTGTTTGCTCAGAAGAGGGTGTAGTAAAGGAGTAGGCTAAATCACCAAACAACTATATAGCCTACCCATGCAAAAAACATGTAGCCTAAACATTAGTTCAATATGCCTCTTTGTGGAAGCATGTGATAGGCTACATTTCAAAGGCTTTCTTTCTTTCTTTCTGTTTTGGTAACTTGTGGAATAGTGGAATATTTGCTTAATTTATCCAATTTCCACCACTATGGACTCGGTCTTGGGCCTGAAACTCCCGGGCACTGAATTCTGGCAACTTTGAAAACCAGCTTCTTTTGAAGATGAACAGACACCTTTTCAGTTTCAACTAATGACTGGCATATTAGTAGCTGCTGGACATAGGTGGCCTGTGTGTGTGTTTGTGAGTGACGGTGACCTGGGGAGTAAGCCCTAGAAATGCTCATGCCACATGACCAAAATGTTCTCCCTACAAGCAGGTCATTTTTTGTGTGTGAAAGAAATAAGTTTATTTTTCATTTCAGAGAATTGTGCCTAAAAAGTCCTAGAAAAGAATGTGATTTGATTTGATGAGTGAGATTAAGAAGATATGGGAACCCTGAATATGCTTTTTATGCTTTTACTATAAGAAAGCCAAAATAAAGTTTACAATAAAAGTTTAAAATAAAACCGCTTGTTTTTTTACTTTTTTACTTACTTCAAATACTTAAGTACATTAAATATCAGAAAATTTCTTTTGATACTTAAATACAGTATATATCAGATACTTTAAGACTTTTACTTAAGTAATATTCTAAAAGGCAACTTTCACTTCTACCAAAGTCTTTTTCTAGTACGATACTTGTACTTTTACTCAAGTATTGCTTTCTAGTACTTTATACAACACTGCCCAAAACTGATCTAGTGGACAGACAGAAGACCTCCCTCTCACAAAATTATGCAAACAACAAAGGCAGTAAATGAGAGCCATTAAATCGTTTGCCTATTTCAGTTCAGGCAGAACCATTTAGAGCCCAGTTTCCCTCATCTGTTACATCTTTTAACATTTTCATGAATCTCTCCAGATGTGCTTTAAATTTCATTGTACCTGTGACAATGACAATAAAGATCTATTCTATTCTATGCTGTGCAGTTGAACCTCCTTGAGAAGGCATGATGACTGGAAACATGCCACAGACATGTTTGATATAAATGTAAATGTGTAGATATTTGTCAATGTCAAAAAAACTTTACATTAGTTGTCTTTGGTTGTATTCTGTTGGTAGAAATATTACCCATCTGAACACTCAAAATTTTGTCCAGAGATTTTAAGTCAAAGGAGCCTAAACAGCCAACTTAATCTTTCCTGCAGGTTGGATGATTGATGCCGACAGCAGGCCCAAGTTTAAAGAACTGGCCGCTGAGTTTTGCCGAATGGCTCGGGACCCCCAGCGGTACCTTGTCATACAGGTAGGATCAATACTTTACGGGCACTGTTGAGCCAACTAACCCTGGAGACAAGCCCTGCAATGTCTACTCAATTGTATCTACTCTTTTCCTTTACATAATTCATTTCTTGGGAATTGATATTGATTAATGACATTGATCAACAAATATACTGTATAAAGAAAATTATTATAGATTGACTGTAATTCAACCACTAACATCAGGTTAGGTACAGTATGTGTGGAGTCAGCAGAGTTGATCGGCCGTGGCGTTGTAGTTGTATGTCTAGGGATGAGATTCACCCTAGAGTGCAGAAATGGAGACAACATGTTTGATACTTCTATCCATGTCAGGGAGATGATCGGATGAAGCTGCCCAGCCCCAATGACAGCAAGTTCTTCCAGAGCCTTCTGGATGAAGAGGACCTTGAGGATCTGATGGATGCTGAGGAGTACTTGGTCCCCCATGGGTTCAACATGCCCTCGTCCACCTGCACGTCCAGGCTCCATGTGGACTCCAACAGGGTGAGATCTGCTGTGCCATTTATTTCATGCTTTCTGATCAGTATTTATTTATAGTGTGCAGTAATATTTAGTTATTTAAACACAGTTATTTCATTTGGTACACAGTAGCAACATGTCATCAAAGTAAGACAATGGACAGTGACATAAAGCCTGTCAAACCTCAGGAAAATGTAGATGTGCCATAGTACAAACCATTCAAATAAAACAAGCATATTCATGTTTTTTTTTTTTCAGTTGCATTCATTATCCACAAACATTCCTTTAACAGGAAACTCAATTCCATGTCAACACAATTTCATAGATGTGAGAATGAATTTTATTGTTTGTTTTTTTTTATAATGCTGATCCATCTGCTCTCAGTCCATCGCGTTCTCTCTCTGGGGGTATTGTTGAGTGAGCCGACGAGGCGTCTGTGCTCTCTGAGGCCTGATCCCCGAACATTAAAGGCCCAGACACACTCTATGCGCCAGTCCTTCCCCGGCAGCCGCTTTCATTACCGAGACCTCTGTGTGCAAATAGCAGTGTCTCTAGTAAGACGCGCGCAGTTTGCTCAGAGACAATGAGCCGGGCCGAGGATATTTACTCTACTGTCCGGCGGCACCGTCTCGAGACGTGACGGCGCATTTCATATCGGCGATGGATTCCGGGGCCCACCCAGCGTCTCCGGAGACCATGCCCGTGGACGGACTCGCTCTCTCTCTCTCTCGTTGGCCTCTGGAACAGGAAAAGGTCGCTGAGGCAACCTCAAATCTTTCAGTGTAATTATGCGGTCAAACACTGTCGCTGAAAATAGCTGCAGTTGTTTCTGATAAGGAATCGCTTGAAAGAATTTATGAGATTCCATTTCCTTGTGATGTCACAGTTCACCATTCGAAGGGGGATGGGAAATCGGGTACAGTGGGGGTTGGTCATGTGATCAGCACTAGCCAGGAGATGCATCCACTGGTCAGGTTTGGGGTCAGTCCAATTTAAATAGAGTAATTTCTTCGATCCCGCAAATTGAATTTTAATTTACAGAATAATAGAGCTGTGGCAACAAGGTTTCACAACATGACAAAGGTTACTGGATACTGGAAAACAGAGGAGCCTTACATACTCATGGAGTCAGTGTCTGTATGTTAGTCTGTTAGTTTCATTATTGGTCATTCCTATTAATTTCCATGTCCTTCCAATCCATTTAAAATGAGTCCCCACCATTTAATTATAGAAACATTATGGAGTTTTGGTCTGAAACGGGAGATATACCCACCTAAAAACGGCAAAAGCCTTGCACCATCACCCCAGGTGGTGCTTATGAAAGCCTTGCTAATATGCTAACTGGAGTCTTTTGGTGATATTGTTGGCAACATCATGCCTTGAAGGCTTTTCTAACTTCTTCACAGGGTATTGTGTCCTATCTGAATAAAGGCAAAAGGCCCACACATTTACTTAAAAATAATGTAACAATTCCCACAGCACTGGGTTCCATTTTTAAAATGGAATCTCTGAGCCCTTTGATAACCCATTTGTAGACATGTTAGGAGAGAGACTGACCAAGCTGGAAGGGAGGCAGAGAGGGCAAGAGTTCAGAGAAAATTCTAGAAAAAGGGAGAAAGACCATGAACATATGGCCATGGCAAGCCATGACAGGCCATGTGACACGTTCACCTTGGTGTTTCTACTTTCACTTATTTCTGACATCTGCATAGGCATTTGTGATTCATCACGATGTTCTCTGGTCATCCAGCATGGTGATGTATTTTTTTTTCACACAATCATGTTTGCTTGTCCTCCCGCAAACTTATCATATCGTATCAAGTCAATAGGTTCAAGGCACAGATGAACACTTGATCATTTAAGTGTTATCAGTAAAAATGTGCAGTTTTCTTGACATGATTAGATCATTATCATAGATCATATTCATGATATATGGTTCATGTGTGTACATGCCCCTGTTACATAAATCATAAAAAGCCTATATAGCCAGTATACCATGTATAATTCTAGACAACACATGGCATGCTAACATCAAATATTAATGTGAAATATAATTAGTGGCACAGATAAACCTACACAATTTGTGCAGTGCATGCAGTGATCTTACCTGCGAGGTTATCAATGTTGACTTGAAGTCTCTTCCTCCGCTGCTGTCAAACAGAATCAGTTTGTGTACCGCGAAGGCGGCTTCGCCTCGGACGAGGGCTCTGGCGGTCGCCACCACGGTGTGGGCAGTTCCAGCTGCAGCGGCGTCTCTGAGCCCTCCGGCACTCAAGGGGTGCTCTGGAGAGCCTGGAAGACCAGCGGTGCAACGGAAGCCTCCAGAAACAGCCAACAGCCCGCGTGGTGGAGGACAGCAACGGCCAGCGCTACAGCGCCGACCCCACCATCTTCCTTGGGGAACGCGGGGCCCGAGGAGACACGGACGAGGATGGATACATGACCCCAATGAAGGACAAGAGCTCCACAGGTGTGTGGTCAACAAACATGGAATTATACAATAAAATACTCATCACTTATATAGAGTAATACAATACAGTAACATATAGTTATATAATATAGCAGAAATTAGTACTGTATATAAACAAGTGGATCAAATTTCACATGTCAATTAAGTCAACTGGTATTGTTTGTGACAATGTATAAGCATGCTTTTTCATGAAGTGGGACCTATATGCAAGATGTTTTCATCAATATCAACATAAACTTTTCCACACAACTTTTTAAAAGAGACTCCTCCACTCATCCACCCTCTCTTTCATTATGCACTGACTAGCCTAAGGTTGCCAAGTTTGTCCAGATCCTCTGTCCCTGGATATAAGTCTGTTTACTTCTGTTAATAATGCACCTCCTTTATTCATTCATTTTATTACCTTGCGGTTCCATTTATCTAGTGAAATCTCTCTCTTATCGTCCTCCGTTGTTCTCCCCTTTCTCTACTGCAGTCTTTTGCAATCACCATTTCACAGCGTTACAGAAAACAAAATGCAACATGAAAGCAGCTAGTGTCAAGTGTCAAGGGTTGGGTAGTCGAGAAATCAATGGGTGGCTGGCCTTTTATATCTTAAATCTTCACAGTGGCTTATTATTCAACTTTGCATTCAACTAGCAGAACTTAAGAGCAAAAATTGCCCAAGCGTTGTTGGCAGCAAGCCCACAAGGTCCTGACTGTGCGTACTTCATTCCATACACCCTAGGCTCTTTGCTGAATGAATAATCTCACCATATTGCTCCTTTTTTTTCTCAATAGAGTATCTGAATCCCGTGGAGGAGAATCCCTTTGTCACTCGCCGCAAGAATGGAGACATTCATGCTCTGGACAACCCGGGATACCACAGCACCCCCAACGGCCAGCCAAAAGGAGAGGATGAGTACATCAATGAGCCGCTGTACCTCAACACCTTCCACAACACCGGAGAGGTCAACCCGGAGATGCTGAAGAAGAACGGCATCCCCATTCCGATGGCTGTGACCAGCGCGGCGGCGGCCGCAGCAGCATCGGCAGCGGCCACAACCGTCGCCCACGGACCACATGCCACCAGTCAGCCGGGCAACCCGCCCCACCAGGCCCCAACTCCGCACGTCCACTTTGTTCTTCCACCAGGTCATGGCACGGGCCAGTCCGTGGGGCCTCCGCCCCCTCACCCAGCACAAATACTCCACGGCACGTTTCCTGGCAAGCCCGCTCACCTGGCCCAGGCCGGACACCCGGGCCAGCTGTGCCACGCTTCGGCCGTGGGCATCGGCACAGGCCACCATCTGCCGTCCGTCTCTGCGGGTCAGACAGTCAGCCAAGCAGCCCAGGCAGCGGCCCAGGCCGGCAAGCCGATGGTCATCGGCCAGAGTGGCCTGCCCGCTCTCACTGCCCACCTTAGGCACCCGGGCGCCATGCTGCAGGCAGGCCACGCCGGCACCATCATGCTGGACAAGAAGTCCAAGAAGACCTTCGACAATCCAGAGTACTGGCAGCACAGCCTTCCGCCAAAGTCCAGCAGCCAGCAGAACCCGGCGGACCCCACGCAGGTGCCGGGGAACCCCAAATTCTTCTACAAACAGAACGGGCGCATCCGACCAGCCGTGGCGGAGAACCCCGAGTACCTTTCCGAGTTTGCCCTCAAGCCGGGCACTGTGTTGCCACCCCCACCGTACCGGCAGCGGAACACTGTGGTCTAGTCCTCAAAACTCCCCTGCCGCTGCCACCAGCTGGGTTTCCTTGTCCTTCATTCACTCTCTCCAGAGCCTGGTTCCTGGTACCAGCACTCGACCCTACCATGGTTCCTCCCAAGTGTCCCTCAGAACTGGAAGGTGCAGCGCGAGAGCCAACACACAGGTTGTTCACCTCTGGAACCTCTGGAATACCCTCCTCCCCAAACACACACACACACACACACACAGGCATTTACACACACACACAGGCATATATACACACACACACAAACGCACACACACACACACACACACACACACACACACACACGCACACACACGCAGACACACGCACACAGACACACACACACACACACACACACACGCACACACACGCAGATATATCTGAGAGCAGGCTCCGTTGGAAATGTGGCCTCTCCCTCTCCCTTCCAGACAGGCGATGACACGCCAATCAAATCCTGGTCGTCTCTGCGCACACCTCCCTGTCCCAAAAATTGTCACGGTGACCTTTTCCAAATGAGTCGATGCCTCTCCCAACACACACACACACACACACACACACACACACACACACACACACACACACACAGTCACATGTGCCGTGCAGCTCTCCTCTCTCTCTCGTCTATAGACAGACAGGTCTGGCCCCTGTGTGTGGGGCACAGCGGCTCTATGAAAAGGAACAAGCGCTTCAAAGCAATATGGAGTTGAGTCGCCGTAATTAGTGACAGTAATCCACACAGACACAGTGTGCACACACACGTCGAGGGAGACTCCGCGGAACGTTCCGGAGATTTTGAAGTTGAATGCGCTGACAGAGGGAATTTATACCGAGTAAATATTTACATGCCCTTTTCCTGGGCACCTAATTGGAATCCAGCAGTCTGACAAACAGTCATACTCCATGATCTCTCAGTGTTTATACCATTATTTCATGGCCATTATGTTTCTACCACTCGTGCTCGTTTGGTGATTTTTATTTTCTTTTGAAGTCTGTACAAAACTCAATCCAGGCTCAGGTTGTATATACTGGGAGGGTAAGGCATGGGTTGCTTTGAGGCGCATACTCGTGTGTATGTAGTCCCAGAGCTGGCATCTGTCTCCTTGCAGAGTGTCAATTATGTAGGTTGTAGAGCCCCTTGTCGCTCGACACACAGGCCCTGAAAGACCAAGGGTCCCGACAGGTGATGGGAGTCGCGCACTGTCCCTCATAAAATGGGTTTTTATATATGGGCCTGTGGAGAGGTAGTGGAAACCATTAGTAGTAGTGGTAGTGGAATGAGTGGCTCTCTGAATGCTGACATGCACTGAATCCCTTCTGTTCTCCTAAAATGGCCACTGACTACACATGCTGTAGGACAGGCCTGGGGTACGTTTCCCAAAAGTATAGTTGGAACTATGCAGTTGCGACACAAGTGTTTCCCAAAACCGTAGTTTAAACTATGGTGGTGCAACTTACATAGACCGATGTATCATTAACCCTTAAAGGAGTACCGTCACACCGGTGTGACGGGAATGTTGGGAAATGAACGTTCTAAAGAATATCTGGGTTCATTGAATTCAACATAGAATTTTAGAACCTTCAATTGTTGCGAACTTAGAATGTTCAAAAACCTACACCTTTAACCCTTAAAGGAGTACCGTCACACCGGTGTGACGGGAATGTTGGGAAATGAACGTTCTAAAGAATATCTGTGTTCATTGAATTCAACATAGAATTTTAGAACCTTGTTGCGGAACTTAGAATGTTCAAAAACCTACACCTTTAAGGGTTAAGTGACACAGGTGTTTCCCAAAACCATACAGTAGCTCCAACAGAGGTTTCCAAACATTGTCGTTCAGTTTTGTCATTCGAACTACAGCTCTCCTGTGGTTGCATAGTTCTGGGGATCTTCATAAGACGTCACTGATGTCAGTTATTTGTGTTAAAATTAATAATTAAAAATACGTTCAGGTTACTGGTTAACATTTGACATTGCTAACCATCATGCAACCTTATTTATAATTACCTAAAGCTAGAAAACACCATTAAAAGCTCCACTTGCAGAAATGTGCATGCAGGTGAATTCACATACCTGCAGATTATGTTAAATCTGTTGATAATATGTAGCCTTTGATATTAATTGAAATCCCATGTTGTGGTAGATAGTGGTCTGCACTTCAAAAGTCTTGTGGGATAAAAGTGGTAATGATTTTGCGGAGTAAAGCTTTCCATCAGGCTAGGTTTGAACCTGCAAGGCAGGCTACAATCATGCAACCTCCATAGAGGTGGATGAGACTCATGCGCCTTTGCCCGCTGATGACAGTTTATTCAATCCAGTCATTAATTTTACAATGTCCGCCTATATGAACAAATGAATTAACTTGATAACCTCAGAATTAAAAAAAAAAGGTTTCTATGATTTGCAGCCACGGCCATATTGGCGTGACAAACTAGCCCCATGCATTTCTATGGAGTATTTTTTGAGTGCTGTGTCTCCACATTAGAAAGTCTCTGGGGAAACTCACTCCAAGTCAGGGATGAGATGGCGAAAAACTTTAGGTCCCCTGAACAGGACTGGGTCTGCCAAGGGTGTATCGGTCTCCTCATTTTTGCGGTGAGCCGTACCGATGAAGGTTTATTTTATTTTATTTATTTTCTGCATGTCTCTGTGTGTGTCTGTGTTGATACATATTTCCTCCCATTTATATGTTGTACAAATCAATTTAGAGATAACACTGGCATGCCTCATAGTTCACTGTGGCACTGCCTATTCTGCTGCTAAGGAACGCTACCCTTCAGAAACGAGTGCTTTAGGGCATATTACTGTTTCCTTCTACATTTATTTTTTACAAGCACTTTTTTGGTGGAGCCAGTATATTTATTTTCCTCCAGTAGAGCAGCTTGATTTGACAATACTGATTATTTTTTCAGCACTTCAGTATGGGGTTTAAGGAAGGGAGTAAGTGTTGTCCTCGAAACATTTAGGTTTTTGTACAGCATATGGGTCTCGATGTGTCTTTCCCTGAACGAAGCACTTTTATCAAACTAGAAATAAGGCACAGCCCACACTGTGTTAAAGTCAGGTCAAATTTGCAGGCAATGAGGAAACGGAATGATGGGTTGGATAACTGGTGAGATTCCCAATATGAGTTATGATACGTGTACAGGAGTGGCCGATTTCTTCTTATCAAAAATTTGATTTCCCCACCCCCCATTTTGCACATACAGAAATAAAAAATGGCCAGATATGCACTTTTCATCAGAGAAGGGGGAAGCACATGTCAGACATCTTGTTTTTTTTTTCTGGTCACAGCCATCACAAGAGCAGTCTATCAACCTTGTCCTTAGTGACATTCATCCGTCTGCATAGATTGTCTATTGCAGTTGGGAACTGGCTGCTCTAGGCACATGGATATTTTTATAAAAATGGCCACATGGCGAAGATGGCCTGTTGAGAGTTGATAGCTAGTTGGCTGGATGGATAGTTGTATGATTAAGGGAGCAGAGAATGTTAAAGGGAGGACCACTAAACATCTATATTATTTTGTTTTTTAACTTCATTTCTACAGTGTTCATCTCCGTGAGGAGTGAGGTTTCTCTCTCTTATCCCCCTTTTTGGACACCTCTCTGCTGGATATATATATATATATATATAAAAAGTGTTTTGAACGAATTTTGATACCAGTGTAAAATATTTATAATAGCTTGGTTTTTAATCCAAGTATGTACAAAAAAATAACTTAGATTCCCAATTTTAAAAAAAGTAAATTAGATTTATTTATGCTGCAGCAGCCCTGCTCTGCTTGCTGTAAATTATTTATCCTGTGAAATAAAAAATATTTGTTGACTGCCATTTATACATTTCACATTTTACATTAAGGTCCCCGCAATTAGCATTAAGTCATCAATGTCAATACCAACTTAATTAAATGCAGAAGTCTGTGGTTTGTGTTTTGTTAAGTAATGCATAGACTCTATGCATTACACTATTTAACATAAATACCTCATTGATATCATGTTATGATCATGTTATGAATACCATTAATTCTTCATGATTATTGACTACAGTGCATAATCAATGTTAATTAAGGGATCCTTAATGTATAGGGTTGCCATTTGACCTATGTGTGTGTTTACTTTAGAAAATACCACAACAAAGTTGGACAAACTTTTGACAACATGAAGCAGCGAAATATTAGCCATTTTCACAGGGTGTTATCATAGCAGATATTCCTGTGTGTATTTAAATCCTTATAAAGTTGAAGTAGATCACTGGTTGACTAGAACACTCTCATTCCTTTGTATTTGTTTAAAACCAATAAATACTCTAATGGGCTGAAGCGTGTGAATCTAGAAAGTGATTTTGTTTTAAATACACATGGGCATTATCTTGGTAACTAAATGTTAGCTGCTAATTGCTAACGGCAGGTTACTGTTGCAATTTCATCCAAAGTAACTCCAAATGCCAGAGTATGGCCACTTTTTTTTAATAAAGCCATGACATTGCTGGTGTGACCCTAGTTGAAAACTCATAAGCAACATAAAAAAAAACAGGATGAACTCATTCATGCTCTCTATAGTTCTTTTGTCTCATGGTTACACACTTCCCAATTAACAACTCTGAGTTTGTCAGAAATGAGTTGAAGTATGAGGACATTTTTGGACATTTGACAACATGAACATGTGAAATAAAAATGTGTCAGCGCAAGAAGACCGTGTACAAATCTATTTATACTAATACATGAAGGATGATTTTATGGACTTACTGTCATTTTATACTTTTTTTCTCACACTTTCCATTCACAGTGTTCTTTTCTTTTTTCTGCAGTTGTTTTTTCATTTTTCTTATTTCGGAACAAAACTATTAACATCAAATCTCACAGTCTTGACCACTGACCAGTTTGCACGTGCTACTGTTGAAAGATAAATCCCTGTTGTACTGAGCCAACACTGAATGGGGCATTCAAAGAAGGGGGTCCTCAGAACAATGACTGTACGTTCTCTGAGAAAATGTGAATAGTATTTTTATAGAGCACTGAAGGACTTTACAGTACGTGGTGAGACTGTAAATATGGGGGAAATTAGCTTTTTATTCATTTAATTCTTTCAATTACTTACTTTCTTTTTTTTTTGACTTGATATTTATGTTCAACATATAATAACTGTCTATGGTAGTGACCAGACATAGTACTTGTATTGTATATATAATGTGCTGTATGTGCTTTCTTGATGGTGAATTTTTGATTTGTTGAGTTCATGTTTGCCACTTACCCCTGAAGTGTTCTTTTCTGTCCCTCCTCTTTTTCTTTCTGTGTGAGATTTGTATCCAGCACTGCTCTGTGGAGTTTTGTATCTTCGTTCTTGACGCTTTAAACTTTTCGCTGTGCCAGTCTCCTACTCCGCCATCAACTATTCTTTTTGATTAGATTTCCTGCAATGTAAATACCCAAGCTGTGGAAAACCTCTCACAAAACGACAAGCTTCGTTCATCACCATCTCTCTCTCTCTTTCTCTCTCTCTCTCTCACTCTATCTATTTCTCTAGGCCTACTATCTCTAGGTCTCTCAGTTACACACTCTCTCTTTCTCTCTCTCTCTTTCTCTCTCTCTTTTTCTCACTCTTGAACCAAATCCTTTCGTGCTGAGTGTCTTTTTGTTTTGGAGATGCATTTGTAAGCACCCTATCTATGTGTTAGCGTTTAATTTAAAAATCAACCAGAGTTACAATCTGCATATAAATATTATCAATGTTGGTACGAATCTACCTGAAATGAACAACAATCCACCATTATTTACCCTGTGTGATCTCAGTAATGATATTCAACTGTTATATTCATTCATATACCAACATGTTATCTTAAAAAGGATATTTACGGTCCTTTTCAATTCTGCCACGGTCTGTGCAAGTTACGCTTGAAACAAGTTTTGATTTTTACTATTATCATTCTTTAGCTATTTTATCAATGTTCCATAAACGGTACAGAGAAGTTGCTACGGTTACTAGTCACACCATTCCTTCTCCCCCCTCTGCTCCTCGGCTTGTTGTTGGCCACAGTGGCTATATCGCTCCACTGTACTTTTTACCATACCCCAGGCTTTATATCACTGAAATACTTTTCCTCATATTTCTTACATGAATCTGTCAGAAAGTATATTTTTAATTTAATATAAATAAAGATCAACTCAATATTTGAGCAGTTTTGTGGTGTGTGTGGCTTTTGTCTTGAATGGCAGGGTTTGGTTAATTCATTTGTATGTGTGGAGAAAATAAAAGGTACCTCACCAATGAAATATTTATAGTAATGTTTAGCAATGTCATGGTATACATACACTACATACACAAATGAAGTGAGATTGAGAAGAAAAATATTTTGAGTGTATTCTCAGTAGAAATTATTCCCGTGCCAAGTTTCTCTCCACAAAGGTCTTCTCCATCAACCATCAATGTATGGCCGACTCAAACATCATCAGCAGAATTAGATTCTTTTTCTCAGGTGACATAATCCAACAACAATAAAATATATAAAAAATGTGAAAAATGACATAAGCCTGTTACAACCTGATGTTTTCCTGCCAAAGCAAATGTTATACTTCACAGTTATTAGTGAGTGAGCTGGAGTCACGGCTCCAGTCTAGTTGTGCTTGTTTAATTTAGTAAACTCTGAACATTGAAATGCCACCAAAATGGGTGACATTTAGCTCTCCCACTCCAAAGACAGTACATGACTTTGAGAAGGAACGCAGGTTGCATTCCATTATTGTCGTGAAAGATCACATGTTACTGAACAAATTACTGACACTTCAGAATGTAAAGATCATTTCACAATATGGACAGTATTCTCTGCAGCTTCCTTTGATTTGACAGTCTTTGTTCAAATGTTAAAACAAGCACAATCTGTGATCTTGTTTCAAACCATTTCATCCACTCAACAGTTGTTGGTGTCAGTGATCAGATCAATTATTTCCCCTGAGGAGGCTTGATGATTGCTTTATGTTCCTTATCAGCAATTCATAACATACATATCACATACAGAGTGTACTGTAGATTATCACTGGGAAACCTTCAATATTTCAGTCTGGTCATAGCATGACAATTGGGGAGGATTAAAACAGTTCTAAATAGTTTTGTATTGAAAATGTATAGTCTTTCAGATTAGGCAGTGAATGTCTCCCCAAACTCTGTTGTGTGCAGTCTCATGTAACTGCATTTTGGTCGTCGATTACCAGAAACCTCTGGGGCGAGGCACATGCACATCTGTGACTGGGATGAGAAAAGAAATACTCAAGAATGAGCTATACATTCTATGGCTGCACATTATGCCAAGGTCTGAGAGTAACGCTGAAAGAGTGACATGAACTAGTAAGCCCAAGAACCACTTCACAGTCAACTGAGGATGGATGCTGCCATGTAGAAATGTAGAATTTTTTGTAGCAAAACTACTTAAGATTTCTCTCCAGTTCTCTGTTTACTAGGGCAGTGGTTACATAAACCAGTGTAAGCAAAAAAAGGAGGATTTTTCCTCTCTCTGCAGCAAGCCCCCCCTTTCTGAGACTTTCATTTCAATCATAAATAATACAAAACTGTCCAATGGTAGAATAGCAGTCCTCTGAAGTTTTGCCTATTAATACTAATAAGGGAAGGGTGCTGAATGTAAGCACTGTTTATGAAATATAACTGAGCTTGTCTTTCTCACCCAGTTGAAAAGAGTAAACCTCGGCGTTTCTGAGTTCCATCCCTCTTGGGTTGCTCTTATGCTCCTCCACTCTGAAGAGAGCGAGGGAGAAGAACCCTGCAAGGTTAATGTCAGGTTTTACACGCTCGGATAAAAAAACCCACAGATGAGTTATCCGTATTGTAATAATAACAATGATAATCATGTTGATGGTGATGATGATGATGATGATGGTGATTACAGTGGCGAAGCAGTGCGTGGGCGTGCGATGGGCTTTGGAGTGCGAGAGACGACCACCTAATCGAGTGTCGGTGCTCTGACAGAGGTCACGGCTTTGGTCCCTAAGACGGGCAATTACCCACAAAACGGCTGCTGGCAGCTAGCACGGTGCGGTGACATCACCATAACAGCCTATTGTCAAGGTGACAATGGATGTTTAATTGGGGGTTATCACATGGAAAGGCATCTCAATGTAGCTGCCTCTTCTTTAGAGACAGAAAGAAAGATAGATAGACAGAGAGAGAGAGTGAAAGAGGGCTCCATGAGGGCTTCTACATGCATAGGGACATGTACACCAGCTTGTCTTATCTTAATTGTCTCATCCCTATCACCAAGGGGAAAAAGAGAGCTGTCTTTACAACACAAGGGCCCATGGTGTATCCATATACCGCAGTTTGTTTTGAACTGTGATGGCTTAGTCTTAGTGCAAGAAAGACAGTGGTCAAAGAAAAAGTGCATGACAGAGAGAGAGAGGCAGAGAGGAAAGGAGAGAGAGTACAGAGATAAAGGCATGGAAAGAGAGCAACTGTCAGAGAAAGAAATGTGTGTGTGTGTAAGAACAAGAGGGAGGGAGAGAGAGAGAGGGAGAAATATAGACACACTGAGAGAAGAAAGCGTGTGGCATACCGCTGGGCATTAATGCGTTGTTTTCCTCTATTTCTTTCACATTGTCTTCTAATTAGCGACACTGTTGTCTCTTCTAGTTTTACCCGCAGGCTAATCACTTCCGTCCATATATGGGCTACATCCCAAATCCCCTCTAAAGACATTTCATTTACAGCCAGTCAAATCACAACTCACAAGTCCTTTTTGCCACTTCAGTAAGCTATCTTCCGAACCCAAATGACAATCATGGTTTAAGAATATCATTTGATTATAAGATTATCTTAATGTGTTTTTGGGCTTTTTTTGTTCTCACATGGTCAATTATACTTGTCAGTAATGGACAAATGTGATTAAAAATATGGATAATATGGAAATATGGATCAAATGGAGTGGCACCCCCACTCCTATTTTCCCCTAGCAACCCATTTTCACTAACCAATTCTTTGTCCTCACTTATCTGGTGCCAAGTACTTATTTCGTGCCAGGGTATGGTGCTTTTATCAGAGAATTAATTCATATAACTCTGTATTTAGACAATGAACAAAGAACAATCCAACCCAAACAGTGAATGGGTGAGCCAAGTCCAATCAATCCTGTCCAGTCTCGTCCACGCCCAGAAAGCTTTCCTCCACTGACACTCACATTCTCAAAGCGGCCCCATTAAGACAGAAGATTGAAGAGGCTTCACTCCAGACAGGATTTTGATGCATCTGCCTCTAGGTGACATTAATGAGTTCTCACAAAAACAGATGAACAACAGTAAGGAAAGCATAATTTCCCCCCTCCAACATTTTTCTAAATTAATATTCAGATAACATAAGAGACTACACAATAACAGCCGAATGCATAACCTGGAAAACAATATTGTTTGTGATACATTTTATCATCAGGTTCCTTTATCCAATTCATATGATATCAAATCATTGTGAAATAATAATCTTGGGGTGATTACGAGCATTAGGGCTGATGTTGACTGAAGAGACTGGTCATGACAGATCATGGTGACCTCTGTGGTGCAATACAAAACCAAACTCATGACCAAAATGCTCACAACCCAAGAGAGTGTGAGGATATCTTGATGTGTTCTGTGTGTTTCTGAGTGTGGATTCCTCCTAATCGTCCTCCACATTCTTGTAGAAAAGCTGATTGTATCTGAACACTCAATGATTACTCACTCACGACCACCTCCCCTCTCTTTCTCTCTACAACCACCTCCCCTCTCTTTCTCTCTCTAACACTCTCTCTCCCTCTCTTACACACACACTCTCTCTATCTGTATCTCTGTCTTACTCTCACTATCTCCCTCCCTCTCCCTCTCCCTCCCTCTCTCTCTCTCTCTCTCTCTCTCTCTAACACTCTCTCTCCCTCTCTTACACACACACTCTCTATCTGTATCTCTGTCTTACTCTCACTATCTCCCTCCCTCTCCCTCTCCCTCTCTCTCTCTCTGACTCTCTCTCTCTCTCTCTCTGCAACCCTAAGTACCACCGGGACTCCTCTCTCTCAGGTTGGTTCTCAGTGTGTGTGTGTGTGTGTGTGTGTGTGTGTGTGTGTGTGAAGTGGGTTCGGAGCTGCTGTGTTTGTTGTGCAGTGCTGAGGCAGAGGCATCGGACAGAGATGGAGAGGCCTCATTTCCAGCCTGCCCACCATCATCTCCTGACCAATTCCAGCCCACCGCCCTCCATTTCCTGCTAAAGTGCACACAAGCCCACTCCAAGATCCACTCTTAACACTTGCACACACACACACACGTGCACACATGCACATAGACACACAAACTCATTTACTCTCTCTCACACACACACACACACACCTGCACAAACTTGCGCTCAGCTTACTCACATTTACAATTACACGTGAACACAAACACACACACTCCTGAAGGCTAAGAGATACACACACAGTTATTCAGTCTAACTGAGAAAAGTTTACAAAGTGTAACACAAATAGAACTATGACTCACTACAGGCCGTATCAGCAATGGAAAGAAACATCCTAATTCTGTGTGGGGGAAAAAAGCGATTTGATGCCATATGATACGGTACATTCAGTAATATGTCTGTTATCTCCCACTGAGAGAGGGGTGACTCAAACACTGCCTTCGCTTGGCAGTCACTTTGTACCTCACAGATGCTCTTTTTAAATGCTCATGCAATCCTAAGGGCAGTGATCTGTTTTAAAAGAAGAGCTGATCGGTGCAGATCATCCCAGGGCCCTGGAGCACAGAAACTTCACACTTGTGAGAGAAAGCATAAGAGCAATCAGATGACTGCAGACCCTTGTCCCTGTCTTGCTATATTAACCAAAGAGAAGCCATTCTATGCGAGATCTGGATGGTGATGTTGTTGGAGGAGATATGTTGACCAAGCATTGTTTTACTGTAAAAAAGATAAAAATATCAAGTATGTCAGACAAGTACTTAATATGTTAAGTACTTGTCTTACACACACACACATAGATTAAGGATGGACAGATGGATTTGATTACAATACACTCTTTTCCCCATACTGGTGAGTGAGGGTGAGGGTAACCAAACTAAACTGGTTCAGGATGGGAACATCACAGTGGCATAACAGCACATAACTGAAATGTTATAAACATTTCTGGAAACTAAGTCTGGCTTTTTTCATTGATCTGCTACATTTAGTGTTAGATCTTCATCGAAAATAGGTCTTTCATGAAGCTATCACAGTAGTCAGTCCTTGCTTTCTTCAAACATATAGTATATAAGTATAAGTATATATACTTTTTTGATCCCGTGAGGGAAATTTGGTCTCTGCATTTAACCCAATCGGTGAATTAGTGAAACACAAACAGCACACAGTGAACACATAGTGAGGTGAAGCACACACTAATCCAGATATCACATATCTCCAGTATATATTCAGGTCATGTATTGACCAACACCCACTGGATGTTAGTGCAGTAGGAAGATGACAACTGATCATATATCCAAGTCGCATGGCTCTACAGCAGCGGTTCCCAAACTTTTTTTCCCGCGGACCACCTTCTACATCCTGACTCGGCTCGCGTACCCCCACCATCCCACACATAAAAAAGTAACACATTCTATTGACGCATTCCAGGCATCATGTTTAATTAGCCGCCCTACATGATAACAAATAACAAAATCAAACTGGTCTATGAGCTTCCATGCTAAAAAGTGGAGGACAACATTAGACTGGTTAGATAGCACCTCACTGCAAACCAAGCACTGTGGCAGTTTCCAGCCGTTTCAATCATTTTTAACACCTTTCAGACATTTCCCTTTTCGTCTCGCGTACCCCCTAGTGGCAGCTCGGAGGAATACAACTCATTTTATTTCAAGTGCCCTTGAGTCAAACATATTTAATTAATTGTTTTGATAAAAAGTGCTGCTTAGATAAGCACACCTTATATATTCCTTCCCCAAACCCTCTTTAAGTACTGATTAGGTACATAGTACCTAATGGTCATAAAGTAGAGTGGGCAAAAGCTATGGGCTATGCCAGGTAGCATAGGCTGTCGGGTGAGTAGATCATAGTTTTGTTTTACCACATGATTGAGTCATCATCTCACCTTAACTACTGTAAGGGTTACTGGGATGTAACCTCTATGCGGCTGCATAGGTCTTGGTCTCTGATATCAATGGTTTGGTCAGATGCCAAGACGTCTGTTTTTCCTGTACTGCCATGCATCAAATATAATCACTTAAACACAATTTAATTTGTTTAGCCAGAGTGCTGAAGCAGCGGCTATTGTGTAACTCCCTGGCCCCCCCAGGACTACAACTGACCACTCTTATCTGAGAATAGCATTTGTAGATGTAGCCTTTTGATTAGTTGAGCTTGAGAACTGGAATAATCTAGCAAGACTTTGTTTTTGTGAAGTGGAAAGGTAACTTTGGGTGTGCTCTGGCCTTGTGCTCAACAGTGCAAGTGCTCTGGCCTTGTCCTGCTCAACAGTGCAAGACTTTGATGACCTAGCGGTATAGCAATAGAAGCACCTTATCAAAGACTGCAGAGGGAAATGGTGGTGGCCAAAGATTCTAGAACAGAGCTCTGTTCTAGAATCTTTGGTGGTGGCGTACTGGGAAAACAGATGACTCTGTGAGAGCAATTTTATGGCTTAATGGAATAGGAATCATACCTTTGTACAGTATTTTGATTAAAATAGCATTCATAAACATAAATGTACATCATTTGTGTCAGTGCCTATTTGTTGAACACAAACAAACCCACACCGCAAAATGCCACAAAGAGCATTAGCACATAGGCAAACAGCCATGTACACACACACACACACACACACACACACACACACACACACACACACACACACACACACATAGACACACACACATGGTCAGCATTTCAGTGAAACTTTCTTAAGGAGTAATCCCCAGATATTCAGCCACTAGGTCTAATATTTGCATCCTTCCTCTGTTGGTTCAATTCCGCGGGCTATAGGTACTGTAGATCCAAGAGTAAGTGGAAAAAGAAGACTTATGACTCATCACTTTGTGTCCAGGAAAGGGCATTAATTAAATAATGCCCTCACTGTTCTCCGGAGGGCCTATGCTTTCTTAAAATGCTGTGACAATAGAAAAATAATTCAATGACCACAGCACTGTGACCACAAGTGAATGAGAGCAAGAGCGAGTAGGGTAAAGAGAGCTGCATTTGTCTTTTCTTTTTGTGTGTGTGTGTGTGTGTGTGTGTGTGTGTGTGTGTGTGTGTGTGTGTGTGTGTGTTTGTGTGTGTGTGTGTGTGTGTGTGTGTGTGTGTGTGTGTGTGTGTGTGTGTGTGTGTGTGTGTGTGTGTGTGTGCAGTATATTGGGGGCATAAAATGGAGAATGTGCACTGGGTGCTGGAATGGGTGCATCTGTGTATGATTCAAGTCTAAAACAACCTGAGCACAAAGAAAGCACAACACAAAAGTGTAAGAGGTAAGGTAAGGACCTGTCTGAGAGCATTGTGTTAAATGCTCCAAATGTAAAGCACCTCGAGCTGCATAATCTGTGTATGATTATTATTATTATGATTATTATTATGATTATTATGATTATTATTATTATTATTATTATTATTATTATCTTCTCATGTGAGAATGTACATCTCAGCATAATCATCATGTGTAAGAAAGATATTTAGATTCATCTTACTCAAATGTATCACATTAGTTGCTTGGTGGCTTGAATTTCCCCTGGGGATCAATAAAGTATCTATCTATCTATCTATCTATCTAATATTAGTTCTATTACCCTCTACTCTCCACTTCATGTCTGTCAAGGGTGAGACACTCAATTAAAACCCCATTCACTCTGTCCTCAGTCCACTCTCTTCAGCAGCCCATCTCTTTCAGCAGGCCTCAGTCACAGGCCTCTTTACCCCCTGAGTAGTCTCCAGAAATGACCGCAAGGGAAACGTTATGGTAATTCCTCTACCCAATGTACTGTCTCAGACATGCCTGCAGTGAACCCCATAGGGGTCCTGACTTAACAGGAACATCATCGCTGTCCATGGTACTGATATTACTGTTTATGTTTAGGCATTGTTAGATGGTATTCTCAACATTGTGACCATTTTTGGTTTGGAAACAAACATATTTATGGTCAACTGAAGTGAATTAAAAAATGACAAAGAATATTCGGCCTATTTAGTCCCAGGTACTGTAGCTTGAAGGGGCATTCACTCGATCCAGCTGTCATCAGACTGTGGATCGAGTTTTGCCATTCTATCTAGCTCATCAGAATAGTTCTGCGATATTTTCGATGCAGAAATACAACCATGTGATTGTGTTTTCACCGAATGTAGCCCATAAACTGTGCTTTAAGTCAAGAGGAAATGATGTGGCTGCAATGTTGAGATTATACTGTTGGAAGCTTTGCCCACATAAAAATGATTGTGTAACCTCAAGAATCCCCATACGTTATGTCCCAAATCTGAACGTAATTCAGTTTACTGAAGTGACTATCCTTACTTTAACATTTGGCTGGCCCATGCATCATCCAGGATGCTCTCCATGGTCCTGAAATCCCTCGCCTTGCTTACAGATTCACTGCATTGTTTCCACGGTGAAATCGCTACCCTTTGTCATCCTGCCCGGTCCATCTAGCCTGATTGCCAAATAGGTATGCCGTGGCCTCTCCGAGCCCCATTTAAAATTCAAAGGCACATAAATTAATGAATGCTTATTGCCGACCCCCTGCCCTCACACTTCCACTTACCAACTCTGCTACATCTAATAACGATGGAGCTGCCCACAGACCTTCCAACCTTCTCTCTCTCTTTCCCTCCCTCTCTCTCTCCTCTCTGTTTTTCTCCCTATCCTTCCCTTTCTTTCCTCTCTCTCCCTCCATCTTCTTCCCTCTCTCTCTCTCTCTCCTCCCCTTTCACTCTTCTCTCTCTGTCTTTCTCCCTCTCCTTCCCTCTCTCTCTCTCTCTGTCTTTTTCACTTATTCACTCTCTGTCCCTGGACTGTCAGTATGGGCCGGCCTGCCTGCCTGCCTCACGCACTCCGTCCCTCAGCATCTGCGGCGGGGTCCGTCCAGACTGGCCTCTATCACTATGCAGTGCGGAGGATGCTGTTTGTCGGGGCGGTGGTGACACCCTGCTCCTGAGGATTTTAATGAGATCCCAGGGGGATGCACTTCAGTCGTTCAGAGTCGTCACCCAGGCTGCAGTTCAAGGGAGGGGTGGGGAGTGGGAGGGTTGGAGGGGGGTTGGGCGACATCGATACACCTGTGCTGACCTGAACTTCACACACAGCCGGCAGGTAAGTACTGTAGACATAAACAGACACGGACGCACACATGCGCACACATACACACACACACACACACACACACACACACACACACACACACACAGACACTTGCACACCCTGCCACACCTACTCATCAGTCACAGTGTGGGATGATGCTTAAAAACTTGGGGAAATATAGCAAGACCTGCAAAAACAAAGTCACTGAGTGCTCAAAATGCACATGCATTTTTGATGCCTTCATTTAGATCGAGAACTAAGGCTGCACAAATGATAGATTCATATACGCTGCAAAAAGTTGTAGAATTGTATGATGGCCACAAGTGAACTATATGCATTAAAAGTTGTCTGATTAAAGTAATTGGAAAGAACATTGAAATAATCAGATTTAAAATGTATTGACACAGGGGCACTCAAATAATATATATTCACTGCATATACTAGCATTTTCACTACTTTTTCCAATTAATTTGACTAAGAAAAAAAAAGATTAGCTATTTGCAGCTAAGAAACATTTAACTCCATTGAGGCCCTAACAAGAATTTGCAATCAATATGACGAGGATCTACTGGGCCTGAGACAGAGTTGGCAGAATTCTTGTCTTGTAAGCCTTTGTTTAGTCAAAAAAGTGTAGAGCACACTGTATTTGTGTTGTGATTGTGTTGCTGGTTTAATTTAAGGAAAGCGGCCAGGGGGAGTCCACCTGCCGACTCACTGGTCAAGTCATCATAACCCAACAATGACAAGGGAGACAACAACATTTTGGTTTGGCTTGCTATGACGCAAGCATGCATACAGACCCCCATCACCCCTGCCCTCCACACACACACACTTAAACACACACAAACACACACACACACACACACACACACACACACACACACACACATACACACACACACACACACACACACACACACACACACACACACACACTCTCTTTATCACACACAGCTCATGCGCAGCTCACAGGAACCCATTGCTCATAGTCATCACAGCATTCCAATTTGATAAGTAATGGGTTAAGTGTTGGCTGGCAAAACAACAAGGCTGGCCTAATATTGTTTATCTTGGACAAGCTAATTAAAATGTCACAATTCATTATACAAGCCGTGGCCTCACCTTGTCAGAGGGGAAATGGGAATATCAATCATATTCTCCCCAGGCCTCAACCGTCCTTCCACCATGCTCTTCCATCCTCTTGACTCCATCACACATCATGCTGCTGTCAGCCAGAAATAGCCATTAAGACTGATCCCCCCCACCACATACACACACACACACACACACACACACACACCACCCCCCACAACGCCATTCTCTGGATGTCAGGCTCAATTCAGTCATATGCACTTAAGAAGACATCAGTGGCATGTATACACATATACACGCTGTCTTGAATCTTGACCTTCACATATGCCTCTTTAGCCTGAATGAAAGGCACCAAGTATTGTATGACGTTGTATGAACGTAAGTTCATGAATAGTTGTCCTCCTCACCCCTTTGCGTCAAGCAAGCAGGCAAACAACTTAAGTGCCATGCAGTGTATCCTCGCAATGTGTTAATTGCGTAAATGTGTAAATGCACTGGGCAGAAAGCGTTCAGCAGCAATCTGTCCCAAGATTGAGTGTAAGGCTGTTGACAAATCATTTGACTTAATATTACATATCTGTGAAAGGTAAACAACATGAAAGGCCTTCTGCTCTCAGAAATATTTGATATGAGATGTAAACATGAGTCATTTCCTATCTCCAGCATCCTCTGTGGTTAACTGCAAATACTTTAACACCCAGTGACCTTTTCAAGATGAATTAGGCCTTGCAAAGTTCACTTGATCATCAAATGTACACAGATTTACTGCACAAGCTTTCTCTGGATTCAGTCATTTCGATCCATACCTTCCTACACAGCATAGGATCTTAAATTCCTTGGGCTAGATATGTACTATTATTGCAAGGCCCTGTTGATGACACGATGCATGTGCATGTGTGTGTGTGTGTATGTGTGTGTGTGACAGAGAGAGAGAGAGAGAGAGAGAGGTTGTGTGTGTGTCCTAAAAAGGGACCCATCTTTAGAAGTCCCACTGAGTTCTATGTTGGTTTCTATGGTAACTGGTAACTCTGTATCGTAGAGAGAAACAATGGACCTCTCTAACCCAAGGATACTCAGGGAACCTTTTGAAAACACAAAAACTATTTAAAAACTGCTCTTAGAATATTCAACTAAAACAAAACTTTTAATTCAATATAACTGGTTCATGAACTCAATTATTGTTCCATTTCAAATGTTATCTTTGCTGTATTAAGGTAAATCCAATAGATCTGATGTTTTGTATTGAAACTTTACAATGACAGCATCCATTATTGTTAATTGCTTTGGAATATGCTTTATGTTTAGAATTTGATTTAATTTGATAATTTGATCTATACTGTTTCATATTGTTTTGCTTCTGAGAAGATCTTCAACTATATCTCAATAATCTGGAGTAGAAATTATCTGAATATTAAAAATGTCAAGATGAATAGGCTTGCTAGATCAATGGCTAACAGGTGTGCTTCGGAGATCCATGAACTGCAGTACTGAAAAGTAGTGCATTAGTGAACATTTCCTAGCATTGTGATATGGGAGGTTTCCGTCTAAATGTTTTGCAACAGAACATGAAATATGTATATTGCAATGTGATGTAAATTAACATAATACCTATAGTCAGCAAGAAAAGGGACAGAAAGATTCATCACATGCAAGGAGATGTTTGCAGATTTGTGAATGTGTATGGAAAAAGCAAACTTCACTGAATGGCTTGAGAATCCGCCAGGGAAGGAAAAAATGCCTGGATGAATGAGTACAGGGCATTGATAACAAAATAGTTCAAGCCACTTGCTACAAATGAGCTCAGCTAATTATCTTAGGAATTTAGCTTAACTTAGCTTAGTCAGTCCAGCAACGGGTTGAGCACCAAAGATCGCAGAATATCAATACCGCTACTACATCTGAAGGAAGACCTGGCATGATGGGGATCATGCAGCTACGGAACAACAGCGGCAAATCAAAATGTGAAAGAGACCGCCAGCGGGCAGAAGCCAAAAGATAAATGACCTGGAGCTTCTGAGGTCAAGGAATGGAGTTCCATCCATGTTGATTTAAAAGGAGTTTTGAAAGGATTGAATGGGACAAACAAGAATAAATTGAATCGGATTGGTGAGTGGGTAGGTTTATGATTATGGCATGGAAAGATATGGAGCCTGTCTGAGAGCTAGGAAGGAGAACCAAAGTCAACCCAAGTGAAGTCGTCAAATTGAAATAGGAAGATTGGTTTTGGGAGAGGAGACAGCTGATGAAACAGTGGAAAAGGCCAAGTGAAGAACAGACTGAAGGTCTAGCCGTAATGTAAAGAGTGCTGAAGAGAAACAACTTGCTACACTAAGGAGGGCAGAACTCCTCAGACAAAGAAGGAAGAAAAAAAAGACCACGCTAGGTTTGCCTTCTTTTAGGATCCTTTTACGTTTGTGAAGTTATTCACTAAGGAGAAAACGGGAGGAGTATCTGCGATAGGTACAGTACATACGGACAATCAGAGGCATGTGTTACCCACAGACATTCCTTCAATTGGAGAGATAGGCACATCATTGGACGAGGCCTGGCTGAGAAAGATGAAAAAGATGTGTTGAAAGAGGTTGTGCATTGTGCTTGGGCTACATCCTCTCTTCTGGCCCAAAGTGTATACCTTATCAGGCCTATAAAGGAAGGCGATTGTATGGAATTGGAACAATTCCAAAGATGTGGCAACAGACAGGTGGCAATTTTATTCTAAAGGAGAACGCCACAGGAGAGCTTCGACCTATAAGTCTCCTTAATGTTGAAGGAAAGATATTCTTTAGCGTTGTGGCAAGAAGGCTGGGGACTCCTATTTGTCAATAGTTCGGAATATAGTAGCATGATTTGGCATCAGACACAGACAGTGAGGACAGAGGACAGAGAAAAAAAACAGTGAAAAGTTCTGGCAGGTGGTACAATTCCACATTGAGTGGCCAACATACAAGATTTAAGTGACCGAGAATTTATTGTTGACGCTATCTATTCCATCGACAGAACCTTCTCACCTCGTAAACTTAAGTTGTGCTTACAGCCACACATCAAGTTAGCCTGGTTAAAACCAGACTCATTCACTTTGTGAATAGTCTGGGGACTCATGATTGGGAGTTCCATGCATGTGGGTTAATGAAGAAGGGCCTTTACGGATCCTGGGTACAACATGCGACGCGTTTTACGACATCTGCCAGCCAACTGTGCATTGTGTTTGTATCTTACATCATGTTGTGTAACGTTAAATGCTCTTGGGTTTTGATTGGGTACTTTGGAAAATCCCCTACTCATAGCAAAAGTAATTTTACACCTCTACTATTTGGTCCTATTAAAGTTGCAGTTGGCAAGTCTGACAGATTGAGGGGCATGAGAGTTGTAAACATTCAAATTTTGAATGTTTACAACTCTCATGCCCCTCCCCCACTACCACCGAGCACCCCCTAATCGAGTTTGTGCTCGTCAGTGCGCACCAGACTGTGATTGACAGTCAGATCTCACACAGCCCTGCTCTGATTGGACCAGAAGAACTGGGAGCTGTGAATTTTTGTAAAACAAATAACAGGCTCTAGGTAGAGGTAGAAGTGCGGGTTTTTTTCTAAAACCGGCTGATTTATGTTGTTCTGTCAGAGCATAGTGTCGGTTTCAGTGAATATAATCAAAATAATCTTGCCAACTGCAGCTTTAAGTCCTCAGAAATATAGAAGTACTGTCCCCTACTCTCCACAGTCCCAGAAAGCCAAAGCAACAAGTAAAGTGCAGGAGTAGAACTACATGCTGGTCATTTGTTATCATTCAGAGTGGGGAAAGCCTATAAAGATGGGAATCCCCCCAGGTTGCCTAAGGTATAAAAGCCTTTTTTCCTTTCCCATAATAACAGTTTGAATGGAGAGGAAAGGTAGCCTACTCGAGATTAAAAGCAGATCTCTCCTGCATGTCCCATGCAGTAAACCATCGAAACTCTACCCAAACGTTCACAGTACATTGTAATTATGGAGGATAGGATAAAACATTATCGGACTCTGCCAGGACTTATTTCACTGTCTCTATGTCCTTCACATTTACTGAACGGCTGTTCACTTGGAGCCAAACATGGTACAGACACTGTAGCCTCTTGTTGATACCAACAATCTTGAGACGGGACCTATAATAAACAGCCCAGTAAAATAATGCTGAGATAACTGCATTGTTATATAACACTGCATATGCTTTCATTAGCTATTACTGTTTGCTTTTGTTTATGTAAATCACATTGAATGACCTCTGTGTATGAAATCCGCTATATAAATACACTTGACTTGGCTTGACTTCACTGCATTGTTACCAATGTATTTCACAGTCCCCAGTACAACCGAGTGTACAGCCTAATGTTTGTCTGACTGAAAAATATTTGTGTTTGTGATGCATTTGATTTAAATAAAGGATGTTGTGATACGCTAAGATGTCAGAAAGGGCAAATCTATTCTGGTTTAAGTGTAGGCCACAGTATGAATTAGTATGTGAAAAAGGGGGTCGGGTTGCGGGTCGGGCATCATTTTCTCTTTAATAATATTCACGATATGAGTTGTGGTCGGGTTGAAATATATTGGGCGTGTTCGAGTCACCTCTGAGTGGACCTGAACATCTTCTAGTACAGTGGTCCCCAAACGTTTTCTTCAGAGTGCCAGCTCACTATGCCTGGCTGTAAGAGAGGCTGTTAGTTGAATATTAATCCATGACATTTAACCATAGGCTATTGCAATGATATATTGCCATCATGCCACATCAATATAAAATGTAGTTCAACATGGAAATAGCTCAAATGAAATAATACTAATAAAAAGACTTTAGCATTCCCAAAAGTATATTTTATTCAAAATGTGTGAACTCAACTCTGTGTCTTTGCATACACAGCTCAAGTTGTGAACAAGCAATATCCTACAAATAATTTAAAGTTCTCAAACTATGAGAGTTTTATGAAGAGCTGGAAAAAACATCTGAAATGACCACCATTCTAACTTTACTCACCTGGTGAGAACTGTGTGAACTCTGCTGTCTTTGTATGAATATGAGAACTAGTGAATAAAAAATAGAAAGAATTACCCCAGAACTATAACTATAGAAGTTAGGCCTATTAACAATTAATAGATAATCTTTTAGAATACTTTGGCCTATTTTACATTGTTTGCAGGTGGGCCTACATTTCATTCCGTTTTCAATGGCAATCTCGAAACAGCGCCAAAACAACCACCAGTGGACAAAAAACGTATTACATGTGTACTGTTACGACTCGCCATAGAGAATAAATGGGGGAAATTAAGGAGGAACAGTTTGATGGTGTTATAATCCTGTGCGGGCCAGATGCTATATATCACAGACATGTTTTGGGAGGCCACCCAAAATGAGGTGGCGGGCCGTAGTTTGGGAACCACTGCTCTGGTATAATGGTTAGTTGTTATGGTTGTATATAGTAATTTGGATATGTGTATACCCACAAAGGTTTTCAACACAATCAAGGATCATTTCACATAATTTCCAGTGTCTTCTCTGGCTTAGGCCATCACATGGCACGGTCAATGTTCCCATTTGAAGAAACTACACTTACTTGCTACTCAAATTAAATTCCAATTCAGTTGCATTGCAGTACAGAGAGTGCTGCTCTGAGGCAGAGCGAGGCGTACATCTAGAACTCCCTACCTTTTCTCCCTCTCAGATCAAGCAGAAGAGCCCTCTTTCCGGGAGAGAGCAAGGCCCTAAATCATAGCGTTTCTTCCTATTGTAGCCACAAATTTGGCGTGAGAGTGGAGTCAGTGACTCCCAGACAGGTAGTCTGGTATGGCAGGCAGAGAAGTCCTGTTTGGGAGATAGCGGGTAATTTCATTTCATGTGTAAATATATGTTTGGTGTCAAGGGCATAGAGACAGAAGGCAAACTGACAGGCCTGACAGGCAATTACTGTAGCCTGTCTGGCAGGTAGGTTACGAGCAGCATCAGGTGCTGGGTGTGGGTGTGTGTGCAAGACTGTATTATAAGACTGAACCCAGGGAGAGCACGAACACACAAGGAATATGAACATGGAAGCAGGGAAGCTGCTTTCAAAATTTGGAATGCACCTCCTAACCACTCTTGCTAACATACACACACACACACACTAACACACACACACAGACTCAAATACTCAAACACACACACACACACACACACACACACAGACTCAAATACTCAAACACACACAC
The DNA here is from genome assembly GCF_017589495.1 of Alosa alosa. NCBI lineage: Eukaryota > Metazoa > Chordata > Actinopteri > Clupeiformes > Clupeidae > Alosa > Alosa alosa. Next base: position 12,410,043 of record NC_063211.1, on the reverse strand, counting down.
ACACACACACACACACACACATACCTCAGATTCTCATAAATATTTTCAGAATGTCTTTATTTTAGTACTTGTACACTTTTTGAAAATAGTTTTTAAATTATATTTTAAATAGTTTGCACTCATTTCCATTAAAACAGTTTACATCAAACAATAAATACAAATGTAGTGGGCCTTCAAAACATACTTTGCAAAAGAAAGTTTAAATTGCAAGACAAATGAGTTTCAGTCAGCACTACAAATGTACTTAACTACTGATATCAATAAATTAATGTGGAGACCTAAAAGGAATACTAATAACAATGCAAATACCATACTGAAAGTAAAATTCACTTTAAATCACTTTAAAGTTTTATTCATACCTCATGCATAATCAGTAAGACCCACGGCAGACCATGGCTAAACTGTGAATATGAGCTTAATTAAAGATGCACTCTAGCCAACCCCGAAGGCCTTGAAACGGCTTGTAGGCCAATCCATGTCTTCCCCCTTTGCCTCATCTCTGATGTGGGGAACTAACTGACACCACTCCCAACACTGTTCAAAATCCCTTTTTGAGGCACAGAACTCCCATATGAGTGTCGCTAATTCTGACCATGCATGCAGCCACAGCCTGACTAAACAATGTTGTGCATATGTGGAAAGCAAACAGTAAGATGCAGATTTACTAGTTTAGCGGTCAAGGTTCCCCAGCCACACCGATAAGGTGCCTCTCTGTCTCCTTAAGTAAGCATTTATGCAATCTAAGGCCTCGCTCTCTGGCCAAAGCAATATAGGTTCCAGTGTTCTTTGAGTATTCTATGTTGTCGACCACCCCCGAATATGGTTTGATTATCCTGATCCACACATCAAGTCTTATTTTGAATGCAAGAAAACTCAGCAACATTCATTGCAAAGAATGTAACAAAAGTATGTTGTGTCTTTTGAAAACATATGAACGGGAGTCAATGGAAATAATATTTTGGATGAATCACATATGATGTGGGTAAATTTAAAAGACACATTTTCACATCAAGAAAATACTGTTGTTTGATAGACTGCAAAAGTTGGGTTTTGTGTGAATCCGCTCAGTGGGCTACATCTCTTGTCTTACAGTTTTTTCTGAATGCTTAAACACATTTTTTGTAACTATGGCTTTTTTTTGCAAAACTCTACACACAAATGGCAAAACCACTCACTGAGTTCGCAAATCTAAAAGCACAAACACTGCTTTGCACTCAGTTTGCAATTTTGTAACACACACTTTGCACAACTGTAGGCACAATGGCTATTATTTACACTATTTTGCCAACTCTCTGGCACACTTTCTCATGTGAAAACTGTTTTAGATAATTAGTTCACTTTGCAATCAGCCTAAGCACTATAAATAAGCCACAGGTAATGTACAATGGGTACAATGGAGTGAGCAGGAAGAGTGAGAAGAGAAAAAAACAGACAAAAAACAGTCTACATGTAGGGATATTGTCTTGTCAGGCCTGGATACGTCATTCCAGAATATATTTTTCCCGGTGCCTTGGACTAGGACATTGCATGTGATGTAGACAGAATTTTGAGAGAGACGACCCGATGTAGACTGATTTGTTTTGTCTCAGTGAAATGCTATTTTGTGTCTTGACTTGGAAAAACACACTTATGTTTGTTTTGATGTGTGTAAATAAACACTAATACTTGAAGTTGGGATCCCTGTATGTTTACAGAACTATGACAAAAGTATGACCTCAAACTGACATAGTCTACCTTGTGCACAGAGAAAAAAAGCCAGATGTGTTTTTATTCATACCTTCAGTGTGTTGTTGGCACATTGTGTGCTTACTATTGTGATGGCTTGTGTTTACTGTTAGATACGAAAACACCATTTTTACGAAGGTGTGAAGAGTTAAGCAAGGTGTGTTAGCTTTTGCAAGAGAACTACAATGTTTTGCTGATTGGGTGAGAGGTTTTGCCATTTGTGTGTAGAGTTTTGCAAAAAAAGCCATAGTAACAAAAAATGTGCTTAAGCAATCAGAAAAAACTGTAAACGATGTACGTCACTAACGTAGTGAAACAATAAGGCTAGCTGTCATACACCTCACCTGATGTGATGACACCTTTTTTTTTTACTATATTTTTTGGCCTTTTTGACTATTCAGATAGGAAAATGAAAACTGACAGGCACTAAGCAGGAGACAGAGATGGGGAGAGATCGTGAAATGACCGCAGGTCAGAATCAAACCCGAACCTGGGTCCCCGTGGGCACTTGGATCTATACATAGTATCTATACATAGTATCTATACATAGTATGGTATCTATACAGAGTATCTATACATAGTATGGTATCTATACAGAGTATCTATACATAGTATGGTATCTATACATAGTATCTATACATAGTATGGTATCTATACAGAGTATCTATACATAGTATGGTATCTATACAGAGTATCTAGACATAGTATGGTATCTATACAGAGTATCTATACATAGTATCTATACATAGTATGGTATCTATACAGAGTATCTAGACATAGTATGGTATCTATACAGAGTATCTATACATAGTATCTATACATAGTATGGTATCTATACAGAGTATCTATACATAGTATGGGCGGTGTAGAACAGTGCCCCCCGTGAACGCACATTTTATCCTCTGACTCACGGTCTTTTCATCACTCAGAGAAATCCAAGTAAGACCTGTTGCAGGTATGCTTGTACAGGTGAGTCTCAAAATAGTAGAATATCATGGAAAAGTTCATTTCCCCCCTAATTGAGTTAAAAAAAAGTGGATCTTTCATATTCTAGATACATTAGATATAAAGATAAATATTTCAAGCCATTTTTTGTTGATGAGATGCCGTCCTTCGGATGAGACGTTAACCCGAGGTCCTGACTCACTGTGCTAATTAAAAATCCCATGGCACTTATTGCAAAGAGTAGGGGGTTCCCCGGTGTCCTGGCTAAATTTCCAACCTGGCTCATTCAATCTGGTCCCCTAATCATCCCCCAGTGTAATTGGCTCATTCACTCCCTCACTCTCCACCTCAAGCTGGTGTGTGGTGCGCGTTCTAGCGCATAATGGTTGCCGTGCATCACAGTCAATGGGTGCTACACATTGGTGGTGGTTTATAAGATCCCCCTTTCCCTGTGAAGCATTTTGAGTGTCGAGAAAAGCGCTATATAAATGTAACGTGTTGTTGTTGTTTGAGGAACAGGAACAGGAACAGGTTCAAGGTGTTGACTTGGCCTCCAAATTCCCCAGATCTCAATCTAATCGAGCATCTGTGGGATGTGCTGGACAAACACGTTGTATCCGTGGAGGCCCCACCACACTATACTTACAGGATTATGAGGACAATTATCTCAATGTTCATGCAAAGACTTATGGGAACATAAGGAAGTGGTTGCAGGATGTTTCCCTGCCTTCACTTTCATCTTACATGATTCCGTTGGATGGATACATGGCTGTGGCAAAATATGTTAATTCAGTGTATTGACATTTTAGAGAGATACATGCTAGGTTGTTTGTGTTTGTAATTCCATGGTTTGTGATTTAGTAACTTTGACATCCCTCTTTTCCCACAGTGTAGCCATGGAGAAACTAATCTTAATCAGAGAGGAGAGCACTGCCTCAAACAACTTAATTCACTGACTACTGTGTCTGCTTTATAATGCACTCCATTGATGTACTGTTGAGGAAGCATGTAGTATATATCCCCTAAAGAAATGTTTGTGAACTCTGTACACTTGTATTAAACTCCATTGGGAACAGAAATTGATTCTTATCCTTATAATTCATGTTCTAGAAGAGATCCTGCTGATACCCATACTTGTCTTTTATAGTCACCCACTCCTGTTAAACTAAAAAGAAGCCATGAAAAAAATGGTACAAAAATAAACCCATATACTGTACAGTTGCAAAGGGTAAGAGATTCAGTGTATTTGCCGCCTCGGACATAACACACATTATACCAACTGCAAGACACAGAGAAATGCAAACAACCTTGAGGTAAAACTCTTGGCTGGTGGTGCTTAAACAGCACACAGCAGCCTAGCCCTGTGGGAGGCCCACAGCAGAGACAGAACAGGACGGGGAGCCCCCACTCTCTCTCTCTCCTTCTCTCCATCTCTCTCTCTCCCTCCCTTTTCTCCTTCCCTCTCTCCTTCTCGTTGGCTCCCAGCCTGAAGGTCCCACCTATCCAGGGGGGACCCTAGGGATGGCTGTGGTAGAGACGTGGGAGAGGAGAAGTTATTTGGTTCTGGGCTCTTCCATTAACTTGATTAATGATGCAATTACTGGGAGTAAACACTTGTGTGAGATAAGAGGACTCACACGCGGGGCCTAAGGATGAGAGGTGTTTTTTGCTTAGGGGGCTTGGGTGCATTTAGGAAGGGGGGCAAGTAAAGTCAGAGAGCTGTGGTTGTGTTTTGCCCATATGTGAGAAATGTACCGGTATATGATAGATACAGCATATACAACATATACAGCCAAATGTACAGTATGTGTGTCTGTGGGCGTGCTTGAATATTCATGTGTGAGCGACCGTGCGTGTCTGTGTATGAGTGTGTATGTCTCCATATGTTAATATGTATGTACGGTACATACAGCATACTGTAGAGCAGTGGTTAAATTCCTTTCATTGTTGTGCAGATTGTAATGCAGACTGTGGTCATTTTATGTTTCTGTGTAACCAGTTTGCTTTCTTCTCCAGAACAGACTCTGCTTACGAAGTGTCAGGTGTGAATGCATGTATGGAGTCTGCAGTTACAAGGTGCTGATTAGAGGACCAATACCAGCATGCAAATTATTGGTTACTAGCTGCTGACAGCGCAGGCCATAGGGCAAGTATACATCTTTTTAGAACACTTAAATCCCAGATATCGCTGCCATGGAGCAGGTGCATCACTTATCTTCCTTTCAAGAGAGAGAGAGAGAGAGAGACAGATTATTTTCACTGTAATATATTCCGTCTAGTTTTTGCTTATGAATGTGGTCTGTGTACCTATCCTGATTGAAACATACATTTGTCAAGGAAACCCAACAGATAGCATTCTCTCTGGGGCAAAAAAAGGATTTGAAGAAGTAACAAAACAATAAAAAAACAAGATAGATAAAAATTCCCAAAACATTTTTCTTGGATTATAATAATAGCATCTTCAATTCATCTCAAACTTTCCTTTGTCACAACAAGGCATTAACTATTCATGCAGTCAATTCCAGCAGTTGACGTTTTTTTGTGCGTGTAGCTAAGCTCTCTTTCAACTGTCTCTCCTTGTCATCTCCCATAAAGCAAGCCTCACATGTCCATTCAGTGCAGATTTAGCCTCTCATTCCTCACTCAGCACCGACCGGCGAAAATGAAAACGCTTCCATTACGGCAGTTATTCATTCATGACAAAACCCATTTACACGACAGGGCCCCCCATGAACGCCTTCAACAGTGCCAGAGTGTTTGAGCAGCCGTATTCCCTGACACTGGAATGTTGCTTTGCATCTAAAAGGCAGTAAGGCAGACAGAAGTTAACTCGACTCTGAAGGAAAAAAAAATACAGAGCTGGATGTAAAAAGAGTGTCAAAACGCCTGTTTGTGTATCATAGTGGTAAATTCTTAGTCGTTCAAAGCAGTTCAAAATAACAATCACAAGCGGTGAAGGGGATGAACTCTGTAAACATGTGAAAGACTAAAATGGCTGAAATACAACAGACTGTTGGCAAAGGAGAGGAGGAAATATGAATGTGAGAAATATGTAAGTTCGCGTCGGATAAATTGGAGTGATGCATCTCCATCTTGAGTTTTTATTTGCTGTGAGCTGTGAAGGGGCAAGCCTTACAACCTCTTCACTTGGTTCCCATGCCAGAAAATAAAACTGTAGCAGACATCCAACACACCCAAAATGGATCCATCACACACTCACTGGCAGCCAAGACCCTATCATATTAATAACACAGTGAGGATGAGCCAACTTTAATTTCTTCAGAAATAGGAGAGAAGGGGGGGGGGGGTAGATGGGAAAGGGAGACAGAGAGAGAGAGAGAGAGAGAGAGAGAGAGAAAACATTTCCACATGTTTCTGATTTCATTACTGCTCAGAGCCATGTCAATTTCCGCAGGACAGATCTTACGCATTATCAATCATTCACTGTACATGTCACTCATGCTGACACAAATGTCCAAAATGGAAATACTTAAAAGTGAAATCAAGAAGGAGTTCTAGTAGGCCTATACATTTCCTCTGTAAAGGTTGTGCACATTTCTGACAAAACAAGTCCCTTGTGACCTACCAGTTAACTTAGGATGGAAAAATGCTGACATATCCCTTTAAACTGTACACTCAAAGCCTCCATCACTGTAACAAGTGTTGGAAATAGGGCTATATATTGTTTTCATTGATTTTGTCAGGGCAACCTTGCAGTAGACCTCCGTCTCATAATTGAATTCTTGCGCTGGGAACAATGGACTTTTGAGGACGGCTGTGGAGGCTTGAGGCTTAATTTATTTGTTCTGGCTTTAAAAGGAAAACTTGACTTCCACTACTTCTGCAAGAGAGGGAACAGGTCAGAGATGTATTGTGCTCACCAATCCAGAACATATATTACTGACAACAACTGTGCATTCCTACAAATAAATGCCATACAGTGATGGATGGTAATAGCAATACCTGCAGTATTACAATGAAGATAGGACAGGTGCAGAGATGTGTTTGAGAAGCACGAAAATGTTCCGCCGCTCTTGCCGAATCAGTGATGCATGCGTATGAGAAATGAGGCGTCACGGAGACGATTCGCTGCTACCACTGGAGTTGTTTTTCAAACTCAATCCGTGATTTGGAAGCTATGTTTTTTTTCATTCTTTTTCTTTTTTTTTTACATCAAAGCTCAGCACATATCTTGCAGGGGTGAAAATTAATAATAATTTTGAAGCATAAAAGTACCTCTTTTTTGCTTCCTTAGGCTACATGGTAAAAGTAGGCCCTGTTGTCTTTAGAGACAGGGTGACTAACAGAATTGTAATGAACCTTTTTTTTTTTTTTTGTCATCCTAAGTCGTGCTGTCATCAATAAACACAAGTCTCTTTTTTTGTTTCTGGAGGGCAATGAATTCATATTCAGCCCAGGCTGGGTGGACCATTTTCATGCATAGCCCGTACACAGGTAAATCCTTGTGCTTAAATTATGCGAAGTAATTAGAATTAACTTGGCTGCCAGACTCGCTGCTGTGCAATTATGATGTTTAGTCCGATATTCAATTGACAACTCAATTATGTTTCCATGTGATCAAGCACATCATCTGAATCTGTAATCATCTCCAGGAAGAGATGAAGAATTCATTGGCCCAGGGCCTTTGCCTAATAGCTAATCTCTGGAGCAGTGAAACTGGTTTTCAAAAGGGTTTTTCTGTTATTCTGCTTGGGCATGGGGGAAAAGGCAGAATTGTCTACTGGTTTGGGTGCTTCAAGATGTGGGTACTTGTATAATCCCACATGAAATATCAAAGACATCAGAAAGATATTTTCGCATCAGTCACTACCCTACCAAGAAGGGTTGGTTAACAAACAAACACTGTTTGGTTAACATTTCTCCAGTGGAGAAAAGTGTAAGTCATATAACAGAACAATATTTAATATGTAAATATTCCAAAATATTTTAAAACAAAAGCCAGTCTAGATTATTACAGAAACATTGATTTACTAAATCACCTACCCCGGTGGTATAGTGTCATGCATCACAAATGGGCAGCCGTAGTCTGGGCGTTTGGGAACAGCTGAGGGAGGAGGCTACTTGAAACTGTGAGTTTCGGTCGGTGTGAGCGAGCGGACTTTCAGTTGACAGTAATTAACACCCTTTTGAACAATCTAAGCTGTGCGAACGTCAGAGGGCGGTCTACGCTGATGCATCATTAGGGAGACAGGAGGACAGCTGCATGCAATTCCTAGCAGAAAAAAAATAGTGGCGGCTGCTGAAGCGGCAGCATAAGCGGCAGCCCTCGTTTAAGACAGACACGGTCAAGACAAGCAAGTTTACCTGTGCAAGTTCACCGAGCACATGCACCGACAAAGGCAAAATGTGCCGTTCCTCCATATCTGTTATCACCGGCCATTGCAGAAAACGGCATCATGCCAAAAGGGGCAGAAATGTCAAAAGGGGCAGAAATCCCCTTAACCTCCAGGAACTTACACGGTCCTCACCAACAGAAACCTCCTTCTCCATGGGCTTGTGGAACTGTCAATCCGCAGTCAACAAAACCGACTTCATAGCTGGCTATGCCAACCACCTTTCATTGGAACTCCTTGCTCTCACTGAGACTTGGATCAAACCAGAGAACACTGCCACCCCGGCTGCACTCTCCACTAACCTTACACTATCCCACACCCCTCGCCTATCTGGACGAGGGGGAGGCGGACGGCCTGCTGATCTCCAACAAATGGAAATTCACCCCGCTACTGCCTTCAAACAAATATGTCTCATTCGAATTCCATGCCATCACAGTGATCGCCCCAGCAAAACTCTACGTGCTGGTCATCTACCGCCCTCCAGGCCAACTAGGCGACTTTATTGACGAACTTGACACTCTGCTATCCTCCATCCCTGAGCATGACTGTCCGCTTCTTGTTCTCGGTGATATGAACATCCACTTAGATGCCCCAGGCTCAGCGGACTTTTTGGCCCTGGTCCACTCCTTTGACCTCGAACTGGTTCAAAGCCCACCGACTCACAAAGCTGGCAAAGAGCTTGATTTGATCTTCACTCGGAACTGCAGCACAGACACCCTCATGGTGACGCCTCTCCATCTTTCTGACCACTTCTTCATCCAGTTCAACGTCAGCCTGTCAGAACAGCCTCCGGCTCCTCAGCCGATGGTCACATTCCGCCGCAACATCCGGAACCTGTCTCCAACGCACTTCTCCTCTGTGGTTGCCTCCGGTCTACTTCCACTCAACACCTTCTCCTCTCTGGAGGTTAATGAAGCCACCGACTTGCTCTGCTCCACACTGACCTTGTGTCTAGACGAGCTGTGCCCTCTTACCACAAGGCCAGCTCGATCCAAACATTCTCATCCATGGCTAAATGATACCCTCCGATCGCAATTCAAACTCAGAGCCGGAGAGGAAATGGCACAAATCCAAACTAGCTGGCGACCTCAAAACTACCAGACACTCCTGACCTCCTTCTCAGCCAGCATCACTGCTGCTAAGACTGCTTTCTACCATGACAAAATCAACAGCTACAGACACTTTCGAAAACTTTTCTCAACCTTCAAATCGCTACTCAACCCTCAGCTGCCTCCTCCTCCATCCAGCCTTACTGCAGATACCCTCGCCTCATTTTTTACAAACAAAGTGGCGGCAATCAGCAGTCAATTCTCTACATGCCCACTCAACGCATCTGACTCAGATACCACAATCCTACAACCTCTAGGGACTGCTGGAACATCTTTTTTCAGCATTCACGCCTCTCTCCGAGTGAAGTGTCCAGACTCCTGACATGCAGCCGTCCTACCACATGCTGCAGCTGGACCCTATACCCTCTGAGCCTACTTCAGTCCATCAGCCCGACCATCGCTCCAGCTATCACACATGTGATCAATGCCTCGTAACCTCTGGCACATTTCCAACAGCGTTCAAAATGGCCGGGTAACACCGTTTAAGAAAGCTTCTCTCAACCCTGCTCAAGTCGAGAACTACCGCCCTGTCTCACTACTGCCTTTCCTATCCAAAGGCATTGAACGAGCAGTCTCCAAACAGGTCTCTGACTTCCTTTCACAGAACAACCTTCTGGATCCAAATCAGTCTGGGTTCAAAAGCGGCCACTCTACCGAAACGGCTCTGCTGTCTGTAACAGAAGCCTTAAAAGAAGCCAGGGCGACCGCTCGGTCATCAGTACTCATTCTGCTTGACTTATCGGCTGCCTTTGACACGGTTAATCACCGTATCCTTCTCTCTATACTTTTCGCTGACATGGGAATCTCGGTTCTGCTCTCTCCTGGTTTGAATCCTACCTCACAGGACGCTTGTTTAACGTATCATGGCTTGGTCAGCTATCCGCACCTCACCATCTCACCACAGGGGTCCCCCAGGGCTCAGTGCTGGGCCCCCTCCTCTTTGCTATCTACACCACCTCCTTGGGACAGATTATCCGTTAAGACGGCTTCTCATACCACTGCTATGCAGGCGACACACAGCTCTATCTGTCCTTTCCACCTGGCGACCCCCTGGTTTTAGCACGGATCTCGGATTGCCTTTCAGACATAGCTACATGGATGAAGGCACACCACCTCCAGCTGAACCTCTCAAAGACTGAACTGCTGGTCATCCCAGCTAAACCTACCATACACCACGACATCAACATCAAATTTGACTCCCTGTCTGTTTTTTGCCGACCAGGACTTCAAGAAATCTAGGAGTTGTTCTTGACAACCAACTAAACTTCTCAGATCATGTTGCCTCAGTCGCCCGGTCATGCCGTTTCGCACTCTACAACATCACGGAAAATCAGGACTTACTTGACTCAAGATGCTACCCAACTTCTGGTTCAGGCAATAGTCATCTCACGACTCGACTACTGCAATGCCCTCCTGACAGGTCTCCCAGCCTGCGCCCAGTGAAACCACTTCAGATGATCCAGAACAGCGGCGCGCCTGGTCTACAACCAACCCAAAGGGCACATGTTACCCGCTGCTCATCCAGCTACACTGGCTACCTATGGCGGCCAGCATCAAATTCAAGTCTCTAACGCTTGCCTACAAAGTAGTCTCGGTTCTGCTCCCACCTACTTGAATGCCCTCTTACAGACTTACACTACCTCCAGACCGCTCGCCTCTCTGATCTAAGCGGCGTCTAGCTCTACCACCCGCACGCTCAAGCCAATCCAAACTTTTCTCATCTGTTGTTCCTCGTTGGTGGAACACACTTCCAGTTCCTACAAGGGCAGGGACATCCTTTTCCACTTTCAAAAAACTCCTGAAGACCCAGCTCTTTAGAGAACATCTACTCTCATAGCAACACTTACAACAAGTCTTACTGATCCTAGCACTCACCAGCCGTTTTTAAACTGACAAGTAACTGTTAAAAACAGCACTCACCGGCCACTTATTCTTACTGTACTCTAATGTTCTTTTAAACTGTCCTAAAATTGTGAGAATTGTTCTAAAACTTACTGTTTACCATGTTGTTAGTCGCTTTGGTTAAAAAGCGTCAGCCAAATGTAATGTAATGTAATGTAATGTAATGTAATGTAATGTAGTGTGTGTTTCACTAATTCACGGATTGGGGTAAATGCAGAGACCAAATTTCTCTCACAGGATCAAAAGAGTATATACTTATAAATAGTCAAATGACATAAAACCAAAGCCAAAGTTTTGACTCAGGTCAGTGTTTAAAATATGCCAGGCCAAGCACAGACAACTACTCACTTGCCCAGTGGTCAAGCTCATTAATTTAGACTTTTCTTCATTCCTAGTTCTGACTAAGATGTACCTGTAGCTATGCTTTGAACTCCCGTGTGAACTCCGAACAGGGAGCTGGATTATTCCAGAAAATGAGACCTGAGAGCTGTTGTGCATGCACAAAGCCCACCTGTATGCATGCATGCAAGTGCTCTGGTCCTCTTGTATGTAGCCTGTGCACAGGGGTATTCAGCATAGATAGAAGTTGTATATAACAATATATATATATATATATATATATATATATATATATATATAAACACCCAAACAATATCATAGTGGCCTTGTACAGAATGTCTGATTAGTTCCCTGTACTCTACCATGAGATGGTGATGTTTTTTTAATATTTTTTTCTACCCTGGGAGAGTTTACCTCAGATTACCCAATGCTCCATTCAGAGACTAGAGTTTTAGCACACAAGACTAAACAGGGCTGTTTACGAATATCATCTCACAGTTGGTTTCAGTCGTTTCAAACCAGCTCAGAAGCATCATATTTCAAGTCCTTGTGAGCACAAGTGCTGTACATGTAATCATAAAAAATGTATTATGTGAATAGATAAAAAATTCAGCCAGTATCGCTGTGGTCGGTGGAAGCCGAGGGATAATTAATGATTGCTGATGTGCTTTTGAAGGGGCCCTGAATTATTAACTGTTTTATAAGGAATACAGTAAAGCACACAAACAGAGCTGCATCAACCTGAATGTGAAAGACACTCTTCTGCCCACTGCTTAATTTTTCTGGCCTGTTGTGGCTTTGCAAGGGATGCCCTTAATGCATGACACCAACATAACAGGAATAGCAACATTAGACAGGCTTTACTTGGCTGACAAACACAGGCTGCAGGACTGGAAACGATCCAGGACAATTAGGACTCAAAACACAACCAGGGTCCAAAGATGCAGTAGCCAAGACAGGGTGCAGAACAACAGTGTAAGCAGGACACATGCAAAGAAGACAAACTACTAGCAAGTAATAGGTACAAACACAGTACTTATATACAAGCTAAAAACGAACAAGGGAAGACAAACCAACGATAGAGGAGAAATCAATACAAGCGATGACCAGACCAATTAACAGAATCAGACAAGGACAAACTGGAGGGAAACTAAACATAGGCAGGAAGTCAGGCAAAAAATTACAGAGGCAGAGACAAGAACACATGACAGACAAGGTAGCCTTAAAGGTGTAGGTTTTTGAACATTCTAAGTTCCGCAACAATTGAAGGTTCTAAAATTCTATGTTGAATTCAATGAACCCAGATATTCTTTAGAACGTTCATTTCTCAACATTCCTATCACACCAGTGTGACGGTACTCCTTTAAGGGTTAACGCAAGGCACAGGGAGAGCAAAAACAAACAGAATGGCCAGCAGGGCGGACAACAGACCCAGTCTAGGCACAGACCATGACAGTGACAGTCTAGAATATGATCCGTTGGCAATCTCCATGCTAATCTACTTTTGTCAATAGCACTTAGCCTGTGTATTTATCAGGCTTTGAATCTTATGACAGAGTTTTGTTGGATGTGGCAGTTGTAAACATGAGATTAAGGCAGAAGAAAAAAAAAGTCTCCAAAGAAATCACACAATTGCAATGACTAGGAATGCATTGGAAGGGCTGAATGTGAGTTACATGTTGTTATTTTATAATATTTAGGAGCCCCAGTGTATCACCAGCTGAAACACATGGAGGCTTTGCGTTGACCTCTTCAACCAGAATCCCTTCATTTGTGAGGATGTAGGCTACCCTACCACCCAACTCTTCCTTTCAAAGCTGTGTCACTTACTCACAACTTCCTTGAAAGGTCAGTGCCTGCTGATTAACGTGGTTCTCAAAACTGAAGTTCAGCTGACACACTTTCAGTTGAAACAGTGCCTCATTTTCCCTCCACGTTGATTTTATAAGGCCATGGGATGTCTTCTGTGCATGATAAAGGCCCTTTCCAAAACTAGTTACTTCTAGTTACTAACTAGTTACTAGTTACTCACACTTCATTTGCGCGTTCATGCGGAGGATCCGCCATATTGAGGGCCATCCGAAACCAACTACTCACTTATCGAGGGGGAGTGGGCAGGGATTAGCTTCTGAAACGGCCAATGGAATAAAAAATCAAGGTATAGACAGGGAAAACAAGACAAGAAAGGACAAGATTCTTACATCGTTGGTCATTGTGTATGCTTATATCGTTGCAGTAGTATGTTTTTTCACACGCACTCAAGGCTATAGGTACCCTGGAAATCCAGAGTTCTCGTGAGAGCACAATTTGAATTTGCCCAGCGAGTAACTCTGGCAATCAGTAATGATGCTCATTACCAGGGGCGTCGCTAGCTATTTAAAACATTCGGGGCTAGAGCCCAGAAGTTAGAGTTCTTTTTTGTCCGGGGGTTCGGGGGTTTCTCCCCCAAGAGATTTTGAAAATCGTGCTGATGAACATGCAATTTTAACCTACTTTGAGAATGAAAAGGAAGGCCAATCGTAATGACTCACGTCAAGGCATTCTGAATATTTAGATGTTTAAAGACCGTGTAAAAGAGAACCAGGCCTGCAGGTGTACGATCATTACACACTGCGTACCATCAGGCTACTCAACAGCGAGAAAAATTTCCCTTGTGTGTGTGTGTATTCACACCAAATTGGCCTACCATACCTTCCCAACTATGTACAGTATCCCATTAGCTGCATGCCATCAGGCTATTTACCATTTTCTATTACGTAAAGTTAGTGTAAACATTATGTTTGAGCAGGAGAGAGAATACGCATGCAGCCACGCTAATAGGCTACTTGTTGTTTTCTTTTTACTCGGCTATCTATATGGTTATCAGCACACAATGTTGAGCTAATTCACGAACTCAATACTCATCATGGATATCACAAGTTTTAAACAACGAAAACAGAAAGGATGGAGGCAGCAACGCTTAGAGTTATTCCAGATGGACAAGAACAAGGTAGGTAATTGGTGTGCTTGTCAGAACGTTAGACTGCACTAAAGCCAGACGTCACGTTAAACTAGAACAAAACTAAAGGTAACTTTAGCCTGTATAGGGCTGTATCAAGTTGTCCAAATGAATAGGTCATTGTAGACGTTTGTCGTTGTATTATTGCATGTGGATGTTGTTATTCTATGTAGGCTACTTTTTTTGCTGACTGACCAATGCACGGACCTAAAACGGACAAATATTGTTCACGCAGTGAATTATTTTTTCTTGGGGGGTGGGGGGGCCATAGCATTAATTCCTGCAGGCTTCCTGAGGAGAACGTCTCTTCTGCCAAAGTGCACCACATACAACACCCCAAATATCACATTAAAATAGCCTGTAGAATAAACATCGCCATGCACCTCTGTCGTGCACTTCACAGGTGTGAGCGCTCGCCTCGGATAAACATTTCGACGTCATCCCCTTCAATTAATGGGCTATGGGTGCTTTGAAAGCAATGCATTTGTTTATATCACGAACTTTTGCCCAAAGAAAAAGTTCCATTCTGTCAAAATCAAGCCCAACATGCATTGCTTGGAAGCCCCCTCAAACGAGGTCAGGTTTATTTACTGCGGATGTGATTCAATAGTAAATCACGATATATTGAAACTGAGCTGATCGAAATGTCCTCCTGGGTTGCGGGAGATGATGACACACTGAAGAGTTTCCACTTCTTGTCCCTGCTCTGCCCTTTTTTCTCTCTAAATAAACTTCTAATATCCATTTGTCCTTATACACGTATTTCGCTAAGGCTAGTTAGTAGAAGCAGGAAACAGCAATGCGTAATAGCGTAGAGGAGAATTGAAATTGCAACATTTTGCAACAAATGATTCTAAACCTGCCCAGATCACGTCAGATTGTCTTGCGCTGCTGTTAATGCACACAATGGACACAAAACACAAAAGTCTCTTCTACGGGGCTATTTATTTCATTCACGATTAGAGTTTTTGTTGTTGCTAACGGCCCATAGATCCGGGGCTATAGCCCCGAATGCCCAGGTCTAACGACGCCACTGCTCATTACCCATGCCGTTGGAGCCGAGCTGCACTAATCACATCAGTGTATCTGATAAAGGCGGGCCAGAGGCGAGCTAAACAGATGACGATAGCGCTACGACGTCGAAGTCCAGAATCAGTCAGTAAACATTGCAAGATGGCTCTGGATGAACACCAGTTGTTTGAAACGGCTTTGGCCGCTACAGTGAACAAGTTAGACTTGGCTTTTTCTCTAAAAGAGGAACAGAAGACGGCGCTCAAATCTTTCCTTTGCAAGAAGGACATTTTCGCAACAGGATACGACAAGAGTCTAATCTATCAGTTTCCGTCACTCTGGATACGCCACCCCATGCATTGTTCTGATTGGTCATAGTATTATCCAATTGTGTGCAGTGATATTTTCAAATGCATGAACGATGCCGCCTCTCAAGTTAGGCCATTTTCATTACTCATAGCCAGACCCTAAATCTTTCTAGATTTGGGTCTGGATTTCCAGGCTAGGCTATAGGTTACTTGAATCCAAAAACTGAGGGGGAAGGGGCCCTACATAAGACTAAAACTGTTTGTGTCAGAGTCTATACACAGACAGCTTTACAACAGTTTCACAAGGTTCACTGAGGACAAACTCTTGTTTTCAAACTTGAAGTCTTTCTATATCTTTACTGTGACAGAGTGTCTTTACTCGTACTCTTTCCTTTGGTAGAGAGAAGTTTACTATCACTTTATTATTTAACCTTCCTGACTCAGCCATTCTTTTTCCTTTTCCCTTTTATGCTTCTCTTTATTCTTTCTATTGCTTTTCTTTTTTTTTCAAATTTTGCAGGTCCAGAAAGAGATGTCAAGAAAATAGGACGTGTACAGTACATCATGCACCTGTCTCTCTCTCTCTTTCTCTCTCTCTCTGTCTCTCTCTCTCACTCACTTGCCTTTATGAAGCATTGTTTTTAAGGAGAGGAGCGAGATGTTGTTGGCTTCAGTAGAAACCGACTGGACAGCCTTGCAAGCCTCATCTCAGAAGCCACTGCTGGACTTGGATCACTCTTGCTTTTCATGAAACATTTAACATGACGCCGACTGCCGAGCGAGCCTGGATGAGCTCTCTGCTGCCTCCTCCCTTAGCTCCATGACTACAGAGAGTCAAATAAACCCTTGCAGATCTGAGATGCCGACTTGACAGCACCAGGATGATACAACATTGTTTTCCTAGACACACAAAGACTTGAGGGTTAAAGGGGGATATTATGATAGCAATGAAAAATATTTGGTTATATTTTCAAGAGCATGGTTAGACAGGTTTGTTTTGACAAAGTTTACTCAGGATGTCAAGTTAAAGATGTGGAAGTTGAATAGAAAGTGATGAAATATAATTCAACAACTGTGTGTCTGTTACAGCATATTTCAGTGATACTGGGTGCACAACAGGCAATAAGTCAATGCCTAGGTGGTACACAACAGCTGATGCTTCTAACATTAAACTAACATTG
The DNA here is from genome assembly GCF_017589495.1 of Alosa alosa. Classification (NCBI taxonomy): domain Eukaryota; kingdom Metazoa; phylum Chordata; class Actinopteri; order Clupeiformes; family Clupeidae; genus Alosa; species Alosa alosa. The sequence goes on along the minus strand of NC_063211.1, from coordinate 12,393,171 downwards.
AACTATGAACATTGATAAGCATGAAGTACATTACAGTATATTGCTCGTGGTTGAGTCTTCGGCTTGAATGATTTATGAACACAACAATGGATAATACATCATTAAATGAAGGTTTAAATTACTTAAGCACTGAAATTCATACTGGTTATATCATAGTCATTAATACACTTAGAAAAGAATTGCCACTGTTGAACATTTCAGTGGACAATGTCCTAAATCAAGTGAGCCTCGTTAAATATGGATTGGCCACATTTGCTGACAGGCTGCTCTTAATAAAGGCTATGGAACCCAGTGGTTCTCTGGAGGCCCAATTAGAGGTATTTATCAGTTCCGCAGTGGCTCTTATTTAATTATGAGGAAGTGGCACAGAGGCTGCCTCTCTGCTCGCTTTTTTTTTATCATCGCAGATGCAGCAGGGGCTCACCGCTGAGCTGTACACATTCATTACTGCCATTTGGGCTTAGCGATCACCTATGTTGTTGATGATGATGATGATGATGATGATGGTGAGGATGGAGTTGATTGGAGAGAGAGTGTAATACACACGTGTGTATATGCACACACACATACACACAGAGCTAAATACACAGTGTGAGGTTGGAAATGAGATGTGTTTACCTGTCTTCTCAGCTTGTCCCGGTGGGAGAAAGAGTTGGTGTTGCTGGTAGAAGGGAAGGGGTGAGACTATCTGGTTGCACAAATGTAGATGGCTATGTGAGCGTGTCTGCTTCTCTCAATCATGAACTCCTGAAGGATTCGATGAAAGGATGCACATTTGATATCCCACATGTCCACATCAAATTATTGAAATCATGTCTTGTCTCAAGAAAAGCTTTTCAGAAGTCTTTGTTGATGAAGTATGCTAGAAAGAAGTTCAGTCTAATTTTATTTGAATAGTACACTATACTCATCTAACTATGTTGTGATCTCATGATAATACAATATGATGACAGGCACTGCATACAGGCTTTGATTTAGTGTTAATTTTGTCACCTATTTTTAATTTAGTCTTAGTCTTAGTCTTGTGACGAAATGTCCTTTTTAGTCTTTGTCATATTTAGTCATTCAAATATAATTTTTGTTAGTCAAGTTTAGTCGACTAAAAGTCTCGTCATTTTAGTCTAGTTTTAGTCAAAAGAAAACTAAAGGTATCTTAGCCTTAGTCAGTTTTAGTCAACACATTTTAGTCTTTTTTTTTTTTAACAAATTATTTCTGATTACCATTTGAGTCAAATAGTGTTTCACACATCTCAATTTTCCAACAACATTGTCTGTCCACAGGGCTACTCGTCTGTTATAATTACTCATTCTGATTTTTTGTCAGTCAGTATGTTTACATGCACAGGTAAGTCGAGCTACAGTTATAGCTCGGCTGGGATTTGACCATAGACAGTAAAAGATTTGACTGGACCACTGTCATATTCGTAGACCAGTGTTTCTCAAAGTGTGGTCCGGGATCACTGGTGGTCCATAAGCTATCCCAAGTAGTCCTTGAGAGCAGGCGTGGTAAAATATAATATAGATGAGTTGTTTGCAATATTGAACCAACTTGTATGTAAAAACAGTCCTGCAACACTGTCTATGTAAGATATGCAAGTTTAAATCATACAGTATGAATCCACACAATAAGCAAAGTGCAAAGACAATAAGCAAGGTGGTTCAGTGAGTAGGCCTATTGTGTAGACTAATTATAGGCTACTATTGAAGTAGGTCTAATCTTTTTTTTTTTTTTAGCTAGGGTTAGTTAAGTGGTCCTGAAACTGAAAAAGTTTGAGAAACACTGTCATAGGCCAAAGTGTTAATGTTTTACTCCGCCTCGCTAGATGGCGATATCTTAAACACAACACATTCCCCAAACAGACTCTCCATCTTAGCCATAGCTAACTTGCTAGCAAACTTTCCATATTAGCTTACTTGCTAGCAAACTTTGCATCATCAGTCTAACTAGTTAAATAGTTGACATTACATGATGAACATTTTCGTATTCTGGGGGATGTTAATTTGTATGAGAGAAGCTTCAACTTCTGGGTATGTAGCATTGTGGCATAAAGCTTAGGTAGTTAGCTTGCTAACTCTGGCAGAAATCTCCAGTGTTCTTGTTCCATGTAGTTTTGTGTTGCAGCCACAGGGTTGCAGCAACAGCACGTAGACTAGCCTACAGGAAAGCTGTTGCGTATGAACTCATTCGGAATATTTTGAAAACATAACAGCTAGATATTCTGTCTTCTCATTTTGTAGACGAAAATGAAGAGATTTTATCTTAGTTTTTATTTCATGCAAAACATTTTTAGTGTCGTCTTTTTTTCGTCAACAATAATGCATCTTAAGATAGTCTTAGTCAGTGTTTCAGGACATTACTGCCGTCTCGTCATCGTCTCGTCTTAGTCATGAAAAAAAAGGTCGTTGACGAACATATTTCCTCTCGTCTCGTCTGACGAAATTAACACTACTTTGATTTGAGTAATGATTTAGTGTCCGGTTACCGACACTAACTGGATCATCAGTTGACAGGTGGCATAGTTGATATGACAGGTGGCATAGTTGATAAGCACTTCACAGTTCATTGAAGGTTTACTGAATATTCGTTGAGCTGCAGGCGATTTTTGTTTTTATTTTCTGAATGTTCAAAAAAGTCAAATTATTAGATTGTTTGTTTACATACCCTCAGCATCCAATTCCTCCCTTTGCACCCCCTAAGAACTTCAGGCGTGATAACAGTGATCATCTTCCCTGGACTACCTCCACATCTAGTCTCCCCGAGAAATAAAATAAATCTGCTTGACCTTCACCAAGCAAGTAAACATAGTGTAGTGTTTACTCCGTCACAGCTGTACCATGCTCCTCCAGATCCCATAGGCTGTGCGTATACTGGACGCATTGACAGGCTGTGAGGAGAGAAAAGAAAAGTTCTCCTTTGTGGCGCCAGGGCCTTTTTCTAACATGAGAGAGAACGATGTGGGAAATACACAGAGCAGGTTCAACAGCACCATCTGCTGAAAATGCCGACACGCACTAGCAAGTGGAAATCTACCTCTCTCTCTCTCTCTCTCCCATTCTCTCTTTAACATTGAGCATACATATCTATCCGAGACTCTTTATTATGTATATATTATCTTAATTTTTCCTCTTGACTGTCTTTTTTGTTGGCAAGAAAAAAGAGATGATGTTGATATGCAATAAAACACAATGCTATGGATAGGCTTTGCTGTAATAATTATTCAAATGTAGAAGAATTACACCATAAATACTGCATTGGTGTATTCTGTGATACCCCACAGAAGTGTTTATGTGGCTTTGTGAAGCTTGTTGGAGGGGTATGTGGCACAGAAGCATTGTGATAGGCCACTCCACATGCTTCTATCAACCTCGCACCGCTCTCTCCAGGACAACAGACTCATCAGGAACACACAGACACGGCAGGGTTGTCAGGGCTCCTCAAAAATATACTCCTCTCCTGTCTGTCAGGGAAGATGTACTGCTGAGATGGAGACATACGATAAAGGGCTCCGTGCTCAGCCAAAGGGTCATTCATTATTGCAGAGCACACACACACACACACACACACAACACACAGATGCACACACACACACACACAGATGCACAAACCAACATTTCACATCATGACAACTGACGGTGTTTCACTATCTGATAACAGCATGACATGGACAAGCATGATGAACATCATGGCCAACATCACAAAGAAAGAAATAGTCCTTCCCAGCAGAATTAGACTCTCAGTATTAGTTCCATATCTCACGTAGATCCAACACACGTAGATGTACTATGTTGTGGCATTGGAATGACAACAGTCCTATAAAATCCATGGGAATTAGCAGATTTCAAAAGGATCTGCCTGGGATTCTACCTGAGATTCTTTTCCACAATAATAGCCACCTGTCATGACTGGGTTGTTTTGTGGCCTCCCACTCCATTCAAGTGATGTTTGTTAAATTGGGATAAATGGTTTGGGGAATGGGTTCTGCGTTGTTGACTTTCTCACTGCAGTGCACCATCCCTCGCACTGAAGAAAGTGAAAGTAAAAGGCTGAGAGGTGTACAAGTTAAATGCCAAGCTCGGCGGGAAGATAGAATTAAGAAAACAAAAAAAAACATCGAAAATGTGTGCAATGGGGTGGAGAGGAGGACTACAAAATGTCAGATAGAGCTGTCACAAAACAAACACACACACACACACTATAAAGCGGTGGCACCCTTCAAAGTGTTCTGACTGGCTAGTGATTAACTCAAATGAGCAATTAAGCAGCTGGCGACAACAAAGGCCTGTATTTAGAATAAAGGGTTATGCTGGTTAAATGATGCTGGCACACAGCTTTAAAGGGACACCAGGCAACATTTTCGTGTTAATTAATCATCTTTGTAAGTCGGTATATGGTTAAATGACTCATTACGGGGCGAATGAAGGCTCTCTCGCCTGCCCTTACTGCCTGTAGGAAGAATATCCCACTTGCAAGTTCGGTGTATCCTACCTGCCGACCGAAGCAGGATCAGTTCATGGCATAGAGACAGGCTAACGAAACGCTAGAGATTGTTGCAAACGTGTGTAAAATGGCAGAGCCGGCGAAGAAGCAGCGAAAACCCTTGACAGAAGACGCAAAGAAAAGGAAAAGAGCTTCAGACCGAGCGAAGGGGGAGTTTCGTAGCGAAAAAAAGCATCAGGCTTGCCTGGTGTCCCTTTAAACAAACAAACCACTCTCACAGAAATGTTTAGCAAGACCTCTGCTCACTTAGAAGCAAACCAGTGGAGAAAACATGCAAAAGACCTCCGAAAACCACTAAACATTTATTAAAATACACTAACCTAAGTAATAATGGAGAACAAATGCTATGTATCAATCAACATTAATTCAAAAAAATACTACCTTCAAAAATGGGTTGACAGTTTGTTGATTTGAGAGTGCTATCTAAGTAGGTGAAGAGAAACCATTAATGTGGCTGGAAAAAAGTGCTTTCTGCTTTCTTCTTGTCTCTGAAGAGGCATTTGAAACACAGTTTGACAGCTGACAGAATGGGTCCAGTATTTTACAAAGCAGGTGAAGCAGACCCATGCTGAGTGCTTAGCACTGTAGGTGCTAGGGAGCGAAAGCACTGCCAATAGCCTTCAGATATGTGCCGAAACAGTGAGTGCTAGGTGGCACAAGAGAATGCCAAAAATAATCGCTTGGCAACAGGCAAGAGGAATACAAACAAGAGTGCCAGTTTGTCATTTAACTGAAGTGCCAGGAGTACTGCTTAGGAAGTAAAATGAAGTCCACCATGAAGGCTGTCCATCAAAAGGGTGATTGACTACCTCCTGTCTTTTTGTTTTTGAGAGCTTCATTTATTTCACCAAGCCTGGTGTTGCGAGATTTTAATAAAGGCTGAGTCCTGAGACAGAAGGACTTTTGTGTCTTGATTGTGCTTCACTTTTATTTCCACCTGTCTGGCCATGGCATGCATGTCCTACCATGGGCCTAGTGCTAATACCAACCATGTAGCGGCTAGCTCAGATATCTCACAAAAGTAGAATATTGTGGAAAAGTCCATTGCCCTGCACAGACTAAAAGATTAAAGGCTCGGGGAAACTGTTGTCGGTGTTTTGACTCAATTAGCTCATTAGAGCTCTTCTCAGGTCGACATTTCTACATTATTTATTGTAATATTTTGAGATGTTGGATTTTTTATTTCCATGAGTGGGAAACTGTAATCATTAGGATTTCAATAATCAAGATTAAACAAACAAAATAAAGGCTTGAAATATTTCACTTCATGTCTAATAAATCTAGATTATACAAAAGTTTTTCTTTCTGAAATAAATTATTGTTATTCAGTGTCATTGTTAATTTCTCATGAAATCAAAATTCAAAACACGTCACATTCATTCAATGTTTGTTTCTCGTTCTCCTGAGTTAAAGGGACACCAAGCAAGCCTGAGTGCTTTTTCTCTACGACGAAACTCCCCCTAGCGTCTGTAGTACGTGTCGATACGTGTGCGAGCCCTCACTCGGTCTGAAGCTCTTTTCCTTTTCTTTGTATCTTCCGCCAAGGGTTTTCGCTGCTTCTTCGCCGGCTCTGCCATTATACACTGATTTCTCACTTTTGTTGTGCATTTTTTTCTCTACGGACCTCCCCCTACAGCTTTGGGGTGCATATTTCACAACAGTCTCTTTGGTCTTTTCGCTGGCTCTGCCATCATGAACATCTAAAAAATTAAGGATGAATCAAAAAGTAAACGCACTCTCAAACTTTAACTCTTTAATTATTCTAAGAAAGAAAGTTTTATCCAGTGTTTCCTTTTTGTTTCATCCAGTGTTTTCGTACCCAAAACCCACTTTTTTACGTTGAGTTGAGCGCACCTATTTCCTACCTGCATCTAAAAAATTAAGCCATCTATAGACCCTTTCAACAATAAAAACAAAAACAATGCTTGAACGTTCTATTTGGGCCCCAATCTACTTCCTCTGCATTAAGATAACATATGGAATGTTAAAACGGAAGTCTTGTGGGGCCAACTGTGATGCTGATAATGGAACTCTCTTGAAAGGGTCCATAGCTAGCGGGCATCGCTAACCGGTGCTTGAGGTGGATGTGTGTATGTCCAGAGAATTTTAAGCATTTCGTGTTTCTTGCTTGTTCTCGCTTCTCACAATTCTCACGCTTCTCTCGCTCGATTCAGACTTTGCTGGGACACTAGTGCAGATCTTGCAAGGCTGGTTTTCCGCTAGGAGACAGTAGCGGGAGCAGGGAAAGCTGCCATTTTCTCCACAATAGCTCATTTTACCATCACAATGATTTCTTAACTGTTTTGTTAAAGGTGCTCTAAGCGATGCTGGGTAACGTCACTTCTGTTGACTTTCAAACAAAACAGAGAGCTAGCTCGCTACTTCCTCCCCCTCCCTCCCGTGCTGCTCCCGTGCAATTGAAACTCTCCTAAATGCGCATCTCGTCTGTGATTTGCTGTTATGTTTTTATGGGCTAGGTTTGCTGAGGTTGTTTTTGTTGCCGTTTTTGGAGCCTGCGCTGTCCACAGAGATTGCGTTTTTTTACAGTGTATTCAGGACACAGACAGCTAACGGTTGGTTAGGTGATGTTTGCAGTAAGTGACATAAAATGTTTTAGCTTAAAAATGCGTGGCATCGCTTAGAGCACCTTTAAGTTAAAAATTTTGCATTTTCCCTTTTAACATAGAGCCCTGTTGGGGATCAGTGCTACCGAACACGAGTAGGCTAATGCTGTTAGTGGCTAATGTATCCTGGCGGCTACAAACCTTTTGCCTCTTAAAGTGACCACTATGCATGTTTAACTCCCATTCAGTTCAGTTCATCTTTATTGGCCATTTGCTCAGACAAAAGTACATGTTAATTGGAATTCTTGTGCACAGTCACAAAGATAGAAAGAATAATGTAAAAAAACATGTAAAACAATGTACAAGCACAGAATGTTGTGTAAAGAGATGTAAGGACAATCAATGGGTCAAAGAAGATGTCTTCCAAGATGGGCTTCAGCAAGGGAAACTCCAAGTGACTTTTGGACAGCACTGATCAAAATGGAACTTGGTTCCATATTTCTTATGCTGTCGTTTTAGGATGGTGTGCTAGCTTAGATACCACTTACTTACTGGAACAGAAATGTTGAAAGATAGAGGACACAAAGAGAGGCCAACAGTCTGAAAGCCCCACCCCAGCATGTAAAGACATCCCTTCGGAGGATCTGTGAGATCACAGACTTAGTAGCTTTCCGAGGAGGAAAAAGTTCCACCTACGAAGAGCAGAATGCGAGTTAGGGGGGAGCAGGGGGAGCCATGGCTCCCCTAGTGGCCACCTGAGCTCCCCTGGAAACATTGTATGTGAAATTGTGGGGGAGCTCTAAAATATTGATATGATTGCCAAATAAATTATACTTTGGCCATGGTTTTCCCTAAAATGTAGCCTGACGTTGTCATACTCAAATTCTAGTCAGAATATGAGTCTGATACTGCTCCATTGGGACGTAATTATGGGGCGTGCTTCAACCGATACAGGGGGGGAATGCCTCTGCACTCAATTGGATAGACCTAACCAATCAGAGCAACAAAATAGCTTACCGTGAGGTGTAGGAAGAAAACATCCTTCTGCTCCTATATCCCCTCCGTTCTTAAAATAATTCTGTTGAACAGTGATATGCTACAAACATGTTAAACAGCTGGGAAAGGCTGTCGCAAATCCCTCGAACAGGTGGTCAATCAGAGATTTCAAACGAACGAGGGAACATGTCGCAATGCAACAGCGCTGTTTTCCCTTGATGAAAGTGAAACCACCAGTTTTCCCACATCTCAACTTTGGCCAAAGTTTTCAGAAATAATCGTTTTCAGTGATACAAACTCATTAAATAATATGAATTTTCCATATGGGGTCTTAAAAGCCATGTATCCTTCTAGCCACAGAGTTTTTGTTTCAAACATAAGCCTAATCTAAGCGTGCTCAGATGACGTGATAGACCAAGTGCTGTTACTCACCTGTCCATCATCGTAAAGCCTGATTTGATTGGTCCGCCTGATTTAGGGCGAGCATACTTGCCCCACAATGGAGCAATGCCAGACCGAACTTCCCGTGGGGCGGGACTAAGTTCGGAATGGCACCCAGGCTACCTAAAATGTGTAAAATAAAAGAAATCAAATTGTATTTTGAGCTCATGATTCATGAAAAAAGTGCCTGCTTGCACGTTAGAGGTGCAAAACGTGGAAGCGCTGCCTGCAGCTCCACCCACTAACCACTCACACAAGCTCGGTGCCCCTGGCTGCTCTTGTCGCGTGTGTTTGGCTCTGTGTACAGCCTTATAGGCTATAGCCCATGTGATTGTGAAACAATGTAAGTTGTTGAGTAATTCTAAGTTGATTCAATTAAACCAGGGGTGTCCAAACTGTTTGACTCAAGGGCCACATTGGGTTTTGAAAATTGGCCGACGGGCCAAACAACAAAAAATAATGTGTGTGTGTGTATATATATATATATTATAAGTCATTTTGTTGTATAAAATTAATTTCTTAAGAAATACTGTTCATTTGATGTTGTTTAATTAATTTATAAATGGTGCACTGTCACTTTAAGACTCTTTTGCCAGCTCCACTCAAATATAGCCTATGGCTAGTGCTGTGCCTATGGCTCGTCACAGTTTATAAGTGGTCAGTAGTGGGAACTACTGTTGCCATCGTGATTTCCTCAACAATGACAAGCCAGCTGGAACCTGCCACGCTCTCTCCCTCTCGTGCATGCACGCTCAAATGCGTTCCCAATTAAATGGAGTAGCATAACGTAGTTAGATCTGCTGCAAAGGAGATACTATGTATCTCGATGTAACAAGCTGTTTTGACATTGCCATTGTAATCGCTCTCTAAGAAGAGTGTAAAGCAGTTTGCAGTAGCCTAAAGTTACTCACAACGCCGTCTATCGCTGGAAAAAAATACAGAGCGGCCTATGATAACCTAATTAAATGCTCGGCAGGCCGGATTAAAGTGCGTTGCGGGCCGGATCTATGATGAACTAATAAATACTCGGCGGGCCAGATCAAAGTGTGTTGCGTGCCGCAGTTGGCCCGCGGGCCGTAGTTTAGACACCCCTGAATTAAACAGTCAAAAGACACATCATTGGTGGTCGGGGTCCGTGGATTATTTACTATCAAGTTCATTGAAGTTTGCGTAGCCCATTGATGATCCATCGGGGTGTTGTAATATTGTAAACATATTATGTATTATGTTTCATGTAAGCAAACATAGACCTATGGCACCACGCGTGTGTAACGGATTTTCTCTTTATAACAGGCATATGTCTATGATGTTGCTATTAATGACAGGATCAGCATTTAAACTTTGCCCCCCCCCCCCGTATCCCCCCCCCAGCTCCCCCAGAGACCGTGGTATAACTCGCACACTGATTGAGTTTAGTGAGTTTACCATCACTAAAAGGTGCTCATTCCTAGAGAACCTTGTCAATTGTTTCACCATCGTCTGTATTTTTCTGGCCGGTCGAAATGAGTCTTTAAGGTCCTCTTCAAGCATTCTCAATTGCTTTTTGAATTTAAAAAGGCATTTGGTTTAAACATGTCAACAGGAGGAACTGCCATCAGAAGAGCTGAATTGTTGTTTTGTTTTATTTGGAGCTGGTGGTTTTCCTTATTTTCCCGTTTTGTGTAGTCCGCATAAGACTGTACCTGAAGACTCCAGCTAGACATGTCGGCTGTACCATGCTGAAAAGGATGAAGAAGATAAACACTGGAAGGCAAACAATGCGTTTGATCTCTGATGCAAAAAAGTTTTAGCGCTCTGAAGGACCCTACATACAATCCAAGCCTATCACAACAGCGTTCATTCCTCCTCCTTCATCCAAATCTATTTGCTCTTACCCAGGTGTGCCTCTCTGTCCATTCACTCCTCCAAGTCCCTTTGACGAGTGAGAAGGACAGGATTCAGGAATATGTTTGTCCTTGCACCTTCAGCAAAGCAGTCTTTTTGGCAGTCTGTGTGGATCTGATGATAGTGAAGGGATGAAGTGAAGGGATACAAGAGGCAGAGCTGACTTGAGAAAGCTGCTGATGGTGTCCCCAGTCCTTCTCCGGCTGAGTGCCTGTTCTCACAAGTCCCTCTACATCTTTGACTCTACCCCAAAGGTTACTGGCCAAATGAGAGGTGATGTTTTTGAGTTGCTGATTTTAGGCTCTGTGATCTTAAGTTTCCACCTCTTGCACAAGGCATGAAAGCTGTAGGCAAAATCCTGGATAGACTCCCGCTCTCCTTGAACTCTGGTCCTAACTCCCTTAGCCAGCCCATCTTTGTAGTCCTCCAACAGGAAAGCAGAAAGAAAGTGTGCCTCAAACTCAGCCCAGGTGGTAATGTTTTCATGTGCAAATCCCACCAATCTCTGTCACTGTCATGTAGTTGCAATGATTTCATCATCCTGCAAGTGGTTCAGTACCAAGATAGTCAAGGCACTTTTCCACATACCTTGTTCAAGATTTTTCCTTATTAAAAGTAAGATTGCAATAGTGCACACGAGTCTTAATGAGTATGAAATACAGCAAACAGACTTAGCCAAACCCCTACCCGCCCTATCACCCTCATCCAGCCCCCCATGACATGTCTTACAGTAGACACACATACAAATACAAAGAGTTGGCAGAAAAGAAGGCCGTCATTGTCATGGTCATTATAATTTGTCTCTTGAAATAACCTACTTACCTGTCACTTCTTTTGGCCTCCTCCTTCCTGAGGATGGTTTGTAGTGCTAGGTTTAATCAATTTATCATATCATTATTACACATTGTTGAAGACAATCTTTTTTTTCTAATTTTCCATTCCTACACAAAACATCTGGCAGGCCATATGAAACCTGCTGGCAGGGCTGATCTGGCCCCCAGGCCTTATGCTTGACGATATATTTCAGACTTTTCAAGGGTCCTCTCCTTGAGGCCCTCGTAATCAGTCCCCCCAGTGTCATGTCATCAGTGTCATGACGACGCTCATTGTTGGCTGGAGAATATTGTGGATACAGGCAATGGTTCTATCTAGTTTAGCATGGGGAATGAAGGGAATAGTTTTGATAATAGCAATATACTGTATCTGTACATAATACATATAATTATTTTATTCAAGAAATGGAATATTCTTTGTTATGTCACTTTATTACAATGAGTATGTAGGCTATGTGAGTGGTTTTATAAGGCAGACTTACAAATTACACATGCAGCAGTGGCTGTTCTCAAGACAACTATATCAACAGTGCAGCTACAGTACCCATTCACATGCGAGCCAGCATTACAACTTCCCACCACCCACATCCATTGTTCTGCTCGTATCACCAGCGAGCCCCGGCCCTTCAAAATCCCAGCCCTGGGCCCCCGGATCTTCCTCTGTGAGCACGAATGTGTGTACCATGTAATTCCACTCTCGTCTCTCTTTCGCTTCCTGGATTCAGGGAAAAGAGAGGGGCTGGCCAGGCGTGGTGGTGGTGATGGTGGGGGTTGAGGGGATGGGGGAGTTTGGGGGTGGAGGGGATGGGGGAGTTTGGGGGTGGTGGGGTGTGTGTGTGTGTCGGGGGACCTTGACAGGAAATCCTGCATCAGTTCCGCACAGATTAGCCTGCCCCTTCATGCCAGAGCGTGGCCAATGTCACACAGGAGGCAAAGTAATTCTTTCTAATAGCAAGACAACCCCGGGACCCGTTGGCTGTAATGACTACACAGCGCGTGCCAGGGGCGAGTAGTCGTGACCGGCTTGCCAAAAAGGCCTGGAGAAGTGGGAGGGTGGCACTCACGAAAGTGAGCCGCCACATCCCTGCCACACAGTCAGACTCTTCGTTCTTTCTGCTCTCTTGGTTGGACATTCTGTGCACTGCCTTTGTGCTCCTGTGTGTCAGAGTGTGTGTGTGTGTTTGTTAATGGGATGGAGATGTGTATGCTTGTGAAGATGCTCTGCTTATGCTCATATGCATACCAGTTGGTGGTACAATAGCCTAGTGGAGCTTGTCAACTAGCGACAGTGAGGCTTTACAAACTTGAAATACAAGAAGCAATGCTAGGAAACTAAGCCCGGGACGATTTATAACATAACATTATTATACGGCTCTTCACAATTTCAAGTAGAACACTCCATTGACTTGAATGGGATTTCCCAAAGTTCTACTGGTCATTATTTTCGCCTGAGGATCTCCAAATAATGACCGCTGTCAATGGCAACGGATTTTCATTCAAAAGTGAAGGCAGACGGTTGATCAGCTGTGTTCTAAAGAACGTTTGATTCAAGTTCAGCGTGTGTCGCAAACTATTTGTTTCTCAGCAAAAGCCACAACGAAATGGTAACAAACTAGATGTACCGCAGAGCGGTACAAAATATGACCGCCGCCCAGTCCAGCACATTTTTTCCACAAAAATAAGTCACGCTTGTCAAATTGTGTTAATTTCCTACTTTGTTCCTGCTTAGCTTCAGTAATTCAGCAAAGTCATGGTATCTGCTGGTCTGGCTGCTGGCTAAAAACAAAAGGTGAAATATATGATTCTAACTGTCTCACTGAATTGCATTATGCACACTCAATTCTCACTGGTATCTGCTAGACAACAAGTACCAAAACATGATTAGTTCATAGATTTCACATGTAAACATGTATTGTTGAATTGTGTGCGTGTACGTGTGTGTGTGTGTGTGTGTGTGTGTGTGTGCGAGCGTGCATGTGCTTGTGGGTGTGCCTGTGTGTGTGCATGTGCATGCATGCGTACAAATGTCTACTGTGTGTGTATGAGTCATACGTATGATTACTGTGAATGTATGTGTGTGTGTGAATATCAGTTTATGTGTGTAACCCCTTTTTAACGAGTGCTAATCACTCAGCACAGTAAAGGTTAACTTAGTTACACTAAACAATGGCGCGACAGGATCCTGAATTCTCAGCAGTGGAATAGTGAGTTGGCTGAGATTCCTGATACCATAAATTTAACTGTATAGCTGTGTAGTAGGATTATAAATGGTAAATATGAATATGAATAATTATAAATACAAATTTAGTAGCGCGGTGCCTCCACTGTAAAAATACTACACTTACCTTAGGTTAGTGTATTATGCACTTCTACAGAATTTAAATAACAATGTATGTGCAATTCACTAGTGGTGAATGCAGTCACAATGAATTGCCAATACACCCTGTAAATAATGTAATATAATAATCATATGTTTATTTAATAATAATAGCCACGTCGTAAACTTGACAACCCAAAAGCTGACAAATGTCAGCGAGCGAACAATTCACTCGAACGTTAACGTTAAGGTTAACCATATAATGCAATAAAGATAGCCCCCCCCCCTGGCCGTTGGAGCTGCAGGCAGGACAGCAACCTGCAACGCCCTCCAACTCGCCGGTGATCCAAGAACGAGTGTGTGTGTATGTCAGTGTAAATGCAGTAGACGCACTCACCACCAGCACTCAAGAACCGGAGATTCCGGCCAGTCCTGACTCAGAGGAATGGGAGGAAGCTTTGTCCCAGCTTGCGACTCCGGTGGAGGATGTTGCTGCAGTCAGCCCTCAACAGCAGCAGGTGGTAGTTGGTGGTTGGCACTCCGGTGGGCTCAGCACCGAGGCAAAAACGCAAGTCGTCCTGGGAGGTCTGGCTCCGGTGGGCCCAGCACTGAAGCACAAATCGAGTTCGTCTCAGAAGGAGAATACAACAGGAGCTAAGTCAGATAGCTGCTAGCTAGCTGCTACCCAGGTCAGGATAGCTTCAGCCACAAAATAGCACCGACTGCGGAAAGTCTGACCAGCACTGACCAGCACGGTAACTTAAAAGAGAAGGAGTAAACAAGTACGATGCGCCAATGTTACAGAGTAAGTGGGCCTATGAACTTGTCCAATGGTCTCCACAAACTACAGACAGCAAAGTAAACTCGGACCGAGACTGACTTTCTTTCTGGCTTCTGGCTCCGCTCCTGAGGTGTTAGAATGTTCAGAGCTCACCATTTCGCGGGCATTAAACATTTACAAATTATTATTGGATAATACAAAATTCAAATAAAAACACAGAGAACAAACAAATCTGATTGGTCTGTACCGAATTCCATATCAACATATTGCAAAAACATAAAGCATTATGGTCATTGTAGTGACAAAAATTAAACAGTGCGGTAATAAACACTATAAACAGATTTTACAGGTGCGTACATGTGCATATGGAATTGGTTAACATGACCCCTGGAGGCAAAAATGGGTCATCCTAGGCCCTACGGTTCTCAAGATATTCACTGAAAACTGTACAGTCACTAAATGGTGTACGGTCACTAAATGTACACATAAATTAATTTATTGTATGGCCCCCCATGAACGAAAGTCCACGACACTTGGCATGCAATCAGAGGGTGTCATAATGATCATAATTTTGTGCAGTTTTGACCATGTCAACCAGATATATTGTGATTACAACACCTAATTTTTTGCTTTTTAATTTTTAACTAGGTGGCGCTACACATGAATTGAGTGGTAATGGGATGGGTTGACATGACTTCTTAAGACCAACATACAAAAAAAAGGTGGTCCTCCTAGGCCCTACGGTTCTCGAGATATTCACAGAAAACTGTGTCCGGCCACCTACAGGCCAAATAATTTATTGTATGGCCCCCCATGAACAGAATTCAACGAAACTTGGCGTGCATTCAGAGGGTGTCATAATGGTCCTACACTTCCAATTGTGTGCAGTTTTGACCATGTTAGGTCACAGATACCTGCGATTACAACACCTCATTTTTACTTTTTCGTTTTTAACTAGGTGGCGCTATACATGAAATGAGTGGTTATGGAATGGGTTGACATGGCCCCTTAAGATCAACATACAAAAAAAAGGTGGTCCTCCTAAACCCTACATTTCTCGAGATATTCACAGAAAACTGTGTCCGCCCTACCCTCCTTTCGGGGGGTCCAGTCCAGCGGGGGGGCTACAAATCAAAACAAAAAACAATGGTTCCATGCTATCCTTGTGGGGCTATATGCCCACCAAGTTTCGTGCACCCCGGTCTTTCAGTGTCCCAGGAATCCTTGACGGAAAATTGGCCATGCAAAAAAGAAAAGAAAAAATCTGACTTAACCTATATTCGCTGCGTGGCGGTCATAATAAATGTAAAAGAGACATATCGTGGAGTTTATTTTTTCGTTTTGGCAAGTATCCGTATACTGTAATAAGAAAAGATTAGAACAACGCAAAAACATTTATGGATTCATTTCAAATTCAAAAAGGATGAAATGCCCACACTCTGCTAAAAACTCCCATACATTTATTGTGTGCTGCAACGTTTCCAGGCAAATCTATTAATGTCAAAATTCATTCACAAACATTCTGCAAGTTTTTTAAATACAGTATATGTATATGTGTATGTTTCTATCATGGGGTAGAGAGAGCAACTCAATTCAAAACAGGCCAGGACTGGATCCATCCACAAACTGCTGATCGAGAGCATTAGAACGATATATGTCTGCACAAAAAGATAGGTTTACATATTAGACCTCTAATGTCTCAGATATAACAGACATTAGTATTCCTTTATTGTATTCAATGTGTGTGTGTGTGTGTGTGTGTGTGTGTAGTGACTGCTGTCTCTTACTTGGGTGTTAACTGGAAGCTGTCACGGAGGATCAAAGAGGTTAATCGGCCGTGTGTCCTAGTGACTGCAACGCATGATGGCAGCACTACAAAGACCTCAAATCATGCAGCAAATAGCAATTGTATCCAATGAATGTCAGCTCATAACTTGTCTTCAAAGGCCCTGCAGATCAAATGGCCGATAAAGTGTGCCACACAAACAAACAACGTCTGCATTCAGTCAGGGTGCCAAAGTAAATCAAGCCTGGAAATTCTTGCTGTTCCACTTGGTTTAGGTTCCAGGGCACCATCTGATTTTAGAGACTCTACTCCACTTGTCTATCCAATCAAATGCAAGATGCTTATTTACCCTAATTCCATGCAATTTAGGGAACAATGTATCTCATTACCCTCTTGTCTTCAAATGAGTGCTGTGTGCATACATTTGTACTGCCATACTAGCAATGGCTCAACTACATAGGATTAGGAAATTTCAGCTGAGTTATTCAGCTATATTGGCTCGTAAACATAGTTTTTTAATTTAATCCTTGCTCATTTTACAAAGCAATATTACAAAAATGGGTAACACTTTACTTGACGGGTGAGTTCATAACACATTCATAGCAGCTGTCATAAACTGCACATAAAGCATTTATGACTGTTTCATGAGACATGACTCAACATTCATACCAAACCTTTCATGAATGTGGAAGACAGAACGACAAAAATGTGTCAAAATAAAAGTCCAACAATTGCAAAGCAGTATTGGCGTTTTTGTTCCAAACCTCTTACCTGATCACGTCACATCTGAGTCAATGGGCTACTCCAGTGCCAAAAAGACAGAACATGGTCAAGCAAATAATTTTTGTTTCATAAAAATGTATTTGTTTTATGATACCTTTGCAGATGATTTCTCATCTTTTGCTACTGGGAATGTCCAACCGTTCCCGGTTACACCAATACGGGTCAGCTGAATGTAGGCTAGTTTACCTCCCAGTGTTAAATTCAGTGATTATGAATACTTCACAACTTGTATAGTAAAGTGACATTCGATGTAGACTTCATAAGATATTCATGAAATATTTACAAAGGCTGGAGAGAAAAACGGCAATGCTGCTTTTTGCGATTGTTGATTGTTGACAAGTTGTCATCGTTCTGTCTTCCACATTCATAAAAGGTTTGGTATGAATGTTGAGTCATGTCTCATGAAACAGTCATGAATGCTTTATGTGCAGTTTATGACAGCTGCTATGAATGTGTTATGAACTCACCCATCAAGTAAAGTGTTACCCAAAAATGACTTACTTCTTAAGATCAAAGTAGCAAAAAAACACCTCAACCCAACCAAACCCTCTCACCCCTGCAGAAATGATGAAAAAAAAATCACCAGTGACTTCACACCACTTCTCCTGTTGTCAAGGCGTTTTTCCAATTATAGCTAAATTCGGCAGAGCTGGCAACATGCACTCTCTCACACGTTTCCCAGCATGCTTCAAACTTTCACTTGGACTCCCGTGTGTCTGTTATTATCTGTTTGATACAATTTGAGTTGGACAGAGAGTGATCGATATCTGATGCTGTAAAAGCCTTAATTGTGTTTATTATCACAATGGTGGAAACAGATGTACTTTTCCGAAGCAGAACTACAAGGTGGCAAGTCCTAATAGAGTAAAAGGTGCATTAAGACACAAAGGTGCTAGCATACTTCAGGATAGGCAACACCATATGTCTATACAAAACCCATTATTATGTTTTTTTTATTTCAGTTCTGAGTCTTCAATTCAAATATTTAGTTTCAAAAGTATCAGCTCTATTGCACTTTTTGTAGGTTTACTGTTTTTCATATTTCTAAATGTATTCTGAATCCATTACTACTGTATGTCATATATGTAAAAGTGTGAAATATATTGTATTGATGCTGATTCATTGACTCAAACAACCTTATTTACTGTTTTTGTTTTTTCCGGCATTATGTTGTTACACATATGTATTTATCTATAGGCTACACAACATTCCCATTGAAATTCACTTTTTATTTCATTTTCATGACACAGATTTTCTTAGGGTTAAAATTATTCCTCTAACACAACAAGGCATAGTTTGTTTTTAACACCCCATGAGTAAAATTTCCTCTCCAAATATCAACTTGGAGAACCTGCAAGGCGGAAGCTTTTATTTCAATTACTGCGCTCCATGTAATATCAGAGGGCTGAGGCTCCAGAGCAGAGTGGGACCTGATATAAGGGAATTATGGTAATGCCGACAGTCTCAGCGAGGAATTCACAGCCTCAAGCAGGGAAATTACACTGCGACAAAATAATTAAAATCCATGTCTAATTTAAATACCCGCCCCAGTTCTCCAAAATATCCGGGAAGCTGGAAAACACCACGTCCATAGGTTTTGCAAGCACAGTTATACCTGAGGGCGTCTCTGATAATGTGCAACAAATTCGCCAGAAAGTTTAAAAAAAATTCTAACATAGGCACTTTTCTTGAGCATCAGTGGTTTTTCTCAGTTAGATGCATTCACATTCACACCTTTCATAATTTCTTCACTGCATTTTCATAATTGCTTCTTTTCCTACCTGATTATGGTACTTACCAGAAGGCCTGTGGCTTTGTGTAATTTAAGAAATCATGAGAAAGTTTTTTTTCCTCTCTGTGGCTAATGAATAAGCTGTATCCCATTGTAAGCTGTTGAAGGATCTTCATTGATTAGAAAAGGATGAACCTGAAATAAAAAAGGTTATTTGAAGATGACATTTGGTTTATCTTGTATAGTTCATTAGTCTTGTCCAGTCCATCTTCTGTCAAAGTATGCTCAATACAGTATGTCCATATTCGTATCACACCTGTCGGTCAAACTATATATCACACATTTGACATGTTCTATATACATTTCACCAATTTCAACAGACACAAGATCCTTGAATTGCACGTTACGTAACAGATTGTTTTAGCAGCCAGGCCCATGTGAGGTACATTTGCAGACATCTGGTCATCCATACTGTCCTTCTTGTGAAACAATCATGGTCATCCATACTGTCCTTCTTGTGAAACAGTCATGTTCCATCCTCATGCAGTTCTTACCTCGGCCTCTTATTTCAAAACCACTTGATTAAACCCCGCCTTGTTTCAACTTCCAACAACCTGCATTTCTGGAATCTGTAGGTGTCGTAACATAATGTCGGTCACTATCATGCATGCTAAATGATGCATATATGTGGAGCATAAAAATATGTGTGTGTGGTGTGTGTGCCTGCCCTAAAATACAAATAAAATAGAATGTGATAATATACAAGTCTCGTAAACTCATATTTAGCAGCAACAACGACATAGACAACATATCAAATGTTGAAAATGAAAATGTGGACTATTTCATGGAACATAATTTTGAATTTGATGCCAGCAACAGGTTTCAAAAAAGTTGGGACAGGGAATGTTTACCACTGTGTTGCTTTACCTCTTCATTTACCAAAATTATGTAAATGTTTAGGAACTGAGGAGACCAGTTGCTAGAGTTTTGAGAATGAAATGTTGCCTCATTCCTGCCCGCTATTGGATTTCAGTTGCACAAGCATGGGGTATTCTTAGTCATGTTTTTCATTCCATGATGCAATTTGACAGGTCTGGACTGCAGACAAGCCATTTTAGCACCTGGACTCTTCCTCTATGGAGACATATGTTTAAATATGTGCAGAATTCACATAACACAAATAGGTGACTACTTAGAATCTAAAGAACTTACACCTAGGACTCAAGTAAAAATCTTGGGAGTCATCTTAGATGGAGACCTGACTATGAATGATCACATCAAACAGCATTCTGGCATCTCAGAAACATAGCAAATATCAGAGATTTTGTTATAGACAGGATTAAGACAAGCTTATTCATGCTTTCATATCCTGTAGGGTAGATTATTGTAATGGTCTCCTAACTGGCCTCCCCAAGAAGTCCATTAGACAGATACAATTCAAAACTCTGCTGCTAGACTATTTTAACCAAGACTAAAAAAAGAGATCACATTACATCCATTCTTAAATCTTTACACTGGCTCCTAGTTAATTTCAGAATTGATTTAAAGATTCTACTCCTAATATATAAGTCAATGAATGGACTTGGCCCCAAATATTTTTCTGAAATACTTCCCCAATATACACCTGGTAGAGAGCTTAGATCTACTGGAATTGGTCAATTGATAGTCCCCAG
Source organism: Alosa alosa (assembly GCF_017589495.1). Lineage (NCBI taxonomy): Eukaryota > Metazoa > Chordata > Actinopteri > Clupeiformes > Clupeidae > Alosa > Alosa alosa. Next base: position 12,372,883 of record NC_063211.1, on the reverse strand, counting down.
GGTTAAAACCAAAGATCTTCCACCGGAGGCAGATGTGGGAGAGAAGGAGAAGCGGCCAGAAAACACCTTACCTGCTGGCCCCTGAGCAGGTTGGCTTGGCTTTACAGGAGCCCTCCACATCGAAGGACCAGCTCAAGGCCCTTCTCTATGAGGGAAATGTGGCCCAGTCCAAGCAGCCTGTTCTGACCCCAGAGATGACCAAATTCCACCCCAGCCTTGGCTTGTCTCTCATGCTGGTCGATTTGGAGAGAAAGAGAAGGGCCCTGATTGGCTTCCTTCTGAGGTACAGGGCCAACTCTGTAGGTCCACCGACTTCCAGCGACAGCATCAGTGGCTAGCAACTGAGGCCAATAATAGGCCAATAATAACTCACCATTCTTTCAGTAAACCCACAAAGTTGGATTGAATGATATTCAGCTACATTTTTACCTATTTAATTACACAAACTCATTTTGCAATAAATTTTAACGTCCCAAAAATATGCCTCTTGCTTTATTATCTTACTCAAAATGTATAGCAAATTAGTGAGCTGTCCTATATGCAGGCTATCATGCCACAGGAGAAATAATTTTAGCCTATAGCTAAAGACTATGCAAGGTAACGTTACTCATATGTGATAGGCCTGCCTATCTAGGCATATGCGTGGGTCTATAGTAGCCTACTCAAGTCCAGACTGTTTTTTGTATGGCCTTTTGTATCGGTCTAGGGAATTGGTCTTGCCAAATACTCTTGCTAGTTGGTCTTGAGCGAGTCCAGTGGGCTTGAATATATTTTTAAAAATTCTAAATCACACATCACACATCCTACCATCGGGGAACTACCGATGAGAATAGACCCTTTCAACAATAAAAACAAAAACAATGCTTGAACGTTCTATTTGGGCCCCAATCTACTTCCTCTGTATTAAGATAACATATGGAATGTTAAAAACGGAAGTCTTGTGGGGCCAACTATGATGCTGATAATGGAACTCTCTTGAAAGGGTCCATAGTTTGGATCAAAGATTCTAGAGTGGAGCGCTCTAGAATCTTTGGTTTGGATTGCTGTGAGTGTACCAGCAGCAGTGGCAGACATCGTTCTTCAGAGGAGCGCAGCAGTCAGGTGGTAGCATATGCCTTTATGAGAGCTTTCAAGTAAGTGGGTGCGAAACCGGAGATCACTATGTAGGCCAGCATTGGTGATTTGAATTTGATGCGGGTAGCTACAGGTAGCCAGTGGAGCTCGATGAGCAGTTGGCTCGTGCACTTTTGGGTTGATTGAAGACCAGACACGCTTCTGCATTCTGGATCATCTGAAAGAGTTTCACTGTACAGGCCGGGAGGCCCATTAGAAGGGTGTTACAGTCGTCGAGGTTATTGATAATCATGGTCTCTAGCAGGTATGGGTTAGCATATTGAGTTAGGTACGGTCTGATTATACTGAGTAGTGCGATGCGGCACGTCCAGGTGACTGAAGCAAGATGGTCAGAGAAGGTTGGCTGGTGATCAATCATGACACAAGTTTCTTGCAACCTTGGTTCGTTAATTAATTCAAAATCCATCTACAGTGGCTGGGCATTAGCCACAAATTAAACAATCAAAATGCCTAAATGCCAAAACTAAAGTGAAAGTGCTATAACAGTATGACTTAATGTAAAAAGACTATATTGTACTATAGTTAATGCTGTAGTGTTTTTGAACTTTCCTACAGTATAGTTATTTTACTGTAGTATAGTTATTTTACTATTGTATACTACAAGAGAAACTAGTTATAATATTACAACATACTATGGTAAACTACCCTTAAACATAGTATGGCAGTGCCCTTACAACACAGTATCCTGTAACTAACCTACTAAGTGATGAATTTGTACTTACTTCCACCACTTACTAATATGGTCTGGACCTATTGGTTAGCCTATGCTACAGTATAAGGCCAAATAATTAATGCCTGCAACTAACATGAATTGAAGAATGAAGAATGGCCAATACACAGCCAATTATATGTTATATTCTCAGATGTGTTCTTATCTTATCATTTATCTTCTGATAGATGCTGTTCAAAGTTGCAAACAATGATCAAGAATTGTAAGCAAAAGCTAACCAATCAAAGGGTGTCTTGCCATGAAAAATGTGAGACTCACTGCCTTACAGTCTTCCCAACTCTTCTTCATAGTGAATTTGCCAACGTGGTTTTACTGAACACATAAACAGTTCTGTTTCGTTTTGTTTTCCTCCACCTCTTTTCTACTGTCACCCACCACAGCAGCCCTGTCTGTCATACACCTTCTTTTCATTATTTAATGTGGGAAAAAAATATGCTTTATGGTGTGAAAAACTAATTAGAGCCAGTCAATATGGAGCTGCCTGGGCTCCTGATTTACACCGTACATCTGAATGCCAATTAATCAAATAGTTCTGTTGATGCACATTCGTCCAGCCTTGACTCCTGCAGGCAGTCTTCATTGGACGAGCTAAGGCCAACACACAAATAAACCCACTGTGATGGAGAGAAATACACACATACTTAAAAAGACTTCAAAACAAGTCATGAATGTTTTCGAATATTGTTTGATATTATTTGAAATGATAGTCCTAAGAAAGAACTTGCATGACTCATGAAACATTCATGCAAAATTAGGCTTTTGTTTGTTCCTGAATGAATTTTGATAATAATGTCATCACTGTATAACGCTTAGAATAATCGGATCATCTTAATGAACACAACTGCCCACAGAGGCCTACTGGGCTTGAATTATTTGTAAATAAATGACTGGTATGCTCCAGGCATATTAGGACAGTGCACAATTTAACTAAAGCTTTATTTCAGTATAAAAGTGAGTGAGGTTGGGTTAGATGGTGGAAATTATGTGCTGAACAAACGTGATTTCAACAATTATAAAGCATCCTCCCAAATACAGGTTTGTGATACAGCCAATGCTGACTAACCTTTTGACCCTTTGATGAGGCATGTTTCCCTCTACAGTACCTACTGTTATAATCCCAGTCAGAAGAAATAGTTAACATGACACGAGCTACCATTTTACATACAAGTAGCTAATCAATCCTATCTATATGACAGAAAATACATGCAAGACCGCTAAGCCACATGATTGGTAATTTCGAAAGGAATTCCTATGGAGAATTTGGGGTATTGTTTCCCACTCGTAATGCAACATATATGGCGAAATAAGCATGATTTTGGTATCATTTTATTTGCAAAAACCCTTTGGTGCAATTCTTTGTTTAAGAGCCACCTGATGAGTGGTGTACTGTAGGCTGGGGTAAGGTTGGGTTAGATGAATTGATGTGCTGAATAAACATGATTTCAACTATAAAGTATCCTCACAAATTGAGGTTTGTCAGACAGCCACTGGTGTGTCTAACCTTTTGACCCTATGCTGAGACATGTACCTACTCTTATAATCTCAATCAGAAGAAATGGTTGACATGACAGGAGCTACCATTTTACATACATGAAGCTAATCAATATATCAGACAGTAAATACATGCAAGACCACTAAGCCACATGTCAGTCATTTCTAATTTAATTCCTATGAAGAATAGGGGGTATTCTCCTCCACTCATTATAATGCATAACAGGCATCATATTATTTTTAGAAACCTTTTGGTGCAATTCTTTGTTTAATAAGTAGGCTACACAGAGCCACCTGATATATGAGGGCTATAATCATTACCCAGCAGTGACCAAATAAGTTTAGCAGGGTGAGAGCCTGCAGGAGCTGGCTTGATGCTTTTCTGCACCACAGAGCTTTTGACTATTGCTCTGCTGCTGACCACTAGAGGATGACCAACTGCATGCACAGAGACCAAAGTAAGAATTATAACTATATTATAACTACCATTGAAAATGAAAACACACTAGAGTGAATATGTCCCATGTTAATATGGAACAATCATGATTTGGTTAATGGTTGGTGTATAGGTCCTTAAGGACTATACACTACCGTCATCCTATGCATACTACCCTCATACAAATGCACACATTTTCCATCAAGCAGGCTGGCCCAATGTGGGTAGATCTAATACTATATTAACAGTGACACCCTATCGAGCGAACGGCTGCACCTTATCAGGTAAAGGAGCTGCAGTCCCGTCGCTGTTGGCGCCACATCATAAATCCTCCCGGGGTTGCAGGAGCCGGGGAGTCGTAATGTGCCGGATGAGGCATTTCTGGGAGCGGGATTGCGGGACACATAAGGGAATGTTCCCATCACAAACCACTGGACCAGGGCAAGACGGCCCATCCTCTGGCCCCGGCTGACAGGACTTTAATGTACGGCACCCAGCCACGTGGCGGCAACAAAGATTCAATTATGCTGCCAGTCATACTGTAAGTTGGAAGGGGCAGGGGGTGGTGAGAGAGAGCGTTTCATAAGAACAGAGACGAGAATGAGATCACATAACATGTGCGCCACCACTGCTGTTAACGTGGAGCACAAAATAGGCAAGTCACAAACCAGTTGCCAAAGCAAAGGAAACTCCACACATCAGGATGGGAAGGTGTTTCCAGAACATTCCTGAGAGAACTGAGGAAATCGGACGATACCGTGATCAGTCTACAATGTAGACACCATCTGAGGTCTAAACGGACCCGGACCAGATCCACACCAGATACAGACGGGATTCTTTTTTCACCGCCAGCTGCTCTCTGGATATATCCAATCAGACTCTGTCCTTCAGCTTCTTTTATTAGTGGTGTGTGCCTTATTTATAGCTTTATTTTCTCACTGTCTGGAGCTTTTAATTGGGGGCTTAATTGTGGATATAGAGGGCATAAAAGCACCCTCTCTGTCTGCCAGTCCTTTCAGACACGGACATGGTTACCAGGTAAGAAAAAAGTTGTCATGGGGATGGCTTGGGGGGTTCTTTCTTCCCCACTTGCAAACATACAAGGCCATTTTGGTGTCGAGGTCAGGCACATCCTTTGTGGCCTGCAGTGAAGGAGTTAGAGAGGGAGGGAGGGAGAGAGGGAGGGAGAAAGAAAGAGAGCTGAGTAAACACGAAGGAATGAGGGATAAAACACATCGCATGGAGACACCACAGAAGAAAACAACTTGGCTACAAACAAGAAGCGCCGTGTGATTAAATGGCACTCAACACTCGGCACTAGTCTACATCCAAACATTCCATCATGTCCAGAAAGTGATAGGAGTCACTGCGCTCCCTCCTCCGCTTATGAAGACATCTTTTTGCGTTTTCATTTTGTTTTGTTTTTGTTTTTTGAGGGGGGGGGGGCAGATATGGAAGTGAGGCCGTCTGTCATTCCCATGACACCTCTCATCCTTCAGCGGAGATTGAATGCCACTATCCCTCAGGGCATCTGAGTGAGTTAGAGAGGCGTTATGCAGAGGTGACCTTTACATAGCAGACAGGCTGTGTGGCTCTATGTCAACAGATTGTCATCTCTCATGCTACGTGTCGGTAATCCACCCTCATAGACTATTAGTTTTCGATAACACCAGAAAATAGGTACCGTACTAGAAAGACATTATGATGTCTTCCAGACTTAAATGCTGGTAACAGTCATTTGTTGATGCTACACTTCTTATTACCAACCCTCAAAAACAAAACAAAAAAACAGTTGCCACTATCATTGAAGTTAGTTACGCCAAATGAAACAAGTGAGTGGGGACCACACAAACAATTTTGCAGGAACTCAAAGTTCCAAACACAAACAACATAAAGGGCATGGTGTTATTCAGTGCGCCACCTCTGTCTCCTGCCCCTCATTTCAAGCTATTGGAGACAGGGAAGAAGAGGGTTGTGAGTGTATGTGTGTGTGGGAGGGGGTTAGGCTAACTGCAGGTGGTGACCAGTGGGGAGTCATCAGAAATCGAGATGGCCGAAATTTGTTGGGGCCCCTCAGAGTGCGGAGGACGACAGCTGGAACACGAAGCAATCATGGGCCCATCAGCCCCTAGCGAAAGCCGGCCACTCTTCTGTCCCGACCAACCCAGAGAGAAGCCAATCAGTGTAGCTGGAGACAAACAAACACAGAGAGGTGACAAGACTGTGGGCAGATAGATAGAAAGCTTGATAGAAACCTGACAAACACATTGCTTGCAATGCAAAAATATTGCTGCAAACTACATATCACTGTCAGTGTTATGTCAATGTGCCTATGGTATTGTCAACATTCCATCAATTTACTGAACCATGAAAGAGTTCTGGAAAGTATCATTCAACTTTGCATAATTCATAATGAATGACATTTTACATTGCTAACTGACAGTATAATACATTATACATTAATTGACATTACCCATTTCATAGTTCATATTGAGAATGGTGCCTGTAGAATATTTGTGTGATTCTGGCAATGTTCTGGGACATCATATACTTGAGACCACCATGATATCAAAGTTGCTTTTGAGTTAGCTAGAAATAATTCTTCACACACAAAAAATATGACAATATGCTATATCCACTCTCAAGGATTAGCACAGAGCAGCTAATGTCAAGAGGGCAGCATTAAGGAAGGTCTTCCTAATCGAACTAAACTGCTTTGAGAGGCCATCAAGGTATTTGCCATGAAAATATGTCTGTTACTAAACCACATTCTTCTTTAGTATTCTACCAGGGGCACATTGTCTGACTGGTTGGCCACAGGAGGACTCAGTTTCCCATTAAAGATGCAAACATTCAAGGCTCTCTCCTCTCTGCCTAATTGTGTCTCTCCTGCCAAAACAGGGGGAATTGATCAGATAAGGATGTTTTTGTTATGCTAATTATCAAACATAATTTTAGGCCAATTAGTGTCTTTAGAAAAATGAGAGCTACATTTAAAAAACAGTAAGATCGCTAAGTGTATTTCATAATGCCAGAGTTGAGAAGAGCTCATTAAAGTGGGAAGGACAAGTGGAATGTGCAAAAAACAAACAGTGAATCGCATCAAAACAATTTTCTTACAGAATGGGAAGAGTCAATGACGGGAAATGAAAGGAATGCAATTAAATATAATTTTATATTTCATGCTGAATGTCATTTGTCATCAGACTTAACAGTGGACAAAGTTGTGAATATATGTACAAACTAGGCAAATGCATGTGTACTGTGTTTGTGTGTGTGTGTGTGTGTGTTTTATTTGTATATAAACCTCTGAAACTCCTCGATCCCCTGAGACACGTATGTAATAGAAATCCTGCAGTGCTCAATTGGAGAATAAGCATGTAAGCCATACAGATAGGATTCTAGCAGTGGCCATTAGACAACATGAATGGGGAGTACATGAGATATGGGAGGTTGTGAGCTATGTTAATGAATGTTGTCACCTGGGCACACCCAAATGTAGTCTCTCTTTCTGCATTTAACTGCAGCCATGACAAGAAAAGTGACATGTTTTGAAAAATATTCTCATGTGGAGTGCCATTTCTTCTTCTGCCTTAGGTGGTGTGAGAAATGAGAAATGAGAAAAGTCATAGTTTGTTTACACCACGGATGATACATGTTTACTCCTGAGTTAATTAAATCTAAGTCGGACAAATTGAGTCTTAAGTCTTAGCCTTTAAGGACATACATTTAATTTCAAGGACATCCACGGCAGAGTAAGACCTGCTTCCTTGCTAGTACAGAAATATGTTTCTTGCTAGTACAGAAATATGGTCATTGCTAGTACAGAAATATGGTCATAATTATTTGTTGTGCTTCCCTTTCTCCTCTACCTCTTTGCTCCTTCTTTTACCCATGCTCCTACTTTGCTATCTCTTACGTTTCACAAAAAGGTTTGATTTTCTTAACACTGTTGCACTCAAGTTGCTCTTGCAGCTATAGTTGTAGCTCTTGAGGTTTTATATTCCGGTGAGGTGTCATGATAGTTGGGATTCATGAAATGGCAGAAAATTGTGTTGAATTAACCAAAATGTCTGTCTAAAATGTTTCTTTCTTCTGAAGCTCAACTGAAAGTGATATGTCTCCTGTTACCAAGACACACAGCCCACTGTTACCCACAGAACAGCCACGAATACTAACCTCTCTGTCAGATTGTCTTTGCTCTGCTTCTGTCTTTGACACTCACACACACAGACAGAGGGAATATCAGAAAGAGAGAGAGAGAGAGCGAGAGAGAGAGAGAGAGTTTTTGAGTTGCCTGAAAAATTCATGTATTTCCTTGAGGCAACCTCTTTTGAGGGGGATGCTGGCTCCCTCCTGGCTGCAGGCTGAATATGTAGAGTGATCATTTGCAAGCCGCTACACAGAATGCTTCCCTCGTTTCTCTGGCACAGAAAAGGCAAGCTCACCCAGACGTCTCAACCAAATAACTCTTTGCCTTGAGAGGGCTTTTTGTGGCTAGACTCAATAATATTGTGTGAAATTAAACACTCAAAGAAAATAAGTTAATTTTCACCTTTACTTTCTCACTAATGGACACTCTTTAATGTACAACACGCATGGACTGCATCACAATGTAGCTTAGGCCTACATGATGCACACTACTGTGAAATAGTTAGCGCCGAGACAACAAATACAAGGTATTGCTCATAGACCTTTTGTCAAAGAGGCTGGAGGGGTATTTGTTGCATATCTTGCAGTATATCTCAAGAAATCCTTTCAGAACAGGCGATCAGAAAAGGTGGGATCCTGTCAACACCACAGAGTCTTGAAACAAATGTGTTGACTACACCTGCTTGTTGTCAGCCAGCCACCATCAGTGTGCAGTAAGGTTGGGGTTATGAACAGTGATCTTAAGGAAGAGACTGAGGTCTTTCCTATTTATTTTAAGCGTTTTCACGAGAATTACACGTTGATGCATCAACTTAGCTTTAACTGATACGTGCAGTATATGTATGTGTTGTCGTTGGTGTATCTGTTTGTGTGTGTTTGTGCGTGTGTGTGTTAGTGTATGTTTGCATGTGCGTGTTTGTGTGTATGTGTGTGTGTGTGTGTGTGTGTGTGTGTGTGTGTGTGTGTGTGTGTGTGTGTGTGTGTGCTTGTGATCTCTATAAGTTGGCTAGTCTGTCATCTCATCTGCTATGCCTTCTAAAGTGTCCTGTGAGTCTACTGCCTGCATGGGCAACTATCCCACTCAAACACATAAACAACACACCATTACATCTCAACACATTGCATTGTAACATTGCAAGGACACACCAACTGGGAAGAGGTATAGTTCCATGGATGCTGTACTGCTTTTGTGCCTTTAGCTTATTTGCTTTTCACAGACATGTAATCATAGATAGATAGATAGATAGATAGATACTGTAGATAGATAGATACTTTATTGATCCCTAGGGGAAATTCAAGGTCACAGTAGCATACAGACAACACACACACACATTCAATAACAGCAGAAAAAGTAATTAAAAGTATATAATATAAAAAAACACAACTAAGCAATAAGGACTGTAGAAGATAAAGAATATACTAAATATACTAAAATACAAATTATACTAAATAAAACTTAATCTAAATCAATTCGTACTCAAGTGACGGTTATGATGCTCAAATTTAGAAACTGTTAGAAATGGTTTCATATGCAGTGTTCATGAGCACAACTAGGACTGGCATGTTCAAACGTGTGCTCAAATCGCTATGAAGTAATATCAGGGCATTAATTAGGTTTTCCCTCGTCACAGTGTCATCTGTACTCTTTTTTGGCGAAGAGAGAGAACACCTGCTGTTGGCATTTTTCCCAGGAAGAACCTTGACTCACTGCTCCCCACAACAAAAGAATGTCTGTATGGGCAGAGGTCTATGCAATAGTCCCATTAGAATGACAAACTTTGAATTCTACATGAAGGAAAAAAAAGGAGAGAAAAGCTCTTGAATGCAGAAACTAAGTCATCCCTACTAAAAGAACAGCTCCCCAACTCCAATTTCCCATAGGGGAAGCGATGCAATAACCCCCTCTATAATAATGGAAAATGCGCTGATCCAAGATTTCATCTCATTTAGCCCTCCAATAATTTTCTTCCTGCAAGCACATCAAGTCGGGAGAGAGGACCAGGGCATTGGTGCCTAAGTGTCTGGCTAATGTTATTTCTGCACTCGTGATGCCAATTCTGAACATTTGCTGTGAGCAAGATGTAAGATCTGCAGTTTTACATCTACTGGTGCTTCTCTATCTTAGGAAGAGAACCAAAGACATCCAAAAACTATTTCTAGCTGTTTTTCTACACTTTTACGTTACAATTTTACTCATTGGCAGAAATAATGGTAATAGCAGAGACTTCATCAGCAACATTACCATTATAAAGCTGAAATTAAGGGCAAATATTCTTCTCATCTTATGTGGGAATATAGGCCTTACATGCCAATTATATTGCAGGTTGATGTCGGTAGGATTTCTGTTATTGATAAATGACACCCTGTTGTCCTGAAATGTCTCAGATCTGACAAAATAAAATGAACCCATTCCCCCTCCAACTGTCTTCGTGAGAAACTGTTTTATTGAAGGTACAAAAACACCATATGCTCTCTCTCTGTGCCTCAGTCACGCCCCCCTTCCCTCCTCATCCAGTCTGGCGCACCTGAGCCCAAGGCTGCTTCAGTGGTCACGGCGAGTTCCACGGCGCACACGCTCAATGCACCACACACACACACACACACACACACACACACACAGACACACACACACAGGGGCTGGATGGTGTGTGTGGTGCACAGAATGCCCCACCACCACATTAGCCTCCCTCTCTCTCTCTCTCTCTCTCTCTCTCTCTGCTCTCTCTCTCTCTCTCTCTCTCTCTCTCTCTCTCTCTCTCTCTCTCTCTCTCTCTGTTGTCCACTCAATCTCGGGCCATTATTATTCTTCATCAGTCAACCCAATGACTGGGCACGCCGCGTCGCAGCATGCCAGCAGAGGGACGCGGCATGCCGCGTCGCGTTCTGCTCCGGCAAATTCCCAGCACCCCACTCGGCCAGACAACAATGTGGACGTGAGGCGCTGAGGAAAGCGAGGGAAGAAGTGTGTGTGTGGGGGAGGGGGGTGATACAGCACATAAATTGACTGTTTCAAACAAAAAAGAAGAAGAAAAGGAGAAAGAATAGAATAGGGCAACACTTTACTTGACAGTATCGACATAAGAGTGACATGACACTGTCATGACACATGAAACCTAACCCTAACCCAACCCTGACCCTGACCCTGACCCTAACTCTAAACCTAACCCTATACCTAACCCTAATCCTAATCCTAACCCTAACTTTTTATGACAAAAACCGAATGTCACTTGATAACAGAAGCGTTATGTCATAAATGGTTATGACTTGTTTATGACACGTTCATGACAGTGTCATGTCGAGTGTAACCGAATAGAAAGAGTGAAAATAACACAAAGAGGCCAGACGGAGATGAGAGACAGGTGACTGAGTGCATCAGACTCACAGGGAAGCTGCACCAGGCGCATAACTGAAGCGTTCCGCTTGCGATGCGTCTGCTGCAACAATTAGCTTCCACTATAATCAATGGAAGTAGCTACACCAGACGTGGATAGCGGCGCGTACGTTCGCCTGGTGTCGCTTCCCTTTCAGACTTCTGGATGAAAAACAAAACGTCTGTCGTGGTCTGACACCTGTTGATGAGAAGCCACGCATAACAAGATCAACCCTCTCTCTCTCTCTCTCTCTCTCTCTCAGGCTGGGCTCAGGCGAGGGAAACCTCCGCCTGTGGCACACACACTCCGACACTCAGCGCACGTGTCAGGGAGGCAGGAGGGAGGCGACCCGCAGGTTGGCGGTTTTCATCAAAATCCAATGTTTCCCACTGCTCTGCTGATTCGCTGATGGGTGAGGGATTGGCCAATCAGAGCAAATTTAATCACGGACACCTGGGAAGAAGCACTGAGCACAATTCAGTGCAGAGCAGAGGAAAGGAGGAATCTCAGGTAAAGTTAAAACTCAAAGCAAAACTCAGTTTGTCCTCCGGCAAAGCCATTACAAACTTGTCATTTATGCTACTAAAGATAATTGATGTAAATTACGAAAAATTGCATATTGTAAACAGCATATCCTTGATGCAATTAGATGTCATTTTTATGCAAGGCTGAATAAAAACATTGACAGACACAACCAAAACAGTTAACACACTCACACACTGATTTGCATGTAATGACTGCAACTGCTAAAGTAGTAGACACTCTGAAATAAGGTCAGGAACCTCAGCCTGGCGAGCCAGATATGGCTCTTTTGTTGACTGCTTGTGGCTCACAGAGATATTTGAGCTGAGATTTTTTTTATCACGGTAAATAAGCAGCTAAAATAGGCTAATATTACACTATTGTGTCAATACAACATAAAACACCATTGACTCTTATTGTATTTTTTAAATAATAACACCTAGTTTGACCTCAACAGCACCAAAACTAAATTTTCATTGGACAATGTGGCCTGGCACAGGCCATTGTCATGTGAACTTCAAACTCTTCAAGTTCAATCTCCCTACTTGCTTAGCTTACTCACAGAAATAAAAGATCAGAACTACCGCATACTGCATTTTGACTCAGAAAACTTTTCTGTTAGGGGCAGGTCTAACAGCAACACACCACTAAAAAGGAGTAGTCCAAGTTAGCTCTGCTCTAGCTCTTTAATAGACTGTTTCAATCTGTTCCTAGAGGGTTTCCGGTTGAAATGTTCAAAACCAATGCAGGTGCTTTGGAATGAAAATGAATCAAACTTTAGCGTAATGCTTTACAAAATGTCGACTGTAAAACTTGTTTCTCAAATTGTTGTTTGTCCCCAAGTTAGCATTCGCTCAATGATGTTTTCTGTGCCACCAGAAATGCCTTAGGAATCCACCTGATTGTTTATGCAGTTGAAAGGGTCTATACAGTGTCTTGCCAATTTCAGTTTGCATGGTTCTAAATATTGAGTCTTTGCCCATGGGTAGGGCAGGGACAAATAAGAGTTTGAAAATATGGCACTCTGTAAAAAGAAAACAGCTCTAACAGTCAGCAATATTGTGAAAAGCTGCCATATTAGAAATGATGGACTTCAAGTCTATTGGGTGCGTAATTAAATTCATGGTTTGTAACATCCTAATGGCATGCCTGTTCCAAGGCTTCTTCTGTAGAAACTGGTGACTGGTTAGAACTGTATAGAAGAATGGTTAATAGCACTTCAAATGACACTGCATTGCATGGCAAGTGGCATAAATCAATTTGTTGTTTTGGTCCTGTTTTTGGCTACAGTCCTCTTAAAATTTTGTTTGACGTTTCGTTCTTTTTTTTGTTTTGTTCTTTGAGCCATTTCTAATCCCTGACTAATGGTTAAGAGTCGTTAGATGAATGGATGATAAGTAACACGGCATCATGCTTTGAAGGCCAGATGAGTGAAGCACTTATAAAAGTGAAGCATAGAAGGAATTCTTTGATGCTGGTTGACATATAATTGTCACAAACACAAGGTCATCTTTATAATTGTCTCCTCATCTGTGTCCGCCTCTCACAGTCTCTCTCTCTCTCTCTCTCTCTCTCTCTCTATCTGTTCAGCCACACTACTGCATATCCTCCATATGATGTAATTGCAGTAAAGGGCCTCTTGTCCCCTCTGGCGAGTTCTGCTGATGTGACCCAAGATGTCATCATCAGCCCATACTGTTCAGCAAGGAGCAGGTCAGAACAGACAACACATACTGTACACACCTACACATGTACTCTCTCTCTCTCTCTCTCTCTCTCTCTCTCTCTCACACACACACAGTCACACACACACACACACCAAACAATAGCCAGTGACCAGCAGGTGGAGTGGGAGCTCCAACCAGCCACCAGGGAGGTGCCAGCTCCGCCTCCAGATTGATGAGCTCAGGACAGACAGCTTTGCAACCAGTAGGCCCGCCAGAGCTGCTCTCGGCCGGTAAATATTTATACTGCTCACTTCCCTCCTAACCACCACTCCACGCTCATGCAAGTATGCACATCGTAGCAGACAGCCGCCTGAAAGAGAGACTCCTCCCCTTTCCTCCTCCTCCACCGTCATCACACTCTCTCTCTACCCCCTCTTTTTTCCAATGCTCCTGCAAGGGCCTGATTGATTCAATCATCCACACAATTACACATTTTCCTCTCCAAAGGAGCCGTGTTTAAAATTGCGCATTTGGGCCAGTAATTTTTAACAATGCTTGGGATTGTGCGGAAATGGTTTAAACGCGTGCGGATAATTGGATTGTTGGATTGTAACCGAACTAGCAAAACCACAGGCCCGGGGCATGCATGCCACTGGGGTGAGTGTAACACGAGCAAGCATGGTCAAGCATAGGCAACACTCAATTGACTCTTGCTGGGAGATGTGTACATATCTAGTGATTAAGTGATTACAAATAACGAATCCGCATTTCACATTCCAAGAAAAAGTATAATGAACATGCCACAGAGACATTTAAAGGTACCCCCCCCACCTGCATTCACCTCTGTATCTTTCTGTCTAGGAAGTGGACACACTTGGAATATGAGCAGTTCACCAAATTCACACAAGACAATGCACAAAACAAGCATGCCAATTTGAGAAAAATCTAATCTGACTCCATCCCTTTGTACTGCAGAGGCAATTGCAGTTCTACAAAATATATTTTCTCTTCTGATGATGTCAGCAGTAGGGGGGCTTTGAACAGACAAGACGAGTCATTCACCTGATTCACAAAATACATGCAGTTTATGACAAACACAAAGCTCCACACCACACAGGCCCAATGAAAATCACAGCTGCCTGGTGGAGCTAAACCACCCATTTCCTCCTTTGAACTCAAACTCACCGCAGTTCCATACCTATCCTCCTCTTCTTCCGTGCAGTAGGAGGGCTTTGAACAGACGAGGGCCCACCACCAGGCACCCCTCCATGCCGGCTTGGCTCTCCTGAAGCCTCCTGGGGGCCCTCTTCCACCGCGCTACCTGTGTGCCGGGGCTGAGTCGACGGGGATGAAGCCTGACAGTATTGGCAGGTGCCCAGATCTGCTGGCAGTCTGGCTCGTTTGGGGTTCGGCGCTGGGTTGCATTATGGCACCTATATAGTTCTATCAGAGGAGTATTGAGTGCTTGTGACACATGAAACTGCCATGGCATGATGAGAGATAACCGCTGTCAGCTTCCATCTGCGCTTCAAAAGATTTAAGCCCCCAGACAGCGAAATGGAGCAGGAGGACTGCAGATGTGCAGAAATGGGCAAGAGATAGAGGGAGGAAGAGAGAGGGAGGAAGAGAGAGAGGGAGGAAGAGAGAGAGGGACAGAGAGAAAGTTAAGTGGACTGTGTATTAGAGGACAACACTCACACTCACACACACACACACGCTCAGGGTAAGGAATAAATGCTCAACAGATGAGTTTGCACCCACAAATGCCTCGGAGATGCTGACAGAGGAACTATTTATATTCTGGCAAGTGTATTGATGCTTTGACGCTGGCTCGGGTTAGGGCTAAGGCCTGGAGATTGGTTTGCTATGCTATGCACAGACTATAAACAAGGCTTTTTTTCCTCGCTTTTCACCATTCAACTGTTATGTTCCTCTTTCAGTCGCACCCTGGAGGAGTCAGCAGAGGCTCCTGAGGAGGTTAGCAAGACACCAATTTTAAAAATCGGACGTGTGTGTTGACAGCGCGTTGGAGAGAGACAAAGTAACGGGAGAGGAAACGCTTCATTCAATTTTCTGAAGGTTTTCTTCGAAGAACTTCCGAGGAGGGGGTCACTGAGTCAATGTGGTTCGTGGTGCCATCCAAAATGACCCCTCTCTGTGGTCAGAGTCATTCACAGCACTGGCCTCTCGCAAACTGTAATAATCATAAATCGTTTGTCATGAGGTTACCCTTCCAGAGGATTCTGACTTCCTTTTTCTGATATGTGTGATTTGTTGGTCTTGTCTTGTCTCACAGTCCTGGTTGTGTGTGTGTGTGTGTGTGTGTGTGTGTCTCCTCTTTCTATCCCTGCATGCTAATTCTCACCCTTTCTCCCTCTCTCTCATCAATTCTCTGTTTCGATTTCTCCCCTTACAGTGTTACTCTCTTTTCTCTCTTTCTCTCTCTCTCTCTCTCTCACCCACCCACACACACACACACACACACACACACACACAATATACACAATCATATCCACTCTCTAATACACAACACACACACACACACACACACACACACACACACACACAGTTCCCTCTCTCCCTCCCTGGAGTGGCATGCAGGTGTACAGCGCGGAACAATGAATGCGGCTTTAGACCTGATTAAGGTTTTCTTCCCGCGAGGGCACATAGAAGGGGGAGGCCCGGGCCTCCATGCAATTAAATCAAGGTCTCTTTTAATGAGGAGCATGTTTATTAAGTCCATTCAGGGAGCCGGCAGCCCGAGCTGTTAGCGCCCCACTCTCAGATAAGGTGCGGCTAAGTAGGCAGCGCGGCAACAGAGGCAGCAGTGAGGGTTTGCATTGTTTGTGTTGTTTTGTGCTGTGGCTGGGCAGACTGCTAATATGTCACGGGTGAATCACGCAGACTCTCACCAGGAGATGGACAGACAGGAGGAAGAGAAGCTGGTTATACATGCGCAGCACATATGCATCACTTACACAGAGAGACACTCAGAGACAGACCGACAGAGAGAAAGAGAGAGAGAAAGAGAGATAGAGAAAGAGAGAGAGAGTCTACGAGAGGCCAAAAAGGCATTGCATAATTTTGCAGGTGCTGTTTTTAGTGAAGGGAAAACTTTATGAGTCAGAGACCTTGATAGAAACTAGAGCGACAAGGCAAACATGAGCTCTCAGAGGAGTTGTTCCTGGTGAGTGCTCACTACAACACTGACACCTAGAGACTAACTGTGGGTGTAGCAACCTCAAGTCATATGGTGTATGGAGATCGCAGAAGGTTCCAGATCTGGAGACATCAGCCATAGCTTTCTATGACACATTGCTTGCCTTTAACAATCCTTAATCCTTAAATTAGGATTAATGCATTATCATACTGGATATGTAATCATCCCACCTAACTTTCACCTCAGGTGGCTTTAAACACCATGTCTTATTCTCTATACCTGACTATCATATGCATTTGTCATGTATACAGACCTTACTGTCCTGTATTTGACCCTAGGCAGATGGGTCAGGCCCTTGAGTCATGGATCTGCTCGAGGTTTCTTCCTATATGTATCTCCAATTCTAGGGAGTTTTTCCTCGCCCCTGTTACCCTGTTGCCCATGGGCCTTCTTTTCTTTTCTTTTCTTCTTTTTCTCTGATTGTCTACACTTTGTAAAGCGCCAACATGATACATGTGTAATGTTTTGGCGCTCTATGAGCACAATTAAATTGGAAAAAGAATTAACAGCAGCCTATAATCATATACTCCTTTTATTAAAAAGAAATGCTAGCAGTAATGCATACATTTATATCAATTGACTTACTTTTTTATTGATACACTGTGAGTAACTGTCGGTATACAGTGAGATCAACTGCATGTTCAGACTTCTAAAACTGGAATAAAAGTCAGAGTTCAAAATATGTTTTTCAGAGACAGAGAGGGAGGGGGAAAGTGAAAAGCATTTCTCATTTCGTCTGACCATTACTCCATTCACAGATCTATACTCCAAGATACCCACTTGGCATTCAACACATCACTTAATATTCATCACTGCCACCACTTGGGTATTAAAACTTCTTCAAGTGGAGGGTGGCAGGGATTATACCTGCGCAATTACTTCTCAGACTGCGCCTTTATTCCCCATAGCCTTGATAATTATACAGACAATAGGTGTGTGTGAGAGAAAGGTTTTTGTTCAAGGAGCCCCAGGCGGCGTGCTCCCTATCACACACATGCAGCCGAGGTTCAGTTATTCAAAACCAACTGTAATCACGCGCATCCGAAACATAATGACCACCTACATCCCGACCCTTGTGACCGTGTGACAATCAGCAACAAGTTTTAACACACTCCATTGTTGTAAACGCGCGCCCCCTTTGCCAATGTGAAAGAGCTTGAGATTAGCAAAAAACGGAACCTCACACTTCACCTGAGGAATGGAACGATATATTAGTATTCCGTCTCTCCACTTGGTCCATTCAGAAAAGGAAAAATAACTGCCTGATTATTCTCACCCTCCCAATTACACTGAGTGAAGAGGAAGCACAGAGAGCAGCCGACGTGTTGTTGCTTCCTTATTTATTTATTTATTTTCTATTTACATCCTGATCAAATTTTCATAACTCAATTTGGCAGGATGCTAGTGGGGAGGAGGTGGGGAGGTTCGACTTAGGTGTGACTCACCTTGTTCCTGATCGTCCTTCTCCTGATCCCATCCGGTCTCCTTTGCCTGGCATGCCTCCACTTGGCAACACGTCAAGGTTCTGTCTTTCTGCCTTCTGGGAAAGAATTCAGGGATGTCCTTTACACAGCAAGTGTCTTTAACTTACAGTTAAAACATCTTTGCAATGCCAAAATTATTTTAATTATGTGTTGTAACTGAAAAAAGACAAAATTAACTGCAAAATAGTTACATTTTCGTTTTTAAAAAAAAGTACTAACATCTTTGGTGGTCATCAAGGTAACATGTGTACATACAACAATATATCCTTTCAAGATAATGCATTCAAACTCAACATTCCAACTTTCTGCCCTGCATGTCTGCCAATATTTTAGTTGATTCTTTTCTTCTGCTGGGATTTTTCTGTGGTTGAGATGACTAAAATGACAAAGCACATTATTTCAAAAAAGTTGAGTGAGTGAGTGAGTGAGTAAGTGAGTCAGTGAGTGAGTGTTGAGTTTTGCAGTGTGCTGTAGCCGCCATAAAGCGAAAACAGATTCATCTCCCAGGAGTCTAGAATGTGTTATAGAAACAGTCATCGCTTTCGATCTGACAGGCAATCGTGCACTCCGAGCACACTTAAGAACTACTCCCATAGTGCCTCCCAACAGGTCCTAAAGTGACCCGCCGTGCTGTTCTCTCTCTCTCTCTCGGCCTAATGGCAGTGATGTGTGACGGACGGGGAATTCTCTGTGTTCTCCCACAGGCACTGCCCCACAACCCCCCCACACCAACCCCTCACCACCACCACCACCCCGTTTCTATTTCCAGACGTGTCATGGCTGAATCCGGGGCTGTGTGTCAGGGACCGGAATGTTCCTTATCTCATCTGTCAGGCCTGGACACTGAACTTCACAGATCAGCCCAGCCAGATGGGCTGTGTCGGCCATTTGCATGGATGTAAATAGCTCATTGGGTTGTGAAGGGTTAATGTGTCAAAGTGATTTTATTGCTGTGATGCCTGAAACAGGCTACTCTATCTTATTTTCTCATACACATATACATTTGGGTGGGATATCAGTCTTCAAAATGGTGGGCTCTTTTTTTAATTATAGGCAAAGTACAAAGTCATTAAGTCTAACTAAAGCTAATTTAATAACCAAGCAAAATCAATTTGCAAGTTTATCTTCATGGATAAGAACATTGATGAGTCAGCTCAATGCTTTCACATGCCACACAATAGGTAGTTCATGGATGAGAACTTTGCTTGTTGATAGACTTTGCTCTTTGCCCACCATTTACATTAGGGCCCAGTATCTTATTATTAGCATTGTATTAGTGTTTAATAACAATGTTATAATACTATTGTATGTTTATACGCCATCTATTATTGTGTATTGTAGAATGCTCATTATGACTGAGGTGAAGAATTTGACTGCTCACCCCAAAGAATCTGAGAGTATATCCTCTGTTTTGTTCTCTTGGAGACAAAGTCTAAATGGTCATTCCAGGTTAACAGGTGATCTATCCATACGCCCAAATACTTGTAGCAGGGAACCTGCTTGATTGTTTTATTGTGGATTAGAATAGGGGTTATGTGTGAGTCAGGTGGTGACCCAAGCACAATTTCTTCTGTTTCCTTTGCATTAATCTTAAGAGCATTAAGGTCACACCATTCTACCATTTTATGCACCCCCTGCTGGTGTATCTTGGGGCAGTTGGAATTATTCAGGAGAGACAGTACGACTGTGTCGTCAGAGTACTTTATAATATACTGGTTAGGTGTTTCTGTGCGACAGTTGTTGGTGTATAGGGTAGAAAGCACTGCTGAGCTCACACAGCCTTGTGGGGCTCCTACATTGGTTATGGTGGCAGATGAAAGGGTTCTATTAACCGTAACTATCTGGATTCTGTTGGTGAGAAATGAAGCATACCAATGGATTAGGAATGGGTTTATTTTCTGCTGGATCATCTTGTTCACTAAAAGATTTGTTTGTATTGTGTTAAACACTGATGAGAAGTCTAGGAAGAGAGCTCTGGCGTAGGTCTTAGGTTTATCCAGGTGTTTTGTTATGAAATGGACCAGTGTGGTGACAGCATCTTCAGTTCCACAGCCCTGCTTGTAGGCGAATTGGTATTGGATCAGCTTGCTCTTTCATAGGGTTTGTATGAAATGGAAGGCAGCTGTCTGCTGCCTCGCTGTCTTCAGCTCTCTACCGAGTCACTTGCCGCAGCAGACATCAAGGTACCGGCTACGAACTTTGTTTCGGACAGCCTAGCAAGATAGCAACACAGAACACCAAAAAAGAAGAATAACGTAATGTTCGATTGCTCACAATAAAATAGAATTTTGGACGTTGGAGGCAGCATGAAGGATACATCTATGCTGCCTTCAAAATTGGGCAAAACGAAGATATCTTATAAGGCAGCATTTTTGATTCGGACATGCCACGATGCCTTGCTCCCCTGTTAGATATCTTAAAGGCAGCATTTTTTCCTGTTTCGTACAGGCCTATAGTGTTGACCAGATGGCGGAGTAGAATTCTTTCAAGAGACTTCATAATTACTGAGGTCAAAGCTATTGGCCTGAAGTCACAGTATGTTCTTTTGGACATGGGGTTTTTGGAATCGGATTGATGTGGGAAGTTTTCCAAAGTGAAGGAACAATATGTGTGTCAATGGATGCCTGGAAAATTGGTTGCCGGACTGGAGCCATCTGATAGGCAAAATTCTTCACAAGAAAAGGAATGCATTCATTTGGCCCTGCTGCTTTCTTTGGGTTTGTGTATTGAAACGTTTTTCTTACATCCTCGGTAGTCATGATCATTCTGTCTGTCTGTCCTATCGGTGTGATGGTTATGAGGATATCTGGATATCTGGTTATGAGGATATACCTTTGTTTAAATTGATTCAAATCTGGAAAATAATGTATTTAAATCACTGGCAAAGGAAACCTCATTATCATTAGAGATGAAAGTGAAAGTGATTGATAATGACTGACTGACTATTATTGTGTTACATGCTTCAAATGTAAAGCACTTTGAGCTGCATTCTGTGTATGAAATGTGCTATACAAATAAAGCTTAGAAAATAAATCAATCTTCCAGAATAAATCATCTCCCATACTCCTTCAGCTCCTTGTAAACAGCAACTTTTACATACTCAGTTGTTTGCTCAATGATCATTGACACTCACAGGTTTGCTTATATTAAGTATACATGTAAATTTCACAAAATGTTTGTTGCAAGTTTTGGTACATAAATATATGTTCTAAAGCCACACACATCATTGTATTCTTTACAAGGTCACAAACTTGTGTTCGAACTTGTGTGAATGTGTGTGTTTGACAAGTTTGCAGCAACCGGTAAAGTATACTATGGTGACTCCCAAATATCCAAGTACTCCTCTGCCATTTATTGGTGCTCATAGTACACATTGCTGTGATGTACATCTATTTTGACATACATTTTTACAGTGTGTGTGTGTGTGTGTGTGTCTTTAAAACCTCTGTGTACTGCCAGTATGTCTGTGTGTGTGAGTGTTGATGTGTCTGTGTGCACAGTGTGTGTCTGTGCTTGAGTGTGCGTGTGTGTCTGCGTGTCTCTTTCTGTGTGTGTGTGTGTGTGTGTGTGTGTGTGTGTGTGTGTGCATGAAAATCACACAAATCGAACTTGTGATCAAGTTTACAACTTTTTACTACAGCAATGCTATAAGGACAATATATATTTATTTATAATGACCTTCAATGACTCACAACAGGGAAGCTGTTGACGGAGCTGTCGTTACCCACCCAGGCCACTGCCTTGCCCGCCAGAAGCTGCTGGCAGATTCGTCTGTGATGGAGGTCTCTAGATCAGCTACTGACTGTGCGGTGTCAAGACCACCACAGCAGGGCAAGGGCGCGGGAAGGGGGGTGCTGAGGGTGCTGCAGCACCCCCTGCTGGCAGGAGATAGATTATAAAAAATTATTATATATTATTTTAAATGATTACTAATTCGCTGTCTGACATTATTTATATTTTTGTATGTGAAATGATAAGTCATGGTTATGGATAGGTTCGAATATAGGCTACTAAAAATTAACAGTTATAGAGATCAACGTGAACGTGAGTCAGTTACTGTAAGAACCGTAGCGTGGTTTCAGCTATGTGATAGCGATCAAGTGTGTAGGCCTACGGTTGATATAGGCCTACATATTCTATGCGATATACACGTTCAAAAAAAGCATGGATAAGCTGAAAGAAACTAATAAATGTATAGCTAGAGAAATCATTTCACTATCCTAGTCGCTAAGATAGAAATTATTAGGACACATACTTTCTGTGGAGACGACACACTTTAGGCTATTCAGAAATTATTTGCGAGATCATTGCAGCCTGATTATTAGCCTATATTTAAAGCTTATACCATGGTCTAGGTTGAAAAGGGTGTCGTTTAAAAGGTGATATACTACACCTATAAAAAGACGTTCCGTTCGAATTGCCTGATGACAGTTCTAAATCACTGTGCTGGCTCAAACGCTAGTTGGTAACCAAGGCAGCATTATCAACAATCAACTTATCAACATTCCACAGCGTTGCAATAAACAGCTGAAAAAACGAACGATTTTAGCTCTAAAACTCATTTAGTATTAATAGTATTAGTATTAATTAATTTATTTATTTTGTAAGTGACCATGGTATAAACGGGATAATGCCCTTCGATGCGTCCATTATCAGAAATAAATGGACTTCGCGGAAGCAACCGTCCTCCGCTTCGTGTCGGACAGTTCACGCCTCCGCGTCGTCCATTTATTTCTGATAATGGACACCTCGTCGTGCATTATCCCTTACTTATACCATGGTCTAGGTTGAAAAGGGTGTCATAAGGCTACGTTTATACGGTGACGATGAAAAGAGAAGACGCAGAAGTGGCGTCTCGTCTTCATTTTTTTATTCGCGTTTAGACGAAAGCATTCTCAGGGGGAAATCTTTGTTTATATGAAGACGCAAGAGTATGTGATATTCGATTGGATATGCATTCCAGACCGCTGGGTGGTGGTGTGATAGAACCCCGGTACGTCACGCACAGACATTCTAATTTGACAGTTTAGCCAGTGAGGTAATCAAGGATCTTTGGTTTAGCCGTTTAGATGGAGACGCAACCCGGGTCGTCTTCAAAACTCTACACTCTGGAAGGAGTCTTCAGATTTTTGCGTCTTCAAGCCCCGATGGCGGGGTCGCCGTGTAAACGAAAGGCACTTATGATAAAATATTTTGTCGTCTTCCTTCGCAATCGTTCTCGTATAAACGGCCCTACACCTATAAAATTATTATGACGTTGCTTGACAACACCTGAGTTAGTCCGCTCAGCTGTGACTTATCAACATTCCACAGCGTTGCGATAAACAGCTGAAAAAACGAACGATTTTAACTCTAAAACTCATTTAGTATTAATAATTGATTTCATATTTATTTATTTCGTAAGTGACCATGGTATAAACAGGATAATGCCCTCAATGCATTATCAGAAATAAATGGAGACAGTTCATGCCTCCGCGTCGTCCATTTATTTCTGATAATGGACACCTCGTCGGGCATTATCCCTTACCTAACATCTCTGGTGTGGTTTTGACAATCAGAAAAGTAATTTTCCTTAGCTATACTGAAATAGGCTAATGATGTCAAGTGCGCTTCTGTGGGGTTAGGGTGGGCGCAGTGGACTCGGAGTGCTGACGCGGAACATTGGAATTTGTGGCTGCCCAGGACTTTTCTAAAACTTCTCGCTATCACCCGCACACCGCACTAAAATGACGTAGGCTATTTAGCAGTCAAAATCCGAAACATGTCCAGGGGAGGGGAGGGGGGGGGGGGGGAGAATCATCGGACATCCATTATTTTTGTTATTCAGCACCCCTGGTCAAAAATAGATTCCCGCGCGCCTGCAGCAGGGCGCAATGAGGAGGGGCCACCCAAAACGTACATACTGTATGTCTCCAATGACCCTCTTCATTGTTCACCCAAGAAGGAACACCATCTCGTTTGTATCATTGAAGCACTTTGAATATAAATCTTTGATCATACCAGCTTCCCTCTTGCAAGGTTGGTCCTAACCCTGCTAAAACAACAACTTTAATGGTGGCCTAAGGGCGAAACCAAAATATTTCCTATATCATCTGGTTGTATTCTAATAAATACATAAATATGGAGTGATAAATATGTATGCATTTGCTAATACAACAAATCTAATGGGTGCCCAAGACTTTAGTGCAGTAGGGATACTGTATGTTAGCCTATCACGCATTACCAGAGTACTTCTCTGCTGCTATTTCTGAAAAATGTATACAGTAACTGTAACTGTAACTCTCCCAGAGACATTCATGGAATATCCCTCTCCGTCTTCATCTTCTCTTTCCTCCAGTCATACAGTACAGATCCTCTCGAGGTGATTTTTAAACATCTCAAAAGGATCTGTAGGACTGAACCCTCTGAGCAAGCATGTTTTCTCCTTTTTGTTGTATCACATTACTGAGGGAGAAGACAGCGAGAGCTGGGGAATGATAATTAATGTCTGAGAAATAGTCAGTGTCAGCCTATGCATATTTCACAGGGTGTGTTTGTGTGTGTGTGTGTGTGTGTGTGTTTGAGAGAGAGAGAGAGAGAGAGAGAGAGAGAGAGAGAGAGATGGTGCTGTGTCAAAGTCGGATCTAAGAAGTGTCCGTCATGATTTGTCACTGGAGTCTCACAACACTGTCATTGTACCATGCTTCCTTCCTCGGACAGCTGGAATGCATAGAATAATGTATATGTATCTGCAAGAAGGTCGTTATCTTGTCCTAGTTTTCAGAATATCTCTCTCTCCATCTTACTCTCGCTCTCTCTCTTGGACAACATCACCAGGATTCAGCTGTGTGAGTCCCTGCAGGTTGCTGGGGGGCTGTTAGGAGGTTGTGTCAATTACTATATGTTTACGTGCATGGCACCAACCAGAATTGTGGCAATGAAACAAATCATTAGAAATGTGAAGGACACAGTCTTGGTCATGTCTGAACGCCTGGAATGCTAATACAATACCGACCCTCTGGCCTCCTGTGCATGCGGAAATGGTGATATAAGATTAATATTTATCATTGGAGTATCAAAGTAATATATTCAATGCTGACATTGTTCCAATGACTGACACATGCCTCTTCACAGTAAATAATATAGTCAAGTCCCAGACCAGGGAAGTAACTTATGAAATATGTATGATATGTCATGTATAGATAGATAGATAGATAGATAGATAGATAGATAGATACTTTATTGATACCCAGGGGAAATTCAAGAGATGTATTGTAGGATACCAAGTGTTATATTAAATATGGCCTCAAATATGCAAGAAAAAATGTGTCAGAGAAACAAGCACCTGCTGATTCAGAGCAAGTCGCTTGCTATTTATTTATTTATATATTATTCATCCATCTGGGCCAGATGTATGTTCCCTGTGGAAAGTCGAAGGCAAACCATTTGGGAATGCTCGCATCTCCATGGCAGCGACATGTCCGAACCCTTCAGTGCTCTCTGAGCTCCAATCCCCATTGCGATCCCCATGACGATTGCTAATCCGTTGGAAATGCGGTCGCTAGCTCACCTTATCAGCGCCCCTGAGTGGCACTGACAGATCAGCCGGCACGCTAACTCACTTCATGATGAGGGATTAACGTGACATATGGGAGAGCACACATAAGCACTTAGTCATCAAACAATTACACTGTGATCCCGGCGTATCAGGCAAATAATGACAGTGGCTAATGAAGCGCGACCGCAAAGAGGGATTTCAATTTCCATCCCGACAATGGAGCTTCCAAGCAGGTGATTTAATCTGGAGGTCTATAACACTCAAAAGATGAGTGTTTTGGTACCTCTAAGACATGCATCTCTGTGTTTTGTACATGATAATGCATTGTACATGATGTGCACTGCGCTAGGAACCACAAATCCACTATATGAAGAAATCGGTTAGAGATAAAGTAACAGCCAGTTTCCTTATAGGATGCATTGTTGTAGGCTATGTTCCAAGACAAAAAAATATTATTTCTGATAGGTCATCTTTTTTAGCTCAATCTTTCAAATATTATTTCTAATAGGTCATCTTTTTTAGCTCAGTCTTTCAGATGATCTTTCATCTTTTTTAGCTCAATCCTTCATCTTTTTTAGCTCAATCGTTCATCTTTCATGTTATTTTATTGCTTATTGATTTTGGTTATAAGAACCGAATGTTAGGGGGAAGTTTTTTTTTTTTTTTGTTATGGGAATGTTGCTTGAAGGTTGCTTTGGATGTCCAGGAAAGTTTTTCTGACGGAAATTTTATGTTAGATTTTGGTTATGTCTTTTGGTTTACAGAATGCTCTCCCGATGTTCCTCTAACGTTTTCTTTATGGCAACCTGGGATAACCTTTAGAGAACATTTCCATTTGGTTGCAGTAACGTTCCACCAACCATGTGAATAAAAAAAAACCTCTAAAAAGGAATTGAGTCTTTTTAATGAATACATACAGATCCTACTTTGAGGTTCACTATGGAGTATAGCTGTAAAAGCATCTATAGATCTACTAATTACGATCAATAACAATAAATTGGAGACCTCAATTTATAGGCAGGAAACTGACAGGAACACTATCCTTCATTCATCAAGCTTCCACCCTGACCATGTAACTAATTTTACTAATGTAACTAACTGGCTATCGCTTTGGACAAAAGCGTCTAATACCATAACCATAACTTAGAAGAATCTGGCTTAGGCTTAGAAGAATCTGTAGCATTGAGGAAGACTTTAAGGTCAAAGCCAAGGAAATGTCTCAAAGATTCACAGAAAGAGGATATGTCCATACAGTGATTAATCAGGCAATTGTAAAGGCCAGCCAAAAATATAGGAATCATCAAAAATCAGAGAGTACAGTGACCTTTGTGTCCAAGTACTGCACAGCCTCTAAGCAGGTGAAAAGAATTATGAACAAACATTGGAAACTCTATGAATGTGATCCCAGTCTGAGCCACATATTATTTTAAAAGGGGTAAAAATATTAAAGAGTCAAACCATATGGACTTATTAAAAAACAAGATTTGAGTGTTTTTGTGAGAACTGGCTTGCAATTTTGAAAAGGTCTATGATGGCATTTTAGGGATTTTGTCTATGCTGGACTATGACAATGGGAGGGAATATTGACTTATCTTACCCAATCTCAAGGTGAGGCTGCCAAATCAGAGGTACGGTATTCTAGATTGTGAGAGAGAGAGAGAGACAGACAGAAAGAGAGAGTGAGAGAAGGAATTGCCTTACCATATTTCACATCACATATCGACCCCACAAGCACAGGTGCCCTTTTATTTTTTTTCAGTGGATAACACATCCCTTTTTGGAGGTCCTTTTTACAGGGTGGGCCATGTTCTGGAATCTCTTTTTAGATACAGGCAGACAGACAGACAGACAGGGTGTGGAGATGGAGGGCAGAGCAGAAAGCTTTATACCAAAACAAAAAAACAACAACCCAGTAGTTGTGTGAAAAGCACAGTAGTTGTGTGAAAAGCACAATGCAACCATAACGTTTGCATTTTTAGTTCCCGAGAACATTAGGAGAATGTTCCTCTGCGTGATGGTTCCTCTGCCTGGAGCTAACGTTCTCGAAACATACACAGAAGGTTATTGAAAAACTAACCACAGGAGAACTATAGGCTAACGTTACTTAAAGTCAGTAGAACGTCATGTGTTTGCTGTGGATTACCATTTATTTTCACAGCAGCAAAATCGAGTATCATGTAGCCTATTTTATGGTATTATGTACAGGTCCTGAGGAGACTAGTTGGACTATTATATAACTGTTATAACCGTCCATCAACAAAAGAGTTGAGGCAGAAATGTGGACCTTCAAAATTACGCTACCCTTACATTTTATATCCTGACATTATGCAAATAGTTAATGTTGCAGTCTGTGATTCTGTTTGTTGTCTGTTGATATATGTCAATATTTATTTACTTTAAGTAGAGCCTCTAGCCTGTATTCTTTCAGGACATCCACACACAGAGCCCTGAGAGCACACACTCTTAAAACGAATGTGTTAGAAACAACACAAACTGTGTTGTCCCTATCTGGACATAAAGATGTGTTAACAAAAAACAACACAAGTTGTGTTATCTTTTAACATTTGTTTTAAGAGTGCATCTTTTTTCTTCCCGCTCCAGCTGCCTAACCCCCCCCCCCCCTTCTGTCCTGGCCCTCCACAGTACTCAGAAGGCAGCAGTGCAAATGCTCTTCAACTGGATGTTTACATCCAGGTAGATTTCATTTCATTATGGTGTTTCTGCAGTTGCTGCAATTGTTTTCTTCTTTTTTTTTAGCCATTAACAGATTGGGTGAATAGGGTCTGGCCATGCTCCATTGGGGATTCTTTCCAATCCTGATGGGTGTACCTCGGGTTAATCAGATGACTTCACCACTCACTGCGTAAGCTGATAGCCTTTCCGTAACCGCAAGGAAGGAAGAAATGTCTTTGCACTTGATGAATACATTTGCTTTTTCTTCAACTTTCTTTGCTACTGAATTGCTATAGGCTACTGTATCTCTTCATAGCTCAGTGCTGTCATTGCTGTAACTTTAAAACAAGCACTGATTCCACTCATAATGACCCATGCAGCGATTCATTATGCAAAGAAAGTTTCCATAACCCCAAAATGACAAAAAAGTGTTAAAAAATGACAAAAAGGATCACTTCACATGCAATGGCTATTCTTTCTACCACCTAAAATCTGTCAGTATACCCAAATCAAAAGGTATTTTTTGAGGCCTTTATTTAAAAGCAATAAGATGCAAGAATTGCTTATTTATTTTTTGGCATCAATATGCACATATGGCACATCTTTGCCCAGCATGTTGGAAAATGACACTTAAAGAGTACAGAGGTCATGCTCATTACACCAAAGTAGTGCAGATCTTCAGAGCAGAGTGATAATGACATTGGCATTCTCCCGAAAGGCTTCAGTTACTGCCTTCAAAATAAGTTTGAAGCTGTTTTAAGGTCAATTTAAAAAGTGTTTCTTAAGGTAAAAACTAGGCATTAAGTTGCTTTAAGTGTGTAAGACTTATTTTTCTTCATGAACAAGATGTATATTATACATAATGTACAAACAGCCTAGGCTACTTAGTTTTCAGGTTTCTGTAGGCCTACTTAACTTGAGTAGGCCTAAGCCATTTATTTTTGACAACTTTTTACTTTTACTCCCCTACATTTTACAGAAAATATGTAGCCTATAGGCCACTTTTTACTCCTAAGGCTACTCCTTTTTACTCCTTTCACTCAAAACAGGCTTGCCTACTTTTGAGTTAGGTAGGCCTATTGTCACTGATTTCACATCATTGCTTGCTTGCTAACAAAGGCCGATTTCCATCTATGGATGGGACAATACTGGCGCAAAAGGGGGGTTGATTTTGCACGTGTGGCAGCACCCAAAACATGCATGGCTTCATCATAACGGAAAACGTCTTTAGAAGTGTTTTAGCAAAATGTGTACCGACGACCAACCATCCTATTCAATTGTTTCTTCCTTGTTAACACGTAGGGGGAAATCTGATATTTTCCTAGCATATTCTGCTAGTGATGATCACCTCAATCATGTTTGTCAGCAAGTTCATCCTTGGGTGGGAAGGCAAGGCAAGCTACCCGTTTTCTTTTTTTATGAAACAGTGAAATTTAATCTTTGTCGGCTACAGTACCCTACGCTTACGCAAAGTTAACAACTTTGATACGTTTTACGTTAAATACTAGATTATGTAGGGTACATTTCTGAGGCTATAGGCTACTTTACCTGAGGTCAGTGACATGTTCAACACGCTGGTTACGGGACCTGCCTGGCTCCCGTGCGCCTCCCGACCACTGGATGTCACTAATACACATAGCGTATACAGTTTTGGATAGCGGTAAAACGCACGAAGAAAGAGCAGATTCAACAACAGTGCGGCAGGTAGCACTAAGCATTGGTATGTTTGCTTTAAATATTCCATTATGTTGAAACTTATGTAGGATATATGATTAGTTGAAACGCGGAACTATATCAGTGAATGCTCAAATATTGATATCAGCGACCCGGTGTATTCAGAAAGAGACCCTGTAGCTTCAATAGCTAAGGGGGGCGTTTCAATGGATCCATTTTTGACAGACTTGCCAGCTTGCTAACTTGATCACGTTTGCCACTTGGCAGCTAGCTTGCTAATGCTGGCTTAAATCATGTAGCATCAGCTAGTTGTTCATGTCTGCATGTTGTCTTATTGAGTAAATTAGACTTCTCAAATGTCACTTCAGCATCCAGATGCTGAGCATCCTGCATTCTGCATCATCATTTGTCTGTCTCCTGTCTCGATTCTCCAGCGTCTGACCCAGAAAGCAGAAAATGCCTGACGAGCGCGCTTTGAAGAACCCCTACAAAGATTACGATGGCACCCAAACCTTGTTTGACGCTCAAGGAAACGTAAGTTTGTCGTCAATGTACCGTAACGTCATTGTTCTCCTTTAGAGGCAACAAAGTGACTGCACAATTTGCCATCATCTGATCTGTCAACATGCTTGAGACAAAGTATAAGCATCCTCAAAAACGGCAAGACAGTTCATCAACATTTCCTACTTTTGTTGTAAAAGCCCTTCATTCATATTTAGAGCATATTATGTCGTCCTGAGTCCAGATAGTTCAGGAAAGGTGAGAAACACCTAAGAGGCACAGATTGTGCAGTGTATCAAATTGCATGTGCTGTTTTTCTGTCTCCAGCTAACGGCATCCTTTGCTGGCCGAATCACACATAAGATCAATGACCTTCTGACGGCCATGGAAAAGGGCCTGAAGTCGGCTGATCCCAGGGACTGCACAGGCTACACAGGATGGGCCGGTAAAGACAACATGTTTCTGCATACAATTTGGACTTTATAGACATCCATAAACAATTAGTCAAATAAATCGAACAACTACTCTGTCAATACAAAAAGAGTTTTTGCTTAAGTTAATTTGTTTTAATTAATTTTTTTATTTTTTTTTTAATCATAAGTGTTCACTAATTTACAGAACTCAGTATACAGCTTTCTAATAAGTGGTATGCAAATACACTCCCCCTTTCTGAAACTTCTCTCTCTCTCTCTCTCTCTCTCTCTCTCCTGGCACACACACACAAACTCTCACACACACACACAAACTCACACACACACACAGGCATTGCGCTGCTCTATCTGCACCTGCACGGCGTGTTTGGCGAGCCCTCTTACCTGCAGAGGGCGCTGGACTACGTGAGCCGCAGCTTGAGCCTGACTGGCCGCTGGATCACCTTCCTGTGTGGTGACGCCGGACCGCTGGCCATCGCTGCTGTGGTCTACCACCGCCTGCAGAGGAACCAGGAGGCCGACGAGTGCGTCAACAGGTGAGTCACATGACTGCCAGGGTTCCTACGCAGTATGGAAAACCTGGAAAAGTATGGAATTTGATTTTAGTAATTTCCAGGTCTGAATAAGTATGGAAAAAAGAAACAAGGGTATGGAGAAATATTTGTGTTTCCAGACTATTGCATCTACAGTTCTAATCACTTTACTCAGGTCATAATGAACCATTCCTACTGTTGTGTAGCTTAAGTTGTCAGTCCACATCAATATACAATTGAATGGGGGTCCTCAGAAAAAAATCTCTCCCACAAGGGGACCCTGGTACCAAAACCAAATCGAGAACCCCTGTTCTATGCACATGCTCTACACCATTGTGCACTGGTTTGTTTGCGTATCTGCTATTTTCGGCTAAAACACTACAGTAGTAGACTTTTTTGATTTTGTAAAAGTTACCAAGACATGGATACTGCATTATCTGATAAACTGTTATTGCAAACAAATAATACTGTTTACGGTGATTTCTGAGGCCTCTGCCAGCAGTGCACTAGTCTCCAACATATGTAGGCTATGCTGGATCAAATGTGAGTGCACCTTCTAACTCAGCACTTCCCCAACGAAAAGTATTCAACAATGGGCAAGTGTTTTCTGAGGGCTAACAAGTTAATAATAAACATTGTTATACAGCTATTTACAATGCTAGTAGAACACTCCATTGACAATGTCTAGAATATGGTCAGAAAAATCTACCGAGAAGTTTGAACATTTGAGTATGGAAAAAGTATGGAATTTTGAAATGGAAAATGTGTAGGAACCCTGGACTGCTGTTTAGGTTGTTTTTATTGATCATCTTATCCACAAATTGTGTACAGCCGGAAAGGTATGTAAGCATTTCACTGCTTATTATACTTTTATAATTGTGTTATGTGAACTTCTTGACCTCTGTCACCTTACCACCTTGAGAGATGGTTGATGATTGATCACAGTTGATATTGTGGTCATTTCGCCATAAATTGCTGTAGGAGATTCATATATGTCTGTATGATTCGTTTCATGCAAGTCTCTAATGCTGAATTTACCCCGTCTATTTTAACACCAAGCAAATTTCCCATGTGCTTTGTCTGACTCATTTTCAACTGCCACTGTCAACGTTTTGTGAATCAAATGCAATAGATAATGTACAGCCAGTCACTGCAAAACAAGGTCACCAGGTCCCCTGAGGAAAAGTGTCCTTGTTTAGCCCATAGACTCAGAAAGGATTTGGTTTTCAGTGTGTCTCTCTGTGTTTTGTGTGTGTGTGTGTGTGTGCGCCCAGGCTGCTGCAGCTGCACCAGAGTGTGGTGAAGGGCGTTGGGAACCTGCCTGACGAGCTGCTGTATGGCCGTGTGGGCTACCTGTACTCTCTGGTCTTCATCAACCAGCAGTTCGGCCAGGAGAAGATCCCTATGCAGTACATCCAACAGGTGAGCCCCGGACACCTGGCACACCTGAAGCAACACCTCACATTGACATTGAGATTCTACACTTGTACATGTTTACTCGGCATGCTTCTTGCATTTCTCATTGTTGTTTTGTGTATATTAGAATTGGCCCCGGGTAGCATTTTTTTTGTAACATAAAAAAATTACCAAAATCATGGATTGACACGAGATAGATATGATGGACACAACATTAAGTGACAAAAAGTAAAGTTAACCCTATTCCTTCAAAGTTCAAAATCCCTGTGCACAGCCCTTCTTTTTTCTAGGTGCTGATGATGTGCAGTAGAACTATTGAAACCTCAAAGAAAGAGTATACATCACAGCTTTAATAACCCTATTCCTCTTTGCTCGGTGTGTGTGTGTGTGTGATATATCTCTGGGTTAGATCTGTGACGCGGTTCTGGCCTCGGGCGAGAGTTTGGCGAAGCGCAACCGCACCCAGGAGCAGAGCCCTCTCATGTACGAGTGGTACCAGGAGCAGTACGTTGGCGCCGCCCACGGCCTGGCCGGCATCTACTACTTCCTCATGCAGGTACCGTCTGATTGGCTCAGCAGGTTGTCATCATGGCCGTATCTCGATATGGACAGTACAACAAGAAAGAGAATTTAAAAAACAAGTTAACGAGAATAATCAACATGGTGAAAACAAACCCTATGAGATGTATAACCATTACACACATATGTTAGCCTAGAAATCTAGACGCACCCTAGCGGCAGCAAATATAATTTGCAGTCAAGGTAGTCTAGCAACTCTCTGTTGGCTTGCGCGCTGGAAAATTGAAACTTCAATCAGGCCAATAACATTGTATATAGAGTCGGTGGCGGTTCCGTGTGAATTCCCTGCTACTTGAAAACAATGAAGATGGATGCTGCTGCTGGCGAACAGCGGTCTTTGAATCACGATTCGAGTTAAGCTTTCTTTTAAATTGGCAAAAGTTTGATCAACTAGCCAACTAGCTCCGCTGGTGGGAAAATGCATGGGAGTTGTAGCGTAGCGTTGTAGCATTGCCAATGGTAAGTTCCCAGACCCTACATTTTGATGTGGGTCAGGCTACACATACTGTATGTCATTTCAACGAGGATTTCAACGTGTTGGCCCACTAGTATTTTGACCTAAACCATCTGCTTAGCTCAACTGTCACTTGTTACTAGTAACATAAGCTAAACATAATATGGAAAATGACCTACTCACTTAAAGCAACACTACGGAGTTGATGAGCTGAAACCCTGAAAAGGCATGTGCCAAAACCTTGAGCACCGCCAGAGCCTAGCAATTGACATCGATAGATGCTTGCGGACATACTACAGTGTAACTGTTGTCTGTGGCGATATAGACAGCAATGTCATGCTGTGAAAGGTTTTCTCTCACTTTTGTTGCGTGTTTCCAGGTTCCAGTTTTCCACAGAACTGCCAAGTGTGGCCTTTTCCTTCTTCTTTTACTTAGTTATAAGTTCAGTCCAGCACTAAGAAACTAAAGAGACTGAGTGAAGCCTGTTCCTATGGCTCCTGTATTACTTTAGTAAGAATAACCATAACGAAGACAAATTGCAAGAGGCATGGCCTGAAAGGTTGATGATATGTCTCAAACTGTGGAAGAGTCCTTGTGTGTTATGAGCGCCAGTAGTTTGGCTACTGAACAAACTCCAAGTTGGAGTTGAGCTGCACATTGCACTCTCATTGCGTGTGTAAAAGTGCATTTTAAGGAGAGGCTGGAGCACTAGCTGTTCCCAGTGGGTAGGGAGAAGCGCTTTGCGTGTCAGCTCCCTGGCTGGTAGGCATGAACTGTGAATCATCTTGGGAGCGTTCGGCTAAGTTGGAGAAGCACTCAAAGCGTTCTGTCTACTTCTTGACAGTCATGTTGATAACATCTTTCTGAGTTTGGCCTCAGTTGATCTCAGGTGCTCTGGAAAAAAAAGACCCATCAGAGCAGCGAATGGGATGTCGGGGCTAAAAGAACCCAAATGTGAGCTAGGACCACTCGAGTGGTCTAAGAAAACCACTCAGATGACTCATTTGCTTCAAAAACATGGATTTTTCTAAGAGAGCTGCAGATCATGGGCTATTGGTGCTGTTCTTTTGAAGCCCCCTAAGGTGACTTCCGCTGCGGAATTTAAAACTTATCTCCCATCAGTTCTCCCTGTAGCAAAGAGTGGAGAGTGGTGACTAAGAAAACTTCAAATCTCCTGTAGAAAGAAACACGCTCTTAAACACCAAAGAGCCTTGTTGTTGCCATAGCTATCCTGCATTCCTAACACTCCTCTCTGTGTGCGTGTGTTTGTGTGCGTGTGTGTGTGTGTGTGTGCGTGTGCGTGTGTGTGCTTGTGTGTGTGCGCGCGCACTGTAGCCAGGCTTCGTGGTGGGCCAGGAGAGACTGACGACGCTGGTCAAGCCCAGCGTGGACTTTGTGTGCCAGCTGAAGTTCCCATCGGGCAACTACCCGCCTTGCGTGGGCGACGAGCGCGACCTCCTGGTGCACTGGTGCCACGGCTCCCCGGGGGTCATGTACATGCTGCTGCAGGCCTACAAGGTGAGTCTGAAGGCAAGAGAATAGAGAAAAGAGGCCGAGGAGAAAAACAAACCTTTGTATTTGATTTTTGATTTTTTGATTTATTTATTTTTTAAAAGATATCAGATTACAAGGTAGAGGCTGCAGCCTGTGGTATGCATGCATTACTAAAGTGTAGGTTGATTAAAGTGAAGCTGTCACCAAGCAGCACTACCCTGGAAATCCAGAGTTCTCGCGAGAGCACAATTTGAATTTGTTCAGCGAGCGACTCTGGCGAAAAGTAATGATGTTTGTTACCTATGCCCATGTAGCCGAGCTGCACCAATCACATTGGTGTATCTGATATAGGCGGGCCAGAGGCGAGCTAAACAGATGACGACAGCGCTGCAACACCGAAGTCCGGAATCAGTCAGTAAACATTGGGTCATAGTGTTATCCAATTGCGTGCAGTGATATTTTCAAATGCATGCTGGGTGCCACCCCTCGAGTTGGGCCATTTTCATTACTCGTACCCAGACCCTTAATCTTTTAGATTTTGGTCTGGATTTTCCAGGATAAAGCAGCACTATGCAAGCAACAGTTCTTTTTAATAATAGTAGCAGTTTGAGGGCTTTAAGTCAGAATCAGACAGACTGAGCACACCATTAGATTTGTCAGTCTCTTTTGTAATCTGACCTGTCAGTGTATTGACAGATCTATGTTTGACAGTTGCAGTTTGTGCTTGGCAAATAAATGTTTTTTTTATTTTGCTTATATAATCGCTTTCTCCAATAAGCGATTTATTCCTCTTTATTCTCTTTGGGCTATTGGAATTCATTTTGGGCTTCGGTTCCATTCCAAGCAAACTCAGAAATTGTCATTTTCCACCATCACCGATTTCCCGACCCCCCCCCCACCTCCTCCAACCTTCTATAAAATCAGGGAAAATTGGTCTACCCCAACTTCAAGGAAATATCCAACTTCCACGAGTTCTCTGGAGTGCAGCAGCACAGTATAACACCTCACCTGGTTCTTGATTAGCTGAACACAGCCGGAGTAGTTCATCTAATGAAGAGCTTAATGATGATGTGATGAGATCAGTCGGGTGGGTTTGTGCAGGGAGAGGTGTGAAATATGCCTAAGCAGCTGGTCCCCCAGAGGAAAACTCAAACAAAATGACTCCTGTGCATCTGTGTCCTATCATTTATGAAATTCGAATCATTTCTCACAAAAATGTGTTTATTTTATTCAGCGGCTGCTATGACTGTTCGGGTTTAAGTACCAATGTTAATTCATTTAGTGTTCATTTAATTGATTAAAAGAAGTATTCAATCCTTTCCCAAAGAAGTCATGGTCCCATGAAAAATTAAATATATTTCATTGAATTACATGAATACAAACCCGGTGAAAGCATTTTCATTGAATTCAAACCATTACATTACAGATAATAGAAACTTTAATAGATTTGTATTACTATTAAAAACACACCAATTATTACTGCAGAATCAACAGGTTTGTTGATACAAAACTTCCCTAAACTCTCTGGAAGAGCATGATACTACCATTGTGATGCTGCTATGGTTTTGGTTATGAAAATAATCTTAGCAAGCTCTGGATCTATTATTGAAAGGGTATTTTTCATAAATGAATCAAATATGTTGTCTATATTAATTAAACCAGACCCACTTAATTGTTAATTTCACTAGATTATTGCTTGTGTTCTTCACCAGCTGTTGTTATGTCTGAAACAGCAGTCATAAATCAAAAGTCATATATGTATGTGTATAATCAACTGTCATAAGTCATACGTGTACGTATGTGCATACTTTCTGTTCTTCACATGATAAGGCTATCAATGAGAGCAGGTGACAGATTTGGAGCAAACAAAGGCCTTCGGCATACAATATAGCATACAAATCTAAATTAAGAAATTTAGGCACGATAAGTTATGCAACTGTTGACTAGAGAACTAGTTTATTCACAATTTAGTGTTTCCGACAAAGTTCCCTAGACAGCCTGAGATTTCTGTTTGTAATTCACAGAGCACAGCGGATGGAAAGGTATACAGACCTGCATTTTAGTGTAATTTTCACGAATGCACTTAAAATATCCAAATGAGTTGCATGGAAACTCAGTCACTGTGACCAATGGAGACTTGGAACGCGTTACTGCCACCTGGTGGCTGTCACTGAGAACTGAAATTCAAACACATGGTGACTTTTAAATGTGATTCAGATGGTAGAAAGCAGAGTGTGTAGTTACTGTTCCTGTAGTTTGAGAAACAAAATTGAATTATGAATTATAAAAAATGATTGTTCATTCATCATTTAGTTTTCTCATTGTGCTTGGATGCTTTTGCCTTTTACCTGATAGGTATTATTGTAGGGGGGCAGCCGTGACCTACTGGTTAGGGCTTCGGGCTTGTAACTAAGGGGTTGCTGGTTTGATCCCTGACCAGTAGGAAAAAGGTGGCGGGGAAGTGGTTGACCACTGCTCTCCCATGCCCACATCCACGGCTGAAGTGCCCTTGAGCAAGGCACCTAACCCCCTCACTGCTCCCCGAGCGCCGCTGTTGATGCAGGCAGCTCACTGCGTCGGGATTAGTGTGTGCTTCACCTCACTGTGTGTTCACTGTGTGCTGAGTGTGTTTTACTAATTCACGGATTGGGATAAATGCAGAGACCAAATTTCCCTCACGGGATCAAAAGAGTACTTATACTTACATTGTCTGTATCTATACACTAAGATAGAGTCTTCTGGATGTTCTCTACAATTTTCTTGAATGGAAACAGTCAGAGGTGCAGAATAAGTTCATCTGAAATGTCTGACAATTTTACATAAACCTTTTGGTACATTTTATAGCTCTGTAGATGTTTCTTTGATAAGTGTGTGTGTGTGTGTGTGTGTGTGTGTGTTTTATGTCATCAGAAATCAGAAATGAAAGGAAAAGCTTATTTTTTGCTGTTACAGTCACTGCCAGATTTTTGTGTAAACCAGCCATCACCAGAGCTCCCCCTCTCTCTATCCCTCTCCCCCCTCCCCCTCTCTCTCTCCTCCTCTCTCTATCCCTCTCCCCCCTCCCCTCTCTCTCTCTCTCCCCCTCTCTCTCTCTCCCTCCCTCTCCCTCCCTCTCCCTCTCTCTCTCACCTCTCTCTCTCCCCCCTCTCTCCCTCCCTCTCTCTCTCTCTCTCTCCCTCTCTCTCTCTCTCTCTCTCTCTCTCTCTATCCCTCTCATCTCTGCAGGTGTTCGGAGTGAAGCAGTACCTGGAGGACGCTTCCCAGTGCGCAGAGGTGCTGTGGCAGCGTGGCCTACTCAAGAAGGGCTACGGCCTGTGCCACGGCGCCGCGGGCAACGCCTACGGCTTCCTGGCGCTCTTCAAGGTCACCCGCGAGGCTAAGCACCTCTACCGCGCCTGCATGGTAAGAGGGAGAGAGAGAGATACCCACATGAAAAACGGCGAACAGTTGGTTTCTTTTTCTATTCTAGTTTTATGTCCTATTCTAGTTTTATGCTTGTCTCCAAAATGTGCCATTTGGATAGAGAGGGACATTTTGGAAGTAAATGGTGTGTATCCAGGTGAAGTTACACAATGCAATGCATTGCCATTTACTGGCTATGCTTGCAGTCCTGCCAAGGCAATGTGCCATACTAGTCTCAAATGTGTTGGGCAGGAGAGGTGGGGGGGAGGGTGTTTTTTTTGTTTTGTTTTTTCCAGAAGGTGTTGGCCAGTGTCCTAGACAGGTCCATGGTGATTGCTGTGAGAAGTGCATTGGTGCTTCTCGAGGGCACACACAGGCACACCACACCGCTGTTGCTGTGCAGCCAAGCGCTGCCTCCTGCAGGCTCTGGCCGCCGCCCAGGCCTAAATGGAAAAGTATACCACAATTTGAATACGTCTGATTCCGCAGGAATGTCCATCTCTTATTTACATAGACGATTGGAAGCCGCTCTCTCTCTGGCATCAGAGGAGGGGGCAGGCAGCTGGGGGGGTTGGTTGGAAGGCGGGGGGTGGTTGCTTGTGGGGGGTGTCATTTGGTCCCCATGCACCGCCTGGAGGCCCTCCAAGTGGCAGCAGGCGCCCTCGAGGGTAGTTTCATCGGGCGGAGGGTATTTATATCCGTCCCCCAAAATAGACGCGCCTACTCCACACGGGCCAAGGCTGCAAGCATACTCTCACACTCACACTCACACTCAGCTTTGTTCTGCACTGCTTTCCATTGGGATTGTGTTTTCGATGGGGATCTGTGTGTGTGTGTGTGTGTGTGTGTGTGTGTGTGTCTCTGTGTGTGTTTACATGGACTCTGTGTGTGTGTGTGTGTGTGTGTGTGTGTGTGTGTGTGTGTGTGTGTGTTACATGTACTCTGTGTGTGTGTGTGTGTGTATGTGTGTGTTTGTTTTTGAGGGATGGTGGCCTGCTTTTGAGCAGCAAAGCGTGTGTGACCTTTCTTGACGTTCAACTTTGATTAAATTGAATCAGACGAACCTTTGAATGTGATAACAGTTACTGTAATAACAAAATATTTCTCACAGTGTTCCCTTCAAGCTGTGTTCACTTCTGAAATGTACTCCAGATATGTGTCTTGTCACAAACAGTCTGATGACGTTGTTGATTGGGTTTGAGGCGAGGGATAATTCCCTCAAGGTTGTTGGAAAGTTGCCTGATGACTAATAGCGTCTGTCTCCTCCTGCAGTTTGCGGACTGGTGCATGAATTATGGCAAACATGGCTGCCGAACTCCAGACACTCCATTCTCTCTCTTTGAAGGTAAAACCGACCGAAAATCCATGCCAATTCATTAAGTTGATGATGCCTCATTATAATCCGCACTTTTTTTAATAAATGTGCCTCCCTTGCTAATTATGGGTAATTAAACTTTGCTGCCTCCTAATTACTGCCTTTTTATTGTTCATCACCCTAATTTTGATTTACTCAGGTCGCAGATTAGTTTAGCACTTACTGGCAGGAGTCTTTGCCATTAGTGAGCAATTACGCACAAGCTTGCAGAAATGAGGTTGTGGGCTACTGAGGCCTTAATTGCCTGTATTACGTCGTTTATTTTAAATACTTAGCCCCCTGATCTTCGCCAGTGTGAGCATCGTGTAAAAGAAATGCATAAGTTAAGAGCTGTTCTCCAGTCTGTTTAATATTCCCTTCTTTTAAATGACATCAGATTGTTGTATTGATGAGGTATGTGCTGGATCAGTGCATTTTTGCTTAGGGAGGCAGTAGTCCAGTATGCATAGCTGATATGCATAGCTAGGGGGTTAGGCTGGCTATCGGAAGATTGCCGATATGAATCCCAGATGGTCACTTGATGTTGTGCGTCGTGCCCTTGGACAAGGCACTTCATCTGCATCATCTCGTGTGTAGGGGTGTAGTTTGATTAAATGTTAATCAAAAATTACAACCTTTCACAGACAGCATATTTAAGTAAGATGAGGTTATTAAAGGTTTAGATAAGTTCCTGTTTGTTAAGAAGAGTTCTCTAAATTAGAACACACAATCTATGCCCCGTAGCGTCAATATGCAACGCCACTTAGTGCTAAGACGGTACCCAGTTAGTCATACATTGATTTAAAAAGATCACAATCCTATTGGACCGTGATCCTAACAACGTTAAAGTGCAATATCAAGTGTTCCTTGTGTGCAGTGCCATTGTTAGGAATTTCACTTCATACTATAAGTGAGGTTAGGTAGATGAACTGCACTGTGTTCAAGTGCCAATGATCCTGGTGTGTAGCTTGTGTCAAGGCTTTTGCTACAAGTGTGATTTATTATGCTGACACTCTTTTCTTTTCTACACAGGCATGGCAGGCACTATTTACTTCCTGGCTGACCTGCTTCAGCCTATGAGGTCAAAGTTCCCAGCCTTTGAGATATAAAGGTATCCATGGCCACCTTCATCGAGTCCAAGGCTACTTCAACTACCATGTTTTGGAAGGCTCTTTCACGTCTCTCTCTCTCTCTTTCTGCTTGCACATGAGAACTCTAAAGTCTTGACACACATTAGTTGTCATGGCTACATGCTTTAAAATTTTTCTTTTTTTTTTTTTTTTCAAAAAAAAAAAAAAAAAAAGAATTGGCATGAAACACAGAGATGACAAAACAACTTACATCACTACACACACACATTCTGTGACCACACATGGTAACGTGATGTGCAAGTCAGTGTGAACCCACAGAAGTCTCAATATATGTCCAAGTCCTGGTATAATTTTCTATAGTCTGGTCTTGAACTCATGCCTATTGCCCATAGGTGTATGAATAGTCATTGGACTGCTCCAAAGCTTCCAAGGATTTAAGAGAAACCGTGTAAGAGAACAGTGATCTGTAGGCGAACACCCTTTGCACTTGCCGTGTTGGTTTGCATGCTAAAAGCTTGTAAGTGTCCGCCGGCATCATAGGTTTCATAAAAAAAGGAAAAAAAGAATATTACTTTGAATTAAGAGTTGTCTTAAGGAAATGTGTGGGGAAGGGGGAGAGAATGTTGCAATTCTGTCTGCTTGTCATCAAGGTGTGACTGAACAAAGGCATAAGTAGTGGTGTTAGGAATCAAATTCATGTATGGTACCTAATTGTGTGCATAAAATGTGCTGCCCATTCATTTTTATATGTATGTTGCTTACAAGCAAAAAGGAAAAAAAAATGTTTCGGTGTCAGTATTGTATGTGGATATAGCCAGTGGGATTGAACGTCACTTGCGCAATTCATAATGACTCTGTTTTTTTTTCCCCTTATTGATCTCTTTTTTCTAAGTCCTTTATTCACTTAGCATGGCTATGTATGATTTTTTTTATTTGAATTTGTCATGCCTGCTATTTACACAGGCAGTTTCTTTTTTATGGCATTAATATGACTTGTAAATAAGTACTAAACAGTGTAACTGTAAACCTGTTCACTGAGCTAGACCATGTAGGTGCAACATTGCCTGACCTTTGTTTCTTACATCTCCATTAGCTCAATAATAAAATAATATTTTTACGTCTGTCCATCTGTCTTCCACTTTTTATGCACCGTTGACAATGTTTACTTGATTTAGATTTATTAATTTAGCAGATGCTTTTTATCCAAAGTGATGTCAATTAAATTACAAGGGCAATTCTCCCCAGAGCAACTCGGGGTTAAATGCCTTGCTCAAGAACACAACGGTAGAACCCACAACTTTTCAGGCTTTTCAGTGGTGTCGTTCATTTCCTCTAGTTATAGGGTTAGGATAACTGTTATTTAGGGGAAAGTACCAGAACAATTTTATAGAAAGACAGAGATTGAATTTAAATGTCTAATGGAGCCCTGCATGCATTAAGTCATGAAATGACATTCTGCATAAAGTAAGGAGTTCCACCTTTGGGTCAGTTAAAGTAGCATAGCAAGCCTGTAGTAGCAGAGCTTTTCCACAAAGTGGCACTGCTTATCTGCACGGCACTAATCTGCGCTTGAGGCAGAAATGGCACTTTTGACAAGATGTGAACCAAGCGAAGCCTGCCACATGATCATCTCAGACCAGGATGTCTCGGGGGATGCTCTGCAGACCTGGGTTTCTCGGAGTGAATGCTGTGGTGTGGTAGCCTGGCTAGCGCCACCACTTCTCAATGAGACGTGGTCTGGGAACCAAACGTTCATTTTCTCGTATTAGAAAAAAATGCCCAGATCCGTTTATTGGGTGCCACGGATGTCTATCAAATGCGTCTGTGCATAGCTCATCATCGTCTTGCTTTCCCCCCTGTTCTGTGATTGGTTCCCTATCTCAGGCGAAAATTTGCTCCATGGTCTCCAGGCTGCCTTAGCAGCGTGAATCAAATCGCGCGCAAGGCAGCATGGGAACACCCAGGCTAGTGGTGTGGTGCAGTGGAATATTTTCATCACTGAATTTACCAGTGCCACTTTTTTATATCAATTCAAACATCAGCTACACAAAATTATTCTAAATCGGTTCTAACCAAAATGGATATCCTCTCGAGTTATGTTGTATCATGGACTAAA
This sequence comes from Alosa alosa, assembly GCF_017589495.1. Classification (NCBI taxonomy): domain Eukaryota; kingdom Metazoa; phylum Chordata; class Actinopteri; order Clupeiformes; family Clupeidae; genus Alosa; species Alosa alosa. The sequence goes on along the minus strand of NC_063211.1, from coordinate 12,329,421 downwards.
TGTTTATACGCCCATTTCAGTTGACATGTTTTTTCGATGTCAGAATTAAAACTTGTAACTGAATTAAAAAGTTGTGGTCACCATCTCATTACAATAATAACAATAGTATAGTATAATGGTAAAATATGGACCCATCATACTACTAAACTTCAAAGTAGTAAAAGATGGCAGAAACATAAGAGGCTGAGAATGAAATGAAAATAATGTATATCAGAGGTCACCTGACCCTCGCCAGATGAATTTCGTTCCGCCTAGCTTCAACTCACATCCATCTGGGACCATTCTTCTTCCATTGAGAGTGATTTCTGCAACCGACTTTATGGTTCAGCCAATCAGGACGCAGGGCGGGAGTTTCATAGATGTGACGTAGTGGAGAAGCGACCGTGAGACTGTTATCAGCGTCACGGGTTGGCTTCGATGTGAGTGGTTGAAGTAGCACGTCAATAGATGACGGACAAGTGGCTTATTCAATCATATGCAAGCATTTTTTGATTAGGCCCAGCCTTCTGAAACACCATTCCGATGGATCGGTTCCAGATGGATGAGTGGAGCTAGGCGGAGCGAAATTCATCTGGCTATGGTCAGGTTATATCAGAGGTGCCATGGATAAAAAAGATAGTGTCCAGATAGTGTCCCATACTTGAAACGTTTGGAATCATCAAAAAACCATCAGATCATTAGACAACTGTTTTGATGTCTGTTCCACTGTTTTGCAGCAAAAATAATTGACATGAAATGTGATGTAAGTCAGGTGAAAAGTAGACACTTGATTGAAAGTCTTGTGAGATCATTTGACAAACAGTCACACGTTTTCAATTCATGTTAAATATTTTTGAGAGATCATGACCTTTTTCTAGAAATATATGATCAGTGATAGCAGTGGTATTTTGTTTCTCATTTACATCTCTATTAGCCTACAACCAATTAATAACTGATTGGAGCTGGCACTAAACACATGTTTTCACGTTCAAGTGTAATTTCTCAATATCTCATCTCAACTTCTCTGAAATGTTGAAAGTTATTAAAAGCTTGTTAAAAATCTTTTCACCTTTAGAAACTAAATATGTGTTGTAGGTTTAATAACAAAGAGCCAACTGTGTGTGAATGTGAGAGTATGTGAGAGTATGTGTGTGTGGGTGGGGGGGGGTGAGAGTATGTGTGTGTGTGTGTGTGTGTGTGTGTGTGGGTGGGGGGGAAGGCCAAGGCTTCTGGACAAGGGTTGAGTGTGGGTGGGAGTGACAGACATGTCGCCAACCCCTTGAGAAGCTAGCGACCTGTTCAGAATACCTCTGAAGAAACACGACACGACAGAAGACGAAGATCCTAAATATAGGACTCATCTGCTCAGGGGCGCGGCCTCTGCACCACTTCTTCCAGACCGGAACACGGAGAAACGGGAAGGGGTCAGGCTGCGAACTCCACTGTCATTTTGTCCGTCACTGCATTGCTTCTACATGATGGCTAGTTGAGTTGATTGTCTCTGTCAATTCTCTGTTACAACTAACTTTAGGTGGCAATAAACACTTGTGTTGAGCGTTGAAGACGTATACTGTAGCCTACGCGCGCGTGCACGTGTGCCTTTTTGGAAATGCACTCAGAGGCTAATTCGAAGTTGCTTTATAGTAGTTTTAAAGCATTGTATGGTCGCACACGTGGGCTCATAATAGCGTAGCTGATAAACCACAGATATATGCAAAGTACATTGATATTGTTTAAGGACGCATCTTCCAGTTCCACAGGTCACGAGGCAAACTAGCTGGCTTATGCTTACAGAGAGGTCCGTAAAGTTTTTTTTTTTCTGTATTGACGTGCTATCACTGTATAATGACTGTGGAAATCGAAACAAACATAATTAAAGTGAGACCACATATGTAGGCTATTCTAGTAGTCTTTCAAAAGAGGCTATAAAAGTGCATCACTGCAAAGGATGGAACTATTGCATTACCACAACACAACTCCATGATCGCCTTTACTTCGCCGATGGTTAGGTCCTCTTGGATGCATAAAGAAGCTGCGTTACTCTGTGTTACCCATATAATTATGTAACACGCGTCGAACAGACCCTCTAACACGGTGTCCACTGTCGAGGTTGTTTTCCCCCCTATTCTATGCTGTTTCCGCCAACAACATGAAACATTGTTGCACTCAAACATCCATATTTGCTTTTCATCAGCACCACGGATAGCTCCAAAAGCGTCCAATTAAATCAGTGGCTCTCAGAAGCTGGCATGTTACATGAAAGACCTGTTCTTGTGACACTGGATAGCACATATGCAGTCGCTACATACAGCAGAATATAAATATTCTTGTAAACAAATCAGTGGCCCCACAAATGCTGTGTGAATTGTAGGCTAAAATCTTAAAGTGTTATATTAAGCTTAGATTCAAAGAAAGATTTGTTGACTTGCCTGTTTTCTCTTTGGTTAATGTAACACAGTTATAAGCTTTGATGTTGGTTTATAGAGTGGCCAACTGCCTAACAAGCAGCATCCAAAGCTTGGCACATGAAGTGGAATTTCACACCCTCCTAATGTATTGCGTGTAAAGATGAAACAAGAGGAAATCAGAGAACATAGTCTTTTCACTTTTCACTTCAGCTTTTTACTGCACCCATGATCCAACCATAAGAGGACGAGTCGACCGTCTTATGGGTTAAAAATATCGCACCATGCAAACTAGACACATAGGTTAGGAGTCATTTCACAATTACAAGCAAATCTTACAATGCTGAATTATGCATTTCACATGTCAATTGTGCTGGACACTAGCACCAAATCTTATATGCCCCCAAGACTAACCCATTATTCAGATCTGAGTAATTAAATTGCTGAGCCGAGCCAAGCCAAGCAGTCTTCAAACAGTCCTTGAACATGTTCTAAATTTATCACCCTCCCCTTCTGGAGCGGTGTCCAGCCCCCTAGCCAAGGCCATCGGTCTCCTTCCCCATTTGCCCTAAGAAAGCTAAAGAACCTCCAAAGCGACACTTGATCCGACATGTGACATCACAGTCTGAACTTAAATAAGAAGGGCCTAAGCCCATGGTTCAGGACCACTCTCCTGGGACTCCGGCTTCTGTTGACTTCTGCCTAACCGCTCCTCCATCTACATATCATCATGGTGTGTACTGTGGATATTTGCATTATTCTATGGATTTCTTTTTCTCTCTCTCTCTCTCTTTGTTTGGATCTGTGGCTGCCAACACATCTTTTGCGAATATAGGATACGTCTTTAACCAAACTGGTCAAGGCATGCAATTCAACTCTGCAATTGGTTCTGAATAACAGATATTGGACATATGCAGGGATGATTTCATATCATATAATCAAAAAAAAAAAACAAAAAAAAGACTTTTGTCAGAAAATACATACAATTTATGAAAAAAGAAATATGTAAGAAAAAATAGAAGACGTTTCAGTTCCTACACTACCATTAGTAACTTCTAGATGGACTTACAGTGTTTGACGGAAGAAGATGTGTACGTCTATGTAAACGCTTGTGTGTGTATGTATGTGTGCTTGTGTGTGTGTGTGTGTGTGTGTGTGCATGCCTTTGTGTGTGTCTCTGTAGTGATACTCTTTAGTAGTAGAACTAACATGGTGCTTGTGCCTGTGTAGGGTGATGCTCCCGCTGAGGCTCCCGCCGCGGCCCCCGCTGCAGGTGGTGACTTCTCCGCTGACCAGATTGAGGGTAAGTCTCGACTTTATAGGAAACCAACAGTATGGGAAGCATTCTAATTTGGCCAGATTGAGGGTAAGTCTCCATCGCTGGACAAGACTTTATAGGAAAAGTACAGTATGGAAAGCATTCTAAATTGCCCAGATTGAGGCCTCTATTGCTGGACACAACTTTATAGGAAAATAACAGTATGGGAGGCATTCTAAGTTGCCCAGATTGAGGCCTCTATTGCTGGACACGACTTTGAGGGTATGCCTCTATCACTGGACATGACATGACAAAGTACAATAATGTTACAATGAAATAAAAATGTTTTATTCATAAATCTAGCAACAATATGAATACTCATGTGAGTGACATGATAGTATGTGCTCTTTCACTTTCAGTAGAAGGTAGCTTGGTGTGCTGTTGATCAGTTCTAAAGTTTCAGAATCAACATACTACACTACAAATTACAATACTATGCTATTCTATCACTACTACGACAACTATAGCAAAAGTACAGGGAAGCACTCTCAGTGCATCTTTAAACGGCATGGCATTGTGCACTTATAGTAGGCCACATGGTGTACTCTGTGTAAATTAGTTGCTGTACTGTCTGTGAATTAGCCAATGCTCTGTGTACCCTCTTTGACTGAAAAAAAAAACAAGATGCCGGAGTGTTCAGGCATGTTTGAGGGCTAGCTAATCTTACAGTGTTTAAATATATATATGTACCAGTTGAAGGATGGGTCGTCACATGTGATGTTACAACACAATTGACAAGATAGTTGACACTCAGACTCTTGTTTCCTTGTTGTAGATGTAGTGGTTGTCAATGGACATAGCTTTCAGGATAAAGAAGAGATTCCATCTTGAAACTCTTCTCCATGATATATAGAATTATTGTCAGAATTACTGTTAAGCATGAACAAAATCTCACAAAGATAATGTGAAAAAGTCTGTTCAGAAGACATTTCTATAATACCCAGAGCAGGTAGATGTGTTATTTTGGGGAGTAAAACCACGAAACCACAATTTTTTTTTCTCAGAAAGAGAAAAACATTCTTTTGTTATGGGACTTGTGTATCCATAATAAAAACATGCCCCAAAACACCTGCTGTCTTGGTAGCAACACAAAGTGTTGGAAAATGTTTCTCAGCTGTTGAGGCCATTCTTAACTATTCTATTCCCAGTGGTGGTAACACAGGCTTCAGTTGCACAGTGGTCCTTGGACTTTGTACTAATCTCTAGCTACGGGCTGAAGATTCAAAGATGGCGTAGGGTCAGTTTTCAAAATACATTTGCACCAACGCCCTTGCCACCCCTTCAAGTTTTTTTCATTCACTGAACTTTACAGCCCCTTGCTAAGATGTCCTTTATTAAGACATCCATTGAGGATCATTTAGAATAATTCTTAATTCAAAAAGTAGTGTGCTCCAAAATATATATTTATATTAGATGTAAGACAATCAATGGGGAGTAAACATTTAGTAATATACATATGTTCTTTAGTTTCAATAAAGTATAGTGATAGTGCCTACTGTGTTAGTAAAATCTCATCGCTAGATTAATTAGAACTGTGACATGACGAGTACATCTGTCAGTTATATCGGTGTGCAGGTTTTAAGCTGCACCTTCCTCAGCAAGAGTCCATGCTGGCGGGTGTTGATTACGCTGCTGTCAGCATTCTTGCGTGCAGCTTGGGTCGCAGCGAGACCTCCACTGCCCTTTTACGGCCAGGGTTGGCTTCTTGGGGCGTATTGATTGCCCAGCGCACTCCGTTAAATGCCATCTAAACATGATCTGCCCCGCAGCAGCTGGCCTTGCTCAAAATCATGCATGGCCATTAATCTGTCAGCAGATCCCTGTCAATTCCACAACCCCAGTGGATCCCATACACATTGCAATCTCTTGTTTTTCACTCCTACAGACGTCGCCTATGCGGTACCTTCCGCTTGGGCATTGATTACACAGCTGTTCAGCTCAATTAGTGGAGGAGGACAGAGAGACACAGAGAGAGACAGCAGAGGAGAAATGTCTTTGAACTAACTGTAGGACAGGTGGTAGGAAAGCATGGTACAAAAACATGTGAGCAATGTGTGGCTTGAAATGTGACGAGTTCTCACCATGTAGTATAAATTACCACATATCTGGAAGGGCAAAGACATTTTTTTAACAATGTTTGTTTCCTGAGTTGTTATGAGAGGAACGCCTATTGCAGTACTAATGTGCACTTCCAGTCCTAAGTAATAACAATAGTATCGTGCCTAGGAGAAGTAGAGAGCGGAAGTGTACTAAGTGTCCCTAAGTGCACTAAGTAAAGTAAAACCACCATGTTTTATCACCCTATTAACACTCTCATCACCTCTCTCTCCCATTGTCCAGACTTCAAGGAGGCTTTCGGTCTTTTCGACAAAGTTGGTGACAACCAGGTTGGATACAACCAGGTTGCCGATATCATGCGCGCTCTGGGCCAGAACCCCACCAACGGAGAGGTGAAGAAGTTGCTGGGCAGCCCATCCGTTGAGGGTAAGCCACTACAATATACATATTTTAAATCAGCTTCTGAATCATGCTTGACTGTTGAATGTATTATGACACATATTTGATATCTACCCTTCGATATGTTGCAGTGTGCAAAATTCCAGAATTGAATTGAAACTGGCTCTTAAATTCCAATTAAATTCTTGAATTTCACTTGCATTTCAATTGAGGTAGCAAACAGGAAGCAGAATTGCAATTTTAATTTTGCACAACCCTGCTGGATACATGCCTGTTTCTCACTGAATAGAGTACTAATTGTTTTACAAGGTTTTACATTTACATTTCAGTTTTGTATCATTTAGTGAGTAAAGTATCAGCTCTATTCTATATCTATAGGCTTCCATCAGTTCAGTATTCATCGAAAAGGTGATAAAAGCGTGCAGTGCCCGTATCTGTGTGTGTGTGTCAGACATTAACGAATGTTGGTTTGTCCGTGTGTCTTCTCTGGACAGATATGGCCAACAAGAGAATGGCCTTCGACGCTTTCCTGCCCCTGCTGGCACAGCAGGACAAGGTCCAGAAGGGTACCTATGATGACTACGTTGAGGGTCTGCGCGTCTTCGACAAGGAGGGCAACGGCACAGTCTTGGGCGCTGAGCTGCGTATCGTGTTGGGCACAATGGGTGAGTAGTCACGCCAGAGAACCATGGGAGACTTTTGTCTATTTTTAAACTACTAGCCTATCTAAAGTATAGACTAAGAACTACACTAGCATTCCCTTAGATCACAGCCTATTTTCTTTCCAATACCCACAGGTGAGAAGATGAAGGAGGATGAGATTGATGCCCTCATGACAGGTCAGGAGGACGACAACGGCTGTGTCAACTACGAGGGTAAGTTTTGTCCCCTTTCACCTTTTAATGTCGGGATGCACAGACACATATGGTTAGCCTACTGCAGTCTCAGGCCTTCCCAGTGCCTGACACGTTTATTTACAGAGATGTCCTTAAACGGAATATGGCGAGGCGCTCTAAATGGTATTTTCTCTCTCTCTCCCCCCCCCCCCCCCTCCTTCAACCCCCAGCTTTCGTCAAGCACGTCATGTCTGTGTAAGAGGCCCCCAGGTGGAAGTGGTGAAGAAGATGAAGTCAATCTACAAACCCTCAGGGTGTCAGGACATCCAACTCTGTTTCTAAGACCAACCTAAGAGAATTAAAAGGACTATGGGATGTCACTATTCAAGAAAAACACTTTTTTTTTTCTTTTATCCACATCACCTTCTTTCCCTTGTTTTCTCCGCTCAACCTCTTTCTGGACGTTACCGTTCTCTCTCTCTCTTCTTTTTATCCCCCTGTGCCGCCCACTTCACTCCCCTCCCCACCAGGGCGGCGCTCCCTGGCTTGGCGGGAAACGGGGGAGGAAGGGTGGGCCACCCATGAAGTGGGGGTCTCCCCCTGCCTTGCCCCGACTCGCCCCGGTCACTTCATCACCGGCCAGCCGTGCTAAAGGCACCTGGCACGCCTGTGAACCGCTCGCCGAAACGTTCCCCTCCCAGACACAAAGTCATCTTTTATTTTCACTCAGAATAAAACCTTTTCCAAAAGTACACACTCACCTTGTTCATTCTTGATCTTTTCCACTAACTTATTCCATTATTCCTCTGCTAATGTTCCAATGTAATAAATATATATTTTATTCATAAATCTAGCATCAATGTGTATACTTCATGTGAGTGACACGATAGTATGTTCTCTTTCACTTTCACTGGAAGGTAGTTTGATGTGCTATTCATCTATTGGAAGTTTACAATAGCCTACTATTCCAATTTAAAGTAAAACACTAAATTTGTGTATACAGATCAGTGTCTACACAGATGTATCCAGTTCAGATTTATCAACACCTGTATCACACACTACATTATTAATTTTATTTGGTGTAAGTACAGATTTATGATAAAATAAGTGATAATATCTCAAACTAATTTTCCAGGGGTAAATACAATATCCATATGGTACCAAATAACTTTATTAAATATCACCTATAGTAGTAGTCCAATATATTTTAGCAGATATTAGATATCTGTATTTCAGTGAGACATAATTTGAAATCGAACCCATACGAATAAATTTGACAGCACCATGCTCTGCCAGTTTAAATGAGTAGGCTACGCCATGATTTATTAATCAATAGTGTTGGTTCACCACTGAAGTTTATTAATACAGAGGAGAAATCGGCATTGCATAGAAGAGACATGATCTCATAAGCATGCAATGCATATCTGATATTCTCAGATAGAAATAGCTATCAAGATACCATACAGTTTTGTGATAAAGCAATTACTTCACTGAATTCTGAAATCTTCTGAGGCCTGCATCCATTGTTCCCAATATGGTACTGCAAAGTCCCTAAGTGGAAATGGAACTGATAGTGAGAATATGTTTGACAAGGTAAAATGTTCCTTTATCTCCATGTCAGATGTTCTCATTAGCATTGAGATGTAACTGTCTTTTAGTGATTCAACTACACAGAGATCAACCATTAAAAGAGAGTACAGCTGAAGCGTGTAATATCTGAATACAGTGCTGTTAAATAGCAAACAGCGTGTAATATCTGAATACAGTGCTGTTGAATAGCAAACAGCGAATAATGCGACTTTAACATCGAATGGAAGCAAAAAATGTTTTACAGAAACTTGCATCTCTTGGTTTGTGCGAGTACTGTAAATGGAACGTCATAGCACAAATCATAGGGCAACTGCGCCCTCATGTGGTTTCAAAGACCTCTGCAATGGATGGTGGATATTTGTGGCTCAACAGTCAACATGAACACAAATAACTTCCTCCGGTTCTGTAGCCTGACGTTGTCATACTCAAAATTCTAGTCAGTCCAAAACCGCTTTGGTTCTGGCATACCAGACCGAACTTCCCAACCTCAAATGTTGTGGGCAGGGCTAAATTCAGCTGGCACCCAGGCTACAAGTTCTGCTTACCAAAGTCCTTTTAGGCAAATCCCTCCTTAATTCACAAAAAAAGATTCTAGTCTTACACAGCCATGTAAATGGTTTTGCATGCTGTGGCTCAGCACATCTTCAAAGACAGTAAATAACAAAATGATTTATTGCCATAGAAATGACAAGCAACAACTTTGAACTTTTGAAACTGCTGCTTTATTACAGATGGTTGAGCGCTTTTTACATATTATCTACAGGATACTGTGCACCCTTAATCAATGGCTGTTTACACTTGCCAGCTTCGTCACAAACTCTGGAATGGCACATTTGAACCAAAATGCTTTGAACATAACGTCATGGTTGCAGACGGAAACAATCCAAATTATGATGGGTGGCGTAGGACTACATCAGAAGTGTGTGTGCGTGTCTGTGTGTGCGTTGGGTCTCTAATCCCATGACGACTGACCAATGTAAGTGCAGATTCTGCTGGTCTATGCCACATCCCTGTGTGGCAGTACTGGACACGGAGTGACCACAGGTGAAATGAGGCTGAGCACAAGACCACCACTCCCGGTTCACACGACTCCAGTCCACACACACGAGTAAGAAAACAAAAGTCTTCTCTCAGAGTGTATACAGCCTTGTAAGGTATTAAAGGGACAGTAAGTAGCATTAGCAAATATAAGGTTGCAAAGCATTAACATAAATACATTAATGCACAGTGCGCACGTTAAAACAACTTCATGTTTGTGTTGTGTTCCAACTGTGTTCAGATGATCTGGTTTTCAAAACTGAACAGATATCCTTTAACAACTGAGGTTCAGTTCAACTGATATTACCTTATCATATCTAGGGAGAAAAAAGAACAAGGTCTGCTGCTGTATAAGCTGTGTTGCTTGAAATCCAACTTAAATGGTTCCTTATGTCCACAAAACGCCTTATAAACATGGAAAAAAAGCAATCTTAACATTTTCTGTTGAGGTCTGGTAGGTGAAGATTAGATAGAATGACCAGACATGCCATACTGAGGTACTTCGGATGCTAACAGACACCAGTAACATGGGCATTTTTGTTTTGTTTCTCAGTTCAGTGCAGTGGATGTTGGTTGGCAAAATGCTAAATAAGTGTAAAAATATATTCAAATTACATTAATAAAATGTTGCATTATCCCATCGGTCATGGATCTGTGAAAAAATAACTATAAATGAGGCGGATTTTTTTTTTTTTTTGTAAACAAGTTGTTCTCCCCTCCTGACCAATCTTTAAATGTTTTTCTTCATACATCTAATAATACATCCATGTCATAGGGAAAAGGTCAAGTCTAACAGAAGCGGTTTCTGTAAAGTCATCGTGTTGGTCTCTGATACAACTGAATGACAGTTTGAACTTGGGAACTGTCCACTTAGGAAATGACCTTCCAAGAAGAACATGTGTGAAGTTTATCTACAGAATGAAGTGGTGGACAGAATCCGCCACAGAGTAGCAGGTCGGCCAGATATGAACTGTGCTCTGACTGTATTGAAAAAAAGAACTGCCCCTTGCTCCTACTCCACCGTAGCGGTATTTCTTCTTTGATCTCTCTATTGGATTGAGCAACATTGTCTTATGTTTCTGTACAACCACATATACAAGTGCTTATTTGTACACCTGGAGGGTGACTAGAAAACAAAATGGTGAAAGATTATCTATTCCTGTTGGAGCAGACTATGTCATCCATTTCTTTTTACTATAATTTTGAACAAGGACTTCCAAAATAGTCTTTCATGGCATACTCATTCACACAAAATCCCTTTTGCAAAAGATTCAATTTAACTCCTAGCTGAACATATCAGGATATGCCAACAGCTTAATTGGGTTAAGGCAAACCTTGGAAAACACCTTCGATAATGTAAACTTAATGAAAACCCTCTCTGCCCCATCTGATCTCACTCATCACCCGAGAGCCTAAACTGCAGGAGCAAACCCAGGCCCCCGAGAACTGCCGAGAACACACACATTTTAGTAATTACAAGTCACTCCAGAGTCTCTCTCTGTCAAACTGGGTTAATGAACAAAACACTCTAAAGTGGTGGCCAAGCACTCAAACACAAAAAGCCCCATCAACCCAAAGCATCAAATCACCCCTTAAGAAGCTGAGCCAACGAAGCAAAGAGCATGCTCACACACACGCACGCACACCATAGACTGTATAGAACGGTCTATGGCACGCACACACACACACACACACACACACAGCAAAGCCACCACTGTTCCTTACAACACCAGGACAGACACTGGTCAACAAAGTCTTCTACTACCTGCTAGAGCTCTCCACATCCTGCAGTATCTCTGAGCTACAAAGTTTCCTGGTGAACTTCATTTAACATAATCTATCATGCCACTTCAATTACGACAGGGGTTCTGACATGTGACTAGGCCTGTTGCCTTGCAGGCAAAAATTGTTGAAAAGAAATGACTGAAAAATCGAGGGCCGTAATAGGGAGCACTATCATTTTATAAAGGTTGGTTGTGTCGTAAGTTGAATTCCGCAGGGGACATGGCGCAGGGAGGGGAGAAATGCAATTGCGCTGGTTTAGATTCTGTGTAAAGCCTCTCCTCAGTAAGGTGAGCCCTGCCTAACCAGGGACAAGCAGGGCTGGGACCTTCCCAAAGGGCAGCGAGGTGTGTGGGCAGCACGTGTGCCCCGACAGGGACACCCATCTGCTCTGGTGGGGGGGGTTCTGGGCCAGGGGCGAGCCACTGAGCAGGGCTGGAGGAGGGAACCAGGGACCCAGGAGTGCGGAGGGGTTCCAGCGACCGCAGTGAGAGATTGACGCGTTCTGGGCAGTGGCACACTGAAGGGGGTGGTGCTGGTCTGAGCAGGCTGCACCGAGCAGGAAGGAAGGGAACACGGCCTGGGGTTTCGGCAGGGGAGGTAGAGCTGGATCAGAGAAGGCCAGAGAGGAGAGAAGCGTGTCCCAGAAACAGAGCACCGAGTTCGGCGAAAGTGCAGAGGCCGGGCGGGTGTCGGAGAGGATGGGGAAAGGTGAGGAGGCAAAGGGGTCGTCGGGGTGGTGGTCGTGGTGGTCCTGACTCTCGTTGTCCGGGACACAACAGTTGGGGTGGCCTGCGGGCGACGCTGGGACGAGAAGGGGGGAGTCCAGGAGGTGGACGACGCGGGTGGAGCTGGAGCTGGAGCTGGTGCTGAGCTGGTGAAGCACGGAGGAGACAGCGATCAGACTGGCCACGCTGGTCAGGTACAGGAGGCCCATCATGCAGGCCACCTGTGGGCGAGAGAGGAGAGGGAGAATGTCAATGATAGCTAGCGGAGTGCTAGCGGAACTAGCGGAGCGCCGGCCACTGGATTCTGAGAACCTGGTTTGCATATCAATTGATGAACGAAACTAAACCTATTCAGGAGGTGTGACCACAAGGGCTTAAGTGTCTCTAAGGGCCGGGACACAACAACCCGACGGCCGACCGTTGGCAGAAAAGCAGTCGGACTGATCAGTCGGCTCCCGTCTCCCCAAGTCGGTCAAAAAAGTGCCGCGGAACACACTGAAGCAATGCCAAACGTACATTCTGCGCGTGCGCAGGACGTAATACAGTACATTTCCATAACAGCAGCCAATAGACTGAAATGGCACTAGTTTCGGACTTCACTGATTAAGCAATAAGAACATATAAATATACTGTATATTGTGTACTATTTTAATGTCATTGCTTGTGTTTGATGCCAATGAAACACTCTTTCGGACACGGAATAAACAATTTACTTTTGCCTGGGGAGACGGGAGCTGACTAATCAGTCTGACTGCTTTTCTGCCAACGGTCGGTCGTCGGGTTGGTATGTCCCGGCCCTAAAACAGTGTGTGTGTGTGTGTGTGGTGAAAAGGGAGAGGTGCTCACCTTGGTAAAGTGTAGATAGATGGCAGTCAGAGCCTGTCGCCATGACGACTGCTCCAACAGCACACACAGATCCGTGTAGGTGAACCAGCCTCGCTTTATGCCCTGCCGCTCTGCAATGCTGAGGTTGCCACGGAGACATCAAAGATTACAAGACAAAATCCCCTATTTACTTAAGACTTAACATTTCAGGGAAAATTAGGACCTTTTTCAATCTAAAGAAGACTGCATCCTTGTGAAATCTAAAACACCCAAGGGAATAGGATGTTTTGGACATAAAGCTTAAATCTATGTAGTCCATATGCATTATGTACACTATATATGTCCCATGGTTCAAAGACCTTTAAGTGGGTCAAGGCAAACATGCTGAAACAGGAAGAAGGGACTCCATTACACTAAACAGTAAGATAAAGAATAAACTAGGCCACCATGCACAGGCAAACATGCTGAAACAGGAAGAAGGGACTCCATTACACTAAACAGTATGATAAAGAATAAACTAGGCCACCATGCACAGGCGAACATGCTGAAACAGGAAGAAGGGACTCCATTACACTAAACAGTATGATAAAGAATAAACTAGGCCACCATGCACAGGTGAACAAATGAATGGAGGTCACAGGAAGCAGTTTTTTCTTCATGTGTCTGTACACAATGTGCCCGTACACAATGTGCTATTTGAGAGTAACACTACTACAGTTGTAAAGATGTTACAATATTCAGCAGTCTCATGCTCTCTTGTAACAGGGCTCTACAGTGCGCCCATTTCACTCGCACATGCGAGTAAAAATGATGGCGTGTGAGTGCAAAAAAATATTTAGACGCACTGGTACGAATGACTTCTAACCATGTCAATGTTTGTCTACAAAATACACCGCAACATCAAGAAACATTACTGGTGCAAAAGAATCACGTCGCGAATGCAGCATAAAAACTACACCTCCCATCAACGCTAGAAGTTTCAAGCTTGACTCGCTAGTAGTCGCCTCTATCAAATCCAAGAGCATGCAGAAAAAGTGGAAAGTTAGACTAGCCAGCCAAGATGCAAAGATTGAAGAAATTAGTTCTTCTATCCAGCGAATTCATTGGATATCGGAGGAACAGGATGAGATTCTGAGAATGCAGTGAGAGAAGGAAAGGTAACCTAACATGCCTTTTAGCCCAGTTGACGTATTGGCTGCAATATGCAAAATTTTGCTGTAGCGAACAGGCACAAAAGTAGCTTCCCATAATACTCCCATTTTATTCAAAGGTAGAACGCTACTGACCACTCCAGGCTTCCACGCATGCTTGTTTGTTTACACCGAATACAAGCTGAAGTGCAAAACGAAAGTAGGCCTAAAGTTTGCCTACTGCCCCCATCAATGCAGATATTTCAAATAAAAAGTAAAAGTATATATATATATCCTTGATTAGCCTATGTTGGGTTTTGTGGAAGAGAAAATGGACTGTTTTAGTAGTAGTATTAGGCAGTATGCAGTCAGATAGGTCACCATGGGCATATTTGGATTAGCTACAGATGGATTCACAAATAAATAAATTAGCCTACATTTGGCAGGATACTTGATATACAGGCTAAATGCAAATATGGCAATGTATTATACTTTTTTATATTAACAAAATGTAGGAAAATAGAACAGACTGAAAATAAAGTAGGCACTGATCTTTAAAATCCTATTTCCTGTAGCCTAAATGTTGTCAGTCATTCTTAATATTCAAGAATTGGTGCACTGGCATGTTTAAGTGTTAGCTGCAGTGTAATGTTAGATTATGTTTAAGTTAAGTACAGAACTGACTGTGCGCCCAAATTTTTGTCTGTGCTCCTAAATTTTTTAACTTGGGCGCACAAGTGTTCCTGGAAAAAAATGTTAGCGTAGAGCCCTGCTTGTAAGCGTTATGATCCTCACACTAACACCTCTGATCTTAGGAAATACAACCCCAATGCCCTATTGCACAGGTTACGACCCCAGCCACAGAGTATGTTGTAACTCCAGTCAAGAAGTAATTATATCTGTGTGTGTGTGTGTGTGTGTGCCACTAACCTTGCTTCCAGTTGAGTCAGGATGTCAAACAACTCACTAGGGTCCGTGTACAGGCTCCATTCCTAAAATACAACAGGCACAATCCTCACATTCTGCTGGGCGCCCATTTTTGGACATGCTGTGGCACCACTTCATAACAGACCCAACATCATGACCAAGCAATGTCTTTGCCATGCAAAATCTTTACTGCTGGCGTTCAATTATGAGCTGACATACTAACCACAGCAGGATAAGGCTTTCAGACAATAATCTGTGTCCAATGCGGACTGAACAAAGGAATTAGTGCTTGTTTTCAAGTGCCCTCAGATAGCCCAATTTTTCAGTGGCATTTTTTTTCCTACGGTAGAAAAACATTTCGCAGTAGACACACTCCCTTTGAGCTGTAACATATACTCCTTACATAAATAATGTCTGTGCCGACATGTACTGAACTATTTAAGGTCAGCATGCGTTGGCACTCACAATAGCATTGTGTGACACTCACAATAGCATTGAGGAAGTTCATCTCCAGGTTGTTGACAGTCTGCACGTCCAGTTTCCCCGCGGCTCCCCATTCGTCATTAAAAACCTCTTCCTCTTCACCTTCATCGTACAGGTACTTACTGGCCACCATCTGCATATGAGCATACAAGAATATCAAATTAACACCACTGCCCATTTGCATCCATCAAGAGGCATTTTTGCTTCTCGATTACTACAGAGAACAAAACCAAAGGAGAATAGGCTGCCATAGGACAGTTTCCACAGAGTCGATCATCTTAATCTTGCTCATCACTTTATAAATATAGCAATGGCATCCACCACAAAAAAGCTGTTTGAAACTGCATTACATGGTAAAAGAACAACAAAATGCCATAGGTAGTTAGCTTCAATTAACAACCGGATCTCCTTATATGGACAAAGATGGCCATTTTGGTTCTTTTTTGTAGGCGAACTTCAGAGGTCTATTCACCTTGCAAAACAAGCCGTCATTAAACCACCTACTTAAAATACGACAATATTACTGGCAAATACAACATTTGTTGGTATCACACAAAACACACACACACACACACACACACACACACACACACACACACACACACACACACACACACACACACACACACACGTACCATGGATATCAGAAAGAGGTCTGAGGAGGAGATCTGTTGCAGGTATTCAGGGTTTCTGTGTCGTAGTCTCTCAATGTACACCAGGGCCAGCATCATCGCACAGGGCGAAATGCAGGCTTCCCTGAGAGTGACAACAACATCAACAACAATAAAGGACAAGAACTTTAGCAAACAGCTATGATGACATGAAACTGGCCTGCTTTTAGAGATCACAACTAATAAGGGCTTCAACAATTAATCAATTCATCGATTAGTTGTCAGCTATTAAATTAATCAACAACAATTTTGGTAGTCGTTAATTGGTTTGTGTCGTTTTTAAGTAAACGGCCTTAAAATCCTCTGATTTTACCTCCATAAAAGGTGCTATACGGCAGTTACTTTTAAGTTTACACCATCCAATAATTACCTAGAAATAGAGGTGTGAAACAGCCGTTTTGATGTAATATAAAAAACGGCTATTATGCGTGTTCAGATATCCAATGAATTTCGCATGCACACCAACTATCATCGAACAATTTTTTGTCATGGACATATCTGTCAGATATCAGCTGTCAGCCTATCTGATATCTGAGGAGACAATCTATCCCAGTTTCAATATTCTATGAACAAGTGAGAGGAGCTGGTCAAACAAATTGTTTTGTTTGCCAATGAGTACGCAATACACATCACTGCAGAGTAAAGTACCAAAAAAAGTACCGTTGGGTACTGGTACTGAACAACACGTCCTTATATCGGTACGGATATCGGTTCAAATGTGAGAAGTACCCAAAGTACCAAAGGCCCATGCACTTTTCAACAGCATGCACTGCCCAGACACTCCATGCAGCTTCAACATTTAGTTTCAAGAGAAATCAAATCTATCAGCATCTATTTTACTCTCTTCATCTTGCAGATGCTTTATCTAAAGCAGTGTACAGTCAGCACACGTTTTCATTTGTATACATGCCCTATTTAAGTAAGAGAAAATACAGACCAATAGATTGATATTCTTTCAAACATAGTGACTGAGTGATTGAAGTTGTTTGCAGAGTGATTTCTGCAACAGCAAAATAGTATATAGAGACTACATGTACACCTGGTACACATGTATAGCAAGTACACCTGTATCCAGGTATACATTGACTCTTAGGCGGGGATCACATTAGCCAGCGGCAGGTTTCCTATTGTTCTCTATGGTTTGGCAGCGGAAAGGTGGCAACGCTGGCGTAACGCTAGCGTTGAACAAGCTGAGCGTTGAGCTTGGTTCAACTTTCAAAGCGCAACGCGAGCGTATACAATTGTCAGTTAAGGCAAACCGTTTGTGTTACCATAGGAATGAGATAGAACTTATTATGGTCTGAGCGTTGCGTTACACTTGCCGCTGCCTAATGTGATCTCCGCCTTAGGCTGGGACACTCACCTGGCTACATGGGCAGCATATTTTTTCTGGAGTTTGCGGATTGGGCTTGGTGCAGATTTTTGGAGCAGCTCCACGGCAATGTCTAGCAAACAGAGGACGTTTTTTATGTAGGTGGCCAACTTCACCACAAGTCTATCATCGTAAAACAACAAGCTCTTTGACTCAACTGTACCCATCTGACAAAAATACTAATTGTGCCATCAGTCATTTGTCACTATATTAAATGTAAACTGTACCAAAATGTATATTATGCATCATTTGCTCTGCTGAGAGAGTGATTGGCTGCAGCCTGCCTTCTCTCCAAAGTCTGTACCTTGACCTTGAGGCGGACAGGAAAGAATGCTGCAGACCCCTCCCACCCCGGACACAGTCTTTTTGAGACATTCCCCCCTGAGGCTGCGGTCCATCATGACCAGGACCTCACGCCACAGCTGGTTTCTTCCCCTCTGCAATTGGTCCCCTCAACAAAACATATCCCCCTTTCTGCATCTGCACTTTGTCATATTTGTACATATATGTATAGGCTTATATTATATTATTATTGTATTTAAATACTTCTTATGTGTCTTGCACTATTTCACCAATTCCTTGTATTTTCTTTTTCATGTGGAAACGAAAACAAAAACTCAATAAAATGATTCTGATATATATTCTTCATTATCTTTATTTAGACAATGCCGTCTTCTATGACACTGAGTGCGATGCAATTCAAAAAAATGTCTCTGGGTGTTTAAAATATCAGTTGCCATGTCATTGTGTACAAGTATAATGCAAATCACCTGTCACTGGGCATGACAGGGTATCCAACGAACTATCCGGATCAAGGCCATAGTATAAACGCTTTCGAACACGGTCTGCCAGTTGCTGGTGTCCGGGTAGAAACTGTAACAAAACAATGTTAGCTGCATTAGTTGCATACAGAGGGAGGAGCCTGTCCAAATCTATGCGATGATAATACATGCCAAACTACGTACTATTACCTGACAGAATCTAGTTATATTAGTGAAAAGGTACATAGGACAACGTCATTTGCAGTTAATAAACTTCTGATTGTGTATTGTTAGCTTAGCACTAGCTCCCCATGTTATGGTTAGCAGCTACAAGGAAACGACATCGACAGCAAAATGGTGGGTCACAGGAACGTTTCCTGATATTTATTTTTACCGACTCCGTGCGCCTGACCATTGATGACAATGTATTCAAAATAAAACGTTATTCCTGCAAGTGTTGACATGCACATTAAAGGTAACATTAGCTAGCTAGCTATAAGTTAACTCACTTGAGTTACAGCCATGGATATCTATTGAGTTATAGATAACATTAGATAGCATAGAAACCAAGCCAGTCTGATGCATGCTAGTTAGGAAATTGTTCTGCCGTACGACCCAGTCATCACTTTGTTTACCGATTATACAGCTACAAACACACGTACCACGCCTTGCAGTCGTCACATTCGAATAATGTCAGGTATCTTTAAAGACCAACGTTATTTGGCGATAAGTTGCCTTAGTTAAATACTTCTAGCATAGCTAGTAAAGCTCATTAACGTCAGCTAACGTGACAAGCCACCACTGCCAACGAGCTAGAGCTAATGTTAACTCGCGTACTAAAGTCACAGAACTGGTAGTTACATACCGTAAACTCCTGAAAGTCCGAAAATGGAAACGTTCGTTCGTCAAATAGCTCACCAAAATCCATTTTCTCCAAACAATATCAACATTTAAACAGAAAATCTAGATATACACAAAGCGCGACACGGACGAGGGCGTACTCCTGCTGCTCCTTCTGAGCCCTCTAGCGGTTCGAGCGGTTCCCTCCCTTTGGAACGTAAACTAACACGTTACGCAACAGCTAGAACTGCATGTACACGGCATGTAAACATTACGTCGTCTCCTCACACAAGTGGCAGCGCACGTCCAAAGTGCGTCCAAACTCACCATTATTCTCTGTTGAACTACACGCGAAGTATACACAGACATCGTATCATATCACATGAAAGCATAAAGTTACGAGAAAAGTAACTTTAATTTAATTATATTAGGCCTACATACAGTTCTGTACCCATCTCATCATTCATCCTGGTGGAATACTTCGAATTCACATGGTAGCAAGGAAGGACGGACTGGGACTAAAAAAAGGCCCTGGACTTTCTTCCAAATAGGCCCACTACCATACACAGTAGGCTACACGCGCACACAATCTTGTCCCTTGCTGTCTCACATACTTTGTGATTCAAAAATGAAATAGGTGGTCACAATGTACAAAAATGCAAATTATTTGCTGCTGGAGAATTTGGGCCCCAAAACATAAAATACTTTTGGTCTCCCAAATGCTAGTGGGGTTCAGGGGCATGCTCCCCCGTGACGAACATTTTGAAAAATAACCCCTTAAATGATGACTTCTGGTGAATTTTGTGGAAACTAATTGATAAATTGACTTAAAATATATTAAATGCATTGAAAGCATAATACGGTCTATAAAAACCTACACAGGTTGTTATATTCAACTCATCTTAAGCAAGTCTATTGGGAGTTTGATCTCATCACATAGGCTACTACATCATAACCTGACCCTAGCCAGATGAATGTCGTTCCGCCTAGCTTCACTCACATCCATCTGGGACCTCTTCCATTGAGAGTGATTTCTCCAACCAACTTTATGGTTTAGCCAATCAGGACGCAGGGCGGGAGTTTCATAGATGTGACATAGCGTAGAAGCAACTGTGAGTCTGTTATTAGCGTCACGGGTTGGCTTCGATGTGAGTGGTGGAAGTAGCACGTCAATAGATGACGGACAAGTGGCTTATTCAATCATATTCAATTTTGTTCAGAGCTGAAAATGCAACTGTGTTTGACAGAGGACAGATGCTTGCTAGTGGCAAACAGAAGGTTGCTAGTGACAAAATATTAGCTTTCAGTATGGTATCTTTGTAAATGACATTTAATTACAAAGTGTTTCATTCATCTAACATTGTTCATTGTTCTCCCTAACAAAAACGATGTTGCTAGAAGGTAGACATGTAGATTTCGCCATCGCGTCTGTTGTAGAAGATATTGACAGTGCAATAACTTTAAAAAAAACGACCAGAAAACAATGTTAAGGCAATTGTGGAGTAGGATGGTTTGGGTGTTCTTCCTACGGGATTCGCCCCCTGTATCAGTTGAAATGCGCCCCATAATCACATCCCAATGGAGCAGTATCAGACTCTATTCTGACTAGAATTGTTGGGTCTTATTTGTTGTTAATTGTTCACATAATTCAATTTCCCCCAAATCTTATTCTGATAAAGACTTTTAAATGACTATTTCCTATTTTGTAAGTGTGTGTGTGCGTGTGTTTACTAAATTGCTTTTTTTTTGTCAATTTGAACTAAATTAAGTACCAAATCTCAGTCAAACCGGTCAAATGCAATTTGTCTGCCAACCAAGTGCCTGGGGCCACACAAGTTCAGCAAAGGGTGTGAAAGCAGATTCTGCCGAGGTACAAACAGGGTATCAGGTGTCCAAAAATCTGAAGAGTTTTGCCTCTTGCAGCCAGTTTGAGAAAGCCATCGATGCTCATCGAGTCCATCAGAGCTCACAGAGAAAGTCAGATCATTTGAGTCCTTTTTTGCCTTGAATGTGGCATATCTGAGAAGAAGGTGGAATGTAAGACTTCATTTTATGCATACATGATTGATAGCGGCATGAATTTATTTAGAATAATAATAATAATAATAACTATCTTGGCAGCTGGCTTCAGCTAAACATTTACTGTTTAGTAACAGAACCCTTTTTGGCTATAGTCCCTTTTTGACTATATTTGTGTAAAAATCCATGTTATAATATTCACAGTTCATCTCTGCTAGTAACAATGGGCACAGCACGTCGAGCTAATTAGCTTGACTCCATTGCATATGAAACAACAGCTGTAACCTGAGGAAACTTAATGTAGTAGGGGGATAAGTTAAGCGTTATTCAGTGCCAACAAAACCAAAGTATACATAAACATGGTAATAGATAAATAAATAAATTTAAAAAAAATAAAACTGTTTTGATCATTTGTGTTATTACTACCAGTGGTCAAAAACCACTTTGGCGTACTTGTTCTTCACATTGTAGGCCTCTCGGTCTTGGTGGTGGTGTTGAAGCCTATAATAGCCTATATAGTACAGCGATTAAGCCCTCAAATCAAGGGGAATTGTGCACTTTTTGAAAGAAACATGAAACTTCTACCATAGTTAGGTTATACCATAAGGTTTATTTTCAGATTTGGAGGGAAGTCAAATTTGACCTCTGAGGCCCGGGAGGGGTCAAATCCAAGATGCCCGCCAACAATATTCAAAAGTGCCTCACGTTGGAACCAAATACAGTAGAAAAACACTTGGTGAAAAAAAAACAAGGTGTCATTTCCCACTAACCTCTGGGTGCCCATTCTGTATCTGATAACTTTGAAACCACCAGAGTTCAAGAAAATGCATTTATGTAAAGGTCAAGGTAAACAAAACATCAAAATATTATTTTTTTATGTACCCTATGTACCCTAATTCATTTCTTTGTTGTCCCTGTATTATTCAGTTATTAGTTGTTATTTCATGAGATGTGTGGCTAATTTCATTTCTTCACAGCACAGCATTATCCACAGGTGACCCCCCTAGACCATTTTCACAGACCACCTGCCATACCACCGCTGGTTAAAAAAACCCTGCTTTAGAGAGTTGTTGCTACAGGCCACAGTACGCACAATGTAGAGAGCACTTCAACCGACATATTCTAACAGGTAAACATATTGACTATGAACAAACAATATAATTACATAATATTATTTATGTTGCAAATTAATTTAACCATAGCCAGGAAGGAGTTTTCCTTGGTAGTTAGCTTTTGAGGTAAACATCATGGACATTCATCAAAATAATTATCCTAGCTAAACTAGAAGACAGTCTGGAACATTTATGTGAGCTGAAGCTAGTTTAATGATTGAACAGAGTATATTGTAGATATGTCAGCTTGGTAATGTGAAATTTGTTATGGCTGAAATAGGTAATGGATTCACACCACAAGACTGAAAGAACGACTGCTTTCTGAGCTTCCACATCTGAGGGCACATTTACGCGGAAGAGACACACTCCTGAATTTTGAGAAGGACATTGGACCAGCTCTCATGATAGTCTGTCAAACTGACAGTGATGCCATGCACTTAATGCGAGCAGCACAAGTAGTGTGCAAAGAGATCCTTAATTCATCTTTCTCTTTTGACGGATCATTCAAAGAAAACTGCCAGCAGAGGGCTGTGCCACCATCTCTCTTGGCCTTCATCAACATGGTACTTGATGGTACAAACGTTGAGCATCAGTCCACCACAAAACCTGCCCTAACAATCTCCCAATTGATAGTCTTAACAGTAAGAAGTAATTAATTAAGTAGTAATTAAAGACACAGCCTTATATTAACATGCTAGCTACAAATGTGTTCAAGCCCGGTTGACCGACTATTTAAAGGGACACCAGGCAAGCCTGCTGCTTTTTCTCTACTTTAAACTTCCCTCGCCGGGTCTGAAGCTCTTTTCCTTTTCTTTAAGCGTCTTCTTCTGTCAAGGGGTTTTCGTTGCTTCTTCGCCGGCTCTGCCATACACACGTTTTCAACAATCTCTAGCGTTTTGTTAGCCTGCCTGCTTCGGTCGGCGGGTAGGATACACTGAACTTGCAAGCGGGATATTCTTCCTACAGGCAATAGGGGCGGGCGAGAGAGTCTTCACTCGCCCTGTAACGAGTCATTTAACCATATACCGACTTACGAAGATGAGTAATTAACACAAAAACGTTGCCTGGTGTCCCTTTAACTAGGCTACTCTGTTAACATTACCTATTTCAGCCATAACAAATTTCACATTACCAAGCTGACATATCTACAATATACTCTGTTCAATCATTAAACTAGCTTCAGCTCACATAAATGTTCCAGACTATCTTCTAGTTTAGCTAGGATAATTATTTTGATCAATGTCCATGATTTTTAACTCAAAAGCTAACTACCAAGGAAAACTCCTTCCTGGCTATGGTTAAATTAATTTGCAACATGAATAATATTATGTAATTATGTAATAATATTGTTTGTTCATAGTCAATATGTTTACCTGTTAGAATATGTCGATTGAAGTGCTCTCTACATTGTGCTGCATTGTGGCCTGTAGCAACAACTCTCTAAAGCAGGGTTTTTTCAACCAGCGGTGGTATTGCAGGTGGTCTGTGAAAATGGTCTAGTGGGGTCACCTGTGGATAATTCTGTGCTGTAAAGAAATGAATTTAGCCACCATGAAATAACACCTAATAACTGAATAATACAGCGACAACAAAGAAATTAATTGGGATACATAAAAAATGAATATTTTGATGTTTTGTTTACCTTGACCTTTACATAAATGCATTTTCTTGAACTCTGGTGGTTTCAAAGTTATAAGATACAGAATGGGCACCCAAAAGTTAGTGGGAAATGACACCTTAAGTGTTTTTCTACTGTGTTTGGTTCCAACGTGAGGCACTTTTGAATATTATTGGCTGCCATCTTGGATTTGACCTCTCCCGGGCCTCAGAGGTCAAATTTGACTTCCCTCCCAATCTGAAAATAAACCTCATGGTATAACCTAACTATGGTAGAAGTTTCATGTTTCTTTCAAAAAGTGCACAATTTTCATGGTTACCCGCTGTCCTAATAATGTTTTCTTGTCAAGTGTTGTGTTTGGTCTTTTTTTTATAATAAAGAGCACAAAAGAAATACCTGTTATGTCCTCCATAATGTAAAAGTAACGAGTAACATAAAAAGTTACTTTCCATAGAGGGTAACTAATAAAGTAACGGATTACTTTTTATAGAAGTAACGAGCAACGAGCAAACAATACTTTTTAAAAAAAGTAACTTCCCCAACACTGTTCATATCACATAGCCATATTTATTCTGCTCTTATAAAGTAACTGCTAATACACTGCACATATTAATATCTAATTTATATTACTCTAAACCACCTTCCGTAAACCAACTGCATTCTACTGTCTACACTGCACTATATTTCTTTTCCTGCCTATGCACCACCTGTCTATACTTTGTATATCACATTGCACTTTTCTGCTTTTTTGCACTTCTGGTTAGACATAAACTGCATTTCGTTGGATTTGTACTTGTACTTTGCACAATGACAATAAAGTTGAATCTAATCTAATGAGACAGCACCTGCACCTGCAGCAAATGGATGCTATCAGGTTCTGCTCTGGGGACTCCACCAGGTAATGAGAACCTCATACTACATGCACAAACTGCACCACCTGTCTATACTTTGTATATCACATTGCACTTTTCTGCTTTTTTGCACTTCTGGTCAGACACAAACTGCATTTCGTTGGATTTGTACTTGTACTTTGCACAATGACAATAAAGTTGAATCTAATCTAATGAGACAGCACCTGCACCTGCAGCAAATGGATGCTATCAGGTTCTGCTCTGGGGACTCCACCAGGTAATGAGAACCTCATACTACATGCACAAACTGCATGGTTGCGGTCCTCTGTTGTAATTATGCTGTTTTTACACCCAGGGCCCCTGAGCAACATGACGGTGTAAGTGACGTTGATGTTGGACGCTGTGTGAGTGGCGACGGGCCAGCTGGTGACATCTTTTAAAAGAATGAATTTTTTTGACTGACCCTTAAAAGGCCCTGACCCGCCCCCCCCCCCACACACACACACACACACACACTTGCACCCCCCCTTTGAGTCTCATCCAATTAATTTAAAGTCTCACCCTCTTCCCACTTATTTTGCTTTTTTCCCTCTCTCTCTTTTTACAGCAGTCTACTTCAGTCTTGTTTCCCTACAATAAAAGCAGCAACATCATTCAAGCTTTTTTGAAATGCTGATGTGCTGTAGCCTACTAAACATGTGTAGATAGTTGGAACAACAATGTAAAGAAGAAAATCCAAAATGGAGTCATAGAGAATTAGTGTTCAGGACTTCAGGGGAGGTGAAGGAAAAATAGACAAAAGTGAAATTTACAATTAATTGATATGAGGTCAGATTTGTTTGTTTAATTCACAAATATATACATTTACTTTTGATTCACATGTAGACAGCTCTTGCAAATGAATAAATAAATAAACATATGAAAACAAAAGTGACAAAATATATCTCAGCTTTTGAATGTAACATAAATTCAACAAGGTGATGCCTTCAATACTTTCTGGGATTGTCCTGAATTTAGCTTATCCAGGAAAAAGCAGATTGTATTACAGAGCGAAAAATGTCCTGGATTCAGATCATATATATTTGAACTGGTTTGAAAATTCATAAAAGTGTATTTGGATCTAAATATATATTAAATATTAAGGTAAATAAATAAATAGATAAATACATAATTTTTGTTATTACTACCAGTTTACACTTTAGATTAAACTCTTTTACAATACATTGTATGCATTAGTTGGTCTGTAACCAACCACTCTCCTATAAGAAGAAGGCGTACCACTACAATTGCAAGGACATTTAATAGGGAGTAATGGGGTTTGGGGGGCACAGGGGATGGGAGGGGCTTTAGGACCTTTTGTTTTTCTTTTTTGAAAGGCCAAGCAGGCATGTGAGGGTGTCGTCTATTAAGTGATCAAAAACCACTTTGGCGTACTTGTTCTTTACATCGTAGGCCTCTCGGTCTTGGTCACGCCACTGGTGTTCCTCCACAGGTATGTCTTTGATCTGGAGGACCGAGTTGATGTGAAGAGTTAGTGTGTTCAGTGTTTATACCATTTTTTTGTGTTTGATTCCATTGTTGTGAAGCCTGCCTCCAGGCTCAACCGTCTTCCTACTATGTTAGTTATATGAAGCGGCGATTAAACTTTTTTTAACCAGATCTACTTCATAGGTGTCCCGTTATTCAGAATTTAAAGCCACCCAGCCAATCAGAAAAGAGTATTTCTTCTCTCCGGGTGATAAGGAACTGTAATTGCATTTACAAACATGTACTGGATGTTTTACAGTATGCCCTATATATATCATGATGGGTCAGTTCCAAAGAACATATGTAGTGTTGTGCTCTTGCAGCATTGGAACTCACCAAGATCTGATCATATTTCTCCATATTGAGGCCTTTGAAAATGTGGGCAAAAACCTTCCCATAAGCCCCTGCATCTTTTCCTTCCTGGAGGCCACAACGCTTGAAGACTTCCTCAGTGATGTAATGCTGGATAAAGACAGGAGACTATTAGCCCTCTATAGACCCTTTCAACTTAATAAACAAACAGATGCGAAATTTAAAAAACAACATTTTGTAGAGCATTACACATTTTCATTCCAAAGTATCTGCGTTGGTTTTGAACGTTTCTGAACATTGAAACCCTCTGGGAACATATTTGAAAGGGTCTATTACAGGATGTTTGTTAGTTAAAATGACTCAGGAATTCTACAGAAGTTTTTAAATAGATGTCTTAAACAGATGGGCAGATGTCATATATTGTCTATTCAAATGTTATTGCTTTACCTGGACTTTTGAAAGGCCATCAAAGGATTTCAGCTTGTTGACATAGTTACGGCGCTCAGGCTGAATTTGTTTCCACACAGGCTGTGTGGTAGGGTCTTTGGCACAGAGGTCCTGAAGGGTCTCCCAGGACAGATCAAAGATGAGCTGCACATGTACAGAAATAATACAAACAAACATCAATGAACAACATCTCAATGCAATTAAGTTGTATTGTTGCCTATTCCCTCGACTCTTATCGAACCTTGTTGTAACTGCGTCTGCTGATGGTGTTTGTGGCTTGTCCAGGGGTATCCATCACCAGATACTGCTCCGATGGCCTGGGGGTTCGGACTCCGGAGAGATCCTTTGGGTCTTGTCCAAGCTCAAAGCTCTGCCACATCTCCTGCACGGCGTGGTGCACGAGCATCTCCACCTTGCCCGGGTGGTGCGGCGTGTCAAGGGCCTGCACCTGCAGCTGTCTGGTGGGGATCGTGACCTTTGACCCCGCCTGCCCAGCTTTAGTGCTCCAGGAGGCTTGGTCCTGAGCCCTGGTGTTGGAGGGGGCGGCCTTGTCCTCGCGGTTAAGCTGGCCCAACGCCTGCTGGTCAGAATGGGCTGAGACTCGGCGTGTCTCCTCCGCAGCGGACACGGCACTGTCAGTGAGCTAAAAGAGAGAATGTGAGTTTTACTTACAGGATCTTAAAGGACCAGGTGAAGGCTGGGAATGTGACAATCTTAGTTTAGTGCTTAGACGTTAGTGCCTGGAGAAATCTTCTCCATCACCCCAAAAGACTTGGGTTGTACATTTACGGGTCAGTCTGATGCTGGTTCTTATCAGACCAAACAGAACATTAGGTTCCAAAGAAAAGTGTTAAAAATAGCCTGATATTTGTTGCCTCTAGTATGTGACCCAGCCTGTGCCAAGTGTCACCTGTGTTGGGTATTAAAACCATATGGTATCGACGTATATATATCTATGGTTAGAACCATGCGGTATCGACGTATATATATATATGGTTAGAACTCTGTGGGAAGGTCAGAGGTCAGGCAGGGTCTCACCAGAAACTCTACGCAGTCATCAGTGCTGCTGAGGGACGAGCAGGTCTCAGCCTCATCCTCGCCGGACTCAAAGTCGTCTTTGTACTGAAGGTCACTGTCCTCTGTGTCGTCCGGCATCACTGCAGCATCATGAGAAGCCACCTCATACTTCGGAGACAGAGTACGGAGAGTGCCGTTCTTCTGGAAGATCTCCTCCAGCTCGCCTTGCTTAGCCAAAAGCAGGTCATAAAGATCCTGGACACACAGAAATGTATCAGAAAGGTCATCACTGAGACCATATGAGAAATGGTGCAACCTGCTTCTGTGTCTACAATGTCCTTATGCTTGATATGTCTGAACGAATAAGACTAGCTGAAGTATATGATTTATGGTTTATCTATACATGATCAGTACATGATTTATGATGTATCTGTAACAAAACTGGTTTTGATTTTCTGTTGTGTTGTAAAGGCAGTAAGCTTTTAACGGGCTGCTTATTTCACCTCCAATTGAAAAATCAACTCGAGGAGGAAAATCGCCCAACAACCATCATGTTTTTATCAAAATATAGTGCACCTCACTGTTTTACGAGTGACAAACCAGCCCCTGTCTGATCATGCCCTTATAGTCACTCTGCACACCACATACCTTTGTGGAGAGCTCTTCATACTTATCATTTTCGTATGAGGACTTGTCCACCTTCTCCTGGTGTTCTCCCATCGCCACCTTTAGACTCAGATCTTGTTCAAAGGTCTGGTCCTCAGTATCCTGCACCTCAGAGTAGAGGACCTTAGTGTCCTGGTCAGGAGCCTGGAAATGAATGCACTGTTATTTAAATGTACATGTATTAATTTACATATGTCAATTCTATTGTAAGGGACTACATTGTCCCCATAGCAACTTGGGGTTAAGCACCTTACTCAAGGGCACAATCTGGGTGGATTACAGTATGGTATTTACAAGTTCACAGATGGAAATACTGTACACTGCTATCATGTAATCTGGTTAGATTACAGTGTGAAGTATAATGATTTATGCTGCAACAATTTTCTTTGTATGGAGAGCTTCAATTGTGTAGCCGGTGTAGGCCGGCTGTAAGAGTACCGGTATTGTACATCAGATAGGCACAGGCCTTCCCACAGTAAGTACAGGTGGCTTAAAGGGAAACAAATCAGTCAATGACTTACAGATGCTGCAGGGGAGACCAGCCTGGCCTCCGGGGCCTTCAGGTCTGTTCGCTGCATCTGACCAGGTTGCAGAACTGAGGTCTCTACGACAGACTCAGACATTTGGGCCTCCTGCAAAGTTGAATTATGACGTCAAATCATTCCACTGCAGGCAGCTGTGGCTGAGGTGTGTGTGTGTGTGTGTTTTCCTGGTGACTATAGTATGTGTGTTTTTTACTAGTGACTTTATTGTGTGTGTTGTCTTGGTGACTGTATTGTCGTCTGTTTTCCTGATGACCGCAATGTGTGGTGTGTTTTCCTGCTGGTTGTGTGTTTCCTGGTGACCCCTGACCTTTCGGTAGACCTCAGCTTGCTTCTGCAGCTGAATGGTTGATGCTCTCTGGGTCTTGAGGTCGGCCAGGTGTTTCAGGAGCATCTTCCTGTCCTCGCTTGCAGCCTGAGTGGCCTGAATAAGCTTCTTCATCTGGGCCTGCAGACAAAAATAAAACATTTACACTTATATGTATTCATTTGCAACTGACACTTTTATCCAAAATGACTTACAGACGAGGACTGTCAATCATGCTACAGTGCAAAAGGAGACCTTAGAATAACAATAAATATTACAGACAAAAGAGAGTTCATAATTAGACATCATAATATTTAATAAGACACAATTCATTCAGACATTTTATATCAGGTCATTTTATATCAGTTTGTTTGTTTAAGGACCACTGAGAAATACAGTGCTGAATTTAAGTTCCGTTAGACATCAAAATGTATTTTACATTGCATAGCCTGTCAGTTTCGCTTTTTGACTATTGCAAGGAGACCATTTGCAGGAAACAGATAGCCCACCTGCTGGTGCATCAGCTGGGAGGTCACACGAATACTCTCCGTAAGAGGGCCTTGACCTGTCTCTTCACCACACCTGCACAGACAGGACAGGAGAGTAGGAGGGAGCAGTAGTCAGGCAGCCAGTCATTTAACAAGCAGCATCAACCTTGACTAGCAAGGCCTCAAGCAGTCACATTTATACTTACCGTATTTTCCGGACTATAAGTCGCACTTGTTTTCATAGTTTGGCTGGCCCTGTGACTTATAGTCAGTTGTGACTTATATCAAAATATATATAATTTAACATGTTTTAAAATGTTAATTTATACTGACTGACATGAACCAAAAAGTAAACAATACCGTCTACAGCCGCAAGAGGGCACTTTAACTTGTTTGTTGGACTCGCTGGCTTGTTAATTTAGCCTATTCAGCCTCCCAGGTATGTTCTTTATGCTATTGGGTAGCTGAATAACTGTTAATGTGTTAAGTTAATATACTGTACACCTATTCATCCTGTTGTCCTGTGTGCTATTGTGTAGTTGAATAAATTGCATCTCCAGATTAAATGTCTGTTCTTGATCCACTATAGTATCTATCAACATCCATTAAACTATCTGTTTATCAACATCCATGTCCACTTAATTCCTACCTAGCAACCTCCATAGCAACCAACATAATTACCCTAGCAACTAGCATGGAAACCACAACAACCTAGCAACCACTACCATAATGTCAACCGAGCAACCACCATAGCAACCAATATGATTACCCTAGCAACCAGTATAGCAACCGCTTTATTTAGCCTAGCAATCACCATATCTACCCTAACAACAACCTAGCAACCATCTCAATTACCCAAACAACAACCTAGCAACCACCATCATAATGTCATCCTAGCAATCACCATAGAAACCAATAGGATTACCCTAGCAACACCATAGTAACCATCTCAATTACCCAAGCGACAACCTAGCAATCACTACCATAATGCCAACCTAGCAACTACCACAGCACCCAACATGATTACCCTAGCAACCAGCTTAGCAACTGCTTTATTTAACATAGCCACCACCATATCTACCCTAGCAACCATCTCCATTACCCTAGCAGCAACCTAGCAACCACTACCAAAATATAAACCTAGTAACCACCATAGCAACCAAAATGATAACCGTAGCAACCAGCATAGCAACCACTTTATTTAGCATAACAACCACACTGTCTACCCTAGCAACATCATAGTAACTATGTGTGCACTATATATTTTAAATCAAATTTGCAATTGATTTGAATTGAATTTCTGGTTCATTTAGCAGACGCTTATATCTAAAGCGACTTCTATGTCATTTATATTACAGGTATTACAAGGCCACTGTCCCCAGAGCAACTCGAGGTTAAGTGCCTTGCTGAAGAGCACAACTGTGGAAGCCGGGAATTGAATCCATAACTTTAGCTAGCCCAGCTCCTTAACCACTACATTATCACCGCAATGTATCTTATCACCGTAAATCTATCTACATTTGGACACCAGTCTATCAGACAGTAGAGCTGAGTGCATTTACGTGTGTATCGGTGTATGATATGGGCAAAAAAATGGCCCACATTCTAAACGAAATTGGATCCGGACCAAAGGCTCTAGTGTGAATGTGCTTTAAGTGTGTATAGGTGTGTGTGATCATATGGGCAACACCTGCCTTGGTTGGCAGGACAGCAGGTCGAGTTTGGCTTGGGCTTCCTGGACGAGGGCCTGCTCCTTAAACTGGAGCACGGTGGCCCAGAGCTCAGCTCGGCCGTTCTCCTCCGTCACCATCCGATGGATCATGCTGAACATGAATGATGTCCAGCCGTCATCCACCACAGAGGGGCAGGCAGCAGCCGCTAACGCAGCCTGAGGGTACAAAAAGGGGGACTGGGTTACTGGGGAACAGCTTATCTGCTGAAAGGCAGTCCGGAATGGAGTATGTGCCCATCATGTCGAATCAGAGTGTTTTCAGTATAGGTGTGTAATCGGGTCAGAACTAAAACAGCTTCAGTATCTTGGGTGAGAATCAGGGTATGTATATCTGAGTGATTTATTTATAGTATGTTGGTGTGTAATTGAATAGGAACTAAAGTAGTTTCAGCATCTTGGCCGCTGATCAGATCAGAACCAGAGCAGTTTCAGAATCTCAAGCACTAAACTGCTGGGTTGACTAAAGCAGGTACCTCCTCAGGTAAGGGGACAGTGCCGTTCAGTTGGGGAAGGTGTTGTCCCACACGCTGAATTCCCATCTGGGTCTGCAGCCAAACCTTCATACCCAACAGGTATTTTTCCTTGTTTGGACTTTGCACCTGTGGGTATGTGCCGATGGGTAAAAAAAAAATGGTAAATGGTCTTCACGTTTGAAACTTTCTCCTGTCCATTTTTAGCCCCTCAACAGACCCCCCTGCCCCCCAGTTGCACTACCCTATCCCACCCATAGTGTTCTATTATTTATAGATGTACATGATGTAATTATACTTAATGAATATCCATATTTATTCTGTTTTTCTCAGAATATATTCTGTTAATACACTGTAGTATTCTAACTTCCGTTCTTAATTCTTCCGTTATTTAGCCACACTTACTTTTTTTTGATCAATTAAGACCTTGAATGGATTGTTTTGATCCATGATCATGGCCTCAGTTTGGCCTTCAAGGCCAGAAAATTCCAATGAAGGTGGCATGTATGAAGGTACGCCACCGTGTGGCTCACCTGAAATCATGATTGGAATATTAGGATGTGCTGAAAATAATATCAGTCAATATTTAAATGGCCTAGGAGTAGCCTTCCATTATTTTCTTACCTTCGACCACCGTTGCACCCATGATCATGTGGGCAAACACACACCTTATGAGTTTTAAGTCAGTTGATATGTAGCCTATTCTAAAATCAAGAGCGATAAAAAAAAAAACGTCTGCACACCAGCCAGGTAATGTTCAGAA
This sequence comes from Alosa alosa, assembly GCF_017589495.1. Taxonomy (NCBI): domain Eukaryota; kingdom Metazoa; phylum Chordata; class Actinopteri; order Clupeiformes; family Clupeidae; genus Alosa; species Alosa alosa. Next base: position 12,296,408 of record NC_063211.1, on the reverse strand, counting down.
TAAAACTGTAAACAACTAACATTCCACATAAACAACAGAATCCTAATGACGTAATAAAAGCACAGTCTGCGACGTGACGTCGTAAGATAGTGAACGTGGATGCCTCTTGAACTTGCAGTTTTATTCTGGGACTAATGCATTACGAATATGGTACACCAGAGCCATGCTCTGTGATACACTGACTGAAACTAATAGTAAATAAAATATTCACTAACCACAAGCTCATCCCTCTCAATTGCATCTGTTTTTCATACAGAATCCCGTACAGGGGCATAACGTAGGCCTACTGTCCCACACTGCAGGTGGTGCTCCTTGCAGAGCCAGTAAGAGGAGCCGCAAGGTCAAGCCCCACATCTCTGGACGAGCTGTTAGGTCAAGTCCCATTGTCAGCGCAGTTCTCCTGACTTTTTTTTAATCACTAGCATATAGCTATAGCATTAGTTTATATCGATATTTACCGTGGTACTGAATGATACATAAGATTGCATGAGTTATTAAAATTTGTCTCGTTCAATGTTGCGCGTCAGTTTTCTCACGTTGTAGCCTGTTGCAAGTGGTTAACGCTACGCCTATTACACGGTTTGTTGGTCAAGTTTTATTTGATCATAGCTAACTAGGAGAAAGCAACCCTTTTGCAATGTGTTGTTGCTAGTAGGCTATGTTTTCGGCTTCATGACAGGAGCTGACGATTATGTATTTACTTTATCAAGTGTGCTACTACGGTGTTAATGTAGACTACACTATTTTATTTCTTCGATTTGATTATTGTCATTCTAATTGTTGTGCATTGCTTAGTCGTATGCTCATTTGTCCCTGTGTGTGATTACCTCCCAGCTAGACCAAATGCTAAGCTTTTAAGCGACTGCCATTGCAATTTATACTGATCATTACGCAGCCAAGTAGTAAAAACACCTAATACAACACCAAACAGCATTTGTGTAGCTTATAGATGAATTACAGAACCATAATAACACTACCGCTAGGGTGCGTCTAGATTTATAGGCTAAATATACACTACAGTAGGCCTAGAACTAGAAATCATATAGTATTGTAGCATTCACTTCACGCAGACAGGGGAAAACTTTGCCTTTACTGCCATTTATTCGCAGATGCACAGAACTTCACAACAGACTTACACTAATGCAGGATGGCAAAGGTTTTTTATACCCTGGCACAGAACAGCAGGCAAGGGTGGCACTAACTGGAACACACTTTAAGGCATAAATTACCTGATGGCTGATATTACTAAAGTAAACAACTAGCACAGTTATTACAAAAAAACATTCTGTGCACTTGCAGAGCATTCTGGTCCTGTGATGTCATTCAATGAACAATCAAACATGACTCGGTTGGCACATTACAGTTTTTCCTTTAGCTTTTCAGGAATGACATAAAAAGGAAAAGTAATGAAATTGTCATTGTATTTCTAGTTCCAAGACACTGCACTGGCCATTTGGAGACAGGCCTACATCAGAAGAATTCAACCAGAATGGAATATTTTGTGGTAAGATTATCTTCATCTCGGGTGCTACAGCGTCCATACCATGTTCAGGTCCAAATACCCAAGGGAACCCAGGTTGAGTCTGAAAAAAAAGGCTATCTTCACCTTGGGGCAGTTGTGGGAGACCTTGGACAGAGTTGGCTCCATCAGAATTATTATTGATATTTAGCATACACTAAAAAAAGGTCTCATTGTTGGGGGCGATGTTGTTCTCAAGCACCTTAGGGCCGCTGACAGTGAAGATAGCGGTCCTGTGTCCTTGGCTGGGGGTGGGGGGGGGGGAGTGAGAGGCTTTCCTTTTGCCTGTGGATGCTCACAGCTTTGGACCATCTGATGACTATTTTTTATTTTGAGTGTGTGTTATGGGAATTATTGTGTTGTATTAGTTCATTTCCCCTACCTCTGATTCTAATGAAGACTTTTAAATGACTCCTATTTTGTGTGTTTATGGAGTTTAGCCTGGATGCCAGCCGAACTTAGCCCCACCCACAACATTTGAGGTCAGGAAGCAGAGCGTTTCGGACCAGAAGAACAATTTTGTTCAGAGCTGAAAATGCCACTGTGTTTGACAGAGGACAGATGTAGGTTGCTAGTGACAAAATATTAGCTTTCAGTATGGTATGATGTCTTTGTAAATGACGTTTAATTACAAAGTGTTTCATTCATCCTGGTTCTCCCTAACAAAAACAATGTTGCTAGAAGGTAGACATGTAGATTTCGCCATTGCGTCTGTTGTAGAAGATATTGACAGTGCAATAACTAAAAAACGACCAGAAAACAATGTTAAGGCAATTGTGGAGAAGGATGGTTCGGGTGTTCTTCCTACAGGATTCGCCTCCTGTATCAGTTGAAACGTGCCCCATAATCACATCCCAATGGAGCAATATCAGGCTCATATTCTGACTAGAATTGTTGGGTCTTAGTTCTTGTTAATTGTTCACATAGTTAAATTTCCCCCAATTCTGATTCTGATAAAGACTTTTAAATGACTATTTCCTAGTTTGTAAGTGTGCGTGCGTGTGTTTACTGAATTGCTTATTTGTTGTCAATTGGAACTAAATTAAGTACCAAATCTCAGTCAAGCCGCAATTTTTCTGCCAACCAAGTGCCTGGGGCCACACAAGTTCAGCAAAGGATGTGAAAGCAGATTCTGCCAAGGTACGGGTTTTGCCTCTTGCAGCCAGTTTGAGAAAGCCATCCCTGCTCATCGTGTCCATCAGAGCTCACAGAGGAAGTCAGATCATTTGAGTCCTTATTGGCCTTGAATGTGGCATATCTGAGAAGAAGGTGAAATGTAAGACTTCATCTTATGCATACATGATTGAAAGCTGCATGATTTTTTTATATAATAATAATAATGATAATAATAATAATACAAACTATCTTGGCAGCTGGCTTCAGCTAAACGTTTACTGTTCAGTAACGGAACCCACTTTTTGACTATATTTGTATAAAAATCCATGTTATAATATTCACAGAAGTTCATCTCTGCTAGTAACAATGGGTAGCCTACAGCACGTCGAGCTAATTAGCTTGACTCTATTGCATATGAAACAACAGCTGTAACCTGAGGAAACTTAATGTAGTAGGGGGATAAGTTAAGCGTTATACCGTGCCAACAAAACCAAAGTATACATAAACATAATAATATTACTATAATGCAAACTACCATAGGACAGAAATGATAAATAAAAGAACTGAAGCTTACGTACCTCTGCCGATGATTGACGAAGCCAGAGGTCGTCTCTGTCGCCTAGCGTGGCAATAATAAAAGCCACACTCCCTGCCTCACCAGTCCCAAGAGTTAACAGAGAAAACGGTGATGTCGAAGAGTGAGTGGAAATGAAATAGGCCTATCTTTAGCCAGCAATCTCCACAGCATCTTTAATAACTAAACATGCGGGTGTAACAATTAGCATAGGCTACTGAGAGGAAATCATTAACGTCAAGTCGTGTGCTTTTTAAGTGCGTCTTTTGGAAGTTCGTAATAATAACCTTTTCCAGATTATTATTAATATATCATTCTAATACATTCACGATTCAAGAACTTTGAATATCATCACCATAAAAAGTGCTGAATTGCTTTCAGTCACTGATAAGTATAGTAAGTATAAGTAAAACACCTGTTTTTTTCTGCCCGGGCATATCCCTGTTTTACTTAGTGACTCCTTACACCAGAGGGCGCCCTTAGCCTACTCTTTCATGGTGTGCGGTCGATGTCATTTTAGCAGTTTATTGGCAGTCAAACATATTGTGGACTCTTACATTATTGACCGTCTAGCTATTAAAAAAGATTAATTAATTAAAACAACAGCTTCTTTATGTTTTCTATACAAACCACTGTAAATGTTTCTTCCCTGATGGCATTGTTTACCAATATTGTAGAGATTTCCATGTTGCGTTATCAGGAGGACCATCTAAATTGAATTGTTGCATTGCATTGTTTTTCCATTAAATAGTGGCGTGCATCCATACCAGGAACAGAGCATATGCTGTTGTTTTGAGAGCAGGGCTGCTGGGAGCGTTTTATTTTTCTTTTGTGCTGTTGTACGTTTTTGACTCCCCCTGTTTAATTAAGCCTCTGGCTGTCCCAGGGATTAGCCTACCCCAAGATGAAGACATTCATTACATACAGCAGATCATCTCTGCTCTGTAATTAATATCTCATTACGGACCCCACAAGAGCAGATGTGGCCCCAGAGTGGCTGAGACACCTACAGGCCTTCAGTGCTACAGTCCTACAGGCCGGAAGGCCTGCAATCCTACGACTCATCCCAACACAGATGGGATGGGAAGAGATTTCCTCCTCCTCTAACTGTTCATCTCCACACAAGCTCACATACACACACACACACACACACACACACACACACACACACACACATACACACACACATACATACACACACACACACACACACACACATACATGTACATACACACACACATACATACACACACACACACACACGCACAAATGCACACACACACTAACACACACATCTACATGTACAAACACAAACACACACACACACACACACACACACACACAAACACACACACACTACATACATGTACATACATACACACACACATAGGCAACAGATCCAAGAACCCCACTGATGAAACAAAAACTCTTTGGGCCCATTCGGTGTTCATGTAGGAGGCCAAGAGAAGTGAATATAGTCTAAATGGGTCCTTCTGGAGCATGTTCTTGGCTCTCCCTCTCCTGCAACCCTTATGGTCGCCATCTTGGCCCCAGTCCGATACACCCACTGTAGGCTGTCGGCCATCTTGGACCCGGTCAGACTAATTTTGGCCAGATGGGGAATTATTAGAAAAACAATGAGGGGCAAAGGCACCCTGCCGACCCGGCCAGAAAAACAACCACAGAAAAGACCAAGGCATGTCCAAGGATCACATTGACTCTGTGTGTGTCTGTGTGTATATATATATGTGTGTGTGTGTGTGTGTGTGTGTGTTGTGTGTGTGTGTGTGTGTGTGTGTGTGTGTGTGTGTGTAAGAGAGAGAGAGAGAGAGAGAGAGAGGTGTGTGGTTACAGCACTAGATTAATGTGTGTGTGTTTATATATATCTGTGCATTCATGTCTAAGCAATAGATTGGCTGTGTGTGTGTGTTGTGAATGTTGGTTTCTGTTTCAGTTGTCTGTCCACACATGTGCCAGTTTGCTTTGGTGTGCAAATGTGTGTGTGTGTGTGTCGACCTGCTGAGGTGAATAACTGCTGTGTGTTTGTGTGTGTGTGTGTATGGTGTGTGCGTATGTGTGTCTAGCAGCTGAGGTGAATAGCTGTGTGTGTGTGTGTTTGTGATGATGATGAGGTTGCTGGTGAAGGCCTTATCAGATCAGGCTTCAGAATAACAGGAAGAAATCAGGCAGGCATTCAGAGGGGTCCTGCACTTCCAGCGTTGCCATTGGCCAGAGAATCACTCTCTTGTGTGCTGGGGAAGGGTGTGGGCAGTGGTCCATCATTGTCAGGGAGCCAGAGAGAGAGGGAGAGAGATGTGTGTGTACCTTTGTGTGTTTCTGGCATTGTGTGTTTGCATTTGTGTGTGTGTGTGTGTGTGAGAGAGAGTATGACACGTGTGCCTTTGTGTGTGTGTGTGCGTGTGTGTGTGTATGTGTGTGTGTGTGTGTGTGTGTGTGTGTGTGTCGTGTGTGTCAGTGACAGCTCAACACCAGCTGTCCTGGTGAGTTCTGACAGGCAGACCCCTCCCTTCCAACATCCCTCCCCCGTGCTTCATGCCTGGACTCGTCCTCCTACTTCACTCCTTTCCTACTCTCTCTCCCTTTTTCCCTCTCTGTCCCTCTTTCTCTCCCTCTTTTTTTCTCTCTAGCTCTCTCTCTCTCTCCATCATTCTCCAATAACTGAATGCACCTCTCAGGCAGCTGCCCAGCCCCATCACACACACACACACAGACACACACACACACACACACAGACACACACACACACACACACACATACACACACACACACACACACACACACACACACACACACACACACACAGCTGAGACTGGACAGGTTGACTGCTAAAGCCAGCGTGCTGTGGTAGTGCAGTAGGAACACAAATAACCCTGTTTCATGCAGTGGGACAGGACAGAGCTGAGACCAGAGCTGTGTGTGTGTATTAGAGAGAGAGAGAGAGAGAGGAAAACAATACACCCAAGTGTGTGTATGCTAGACAGAGAGAAAAGCAATACCCCCAGTGTCTCTGTCTGTCTGTCTGTCAGCCCTGCACCTGCCCAGAATCGAACCCACATCGGATTGGGATGCTAACAAGGGAGCTAAAACCCATGGGTGCTAACATCTCTTAGTAGCATGCTTCTTAACCCTTAAAGGAGTACCGTCACACCGGTGTGACAGGAATGTTGAGAAGTGAACATTCTAAAGAATATCTGGGTTCATTGAATTCAACATAGAATTTTAGAACCTTCAATTGTTGCGGAACTTAGAATGTTCAAAAACCTACACCTTTAAGGGTTAAGGCGGAAAGAAGGTTTACTTAGCCCTAGCCCCCTCAACTCGGTATCGAGGGGCCAGAGGAAGACGCAGACAAAGGGGTAAAGGAAGGGGTAAGACAGAGAAATGAGATTGGCCCTTAATTTACATACTGCTCAGCAATGGTGCCAGCTGGCTAGTGTTAGACATACACACACACACACACACACACACCGATCCTCTCTGAGTGAGAATGTGGAAAATGAGCACGGGTGAGTTGCGGCTGTGTTTACGATGTTTTGAAATCACCTTTTAAAAAAAGCCTCGCTGAGGAGAAGCAGGCCTGTGTGGTCGTCGTGGACAATGGTGCACCCAGAGATGCCGGAATGTTCCTGTGGATCATCATGTTGACGGAACGTGCGGGACTAGGATGCAGAAGCGCTTGGGTGTGTGTGTGTATGTGTGTGCGTGTGTGTGTGTGTGTGTGTGTGTGCTTGTGTGTGTGTGTGTGTGTGTGTCAGTGTTATCGGCAGTGGTGTGGTCAAACTGCCTCTTTGGCAGGTAATTAACGTCAGCGTGACCCTCTCTGTGACCTTTCCCATCCCGCCCCTGGCCTACCCCATGGGATCAAACGTCAACTGTCTTCCTCCTACCTCATCAGCAGCTTAGCACACACACACATACACACACACACACACATATATACCTACAAATGAACACATATATAAGCTCACACACACACTCTCTCTCTCTCTCACACACACACACACATAGATAGATGCACACAAACACACAAGAACACATATATAAATAAGCATACACATACTGTATACTCTGTCACATACACACACACACATATGCACATATACATACACATACACACACACATGAACACACATTCACAGACAGACACACAAACACACCACCTATGGGTGACCTTTCCCTCCAACACCCCAATAAGCTCCTCACTCTCCCCCTCCACCGCCATCGGCTGGACAGATAATTATCCCGTCAAGGTGATCAGGTGTGATCGGTGTGTGTGTGAGAGTTTGTGTGAGTGCATTAAGGCAATGCCCGTGACGTCCGTGACTGTAACTTTGCCTGGAAGCTTTCACAGGTATGTGCCTATGTGGCTTTATTCACACAGAGAGGAAGGCTATAGAGTGGATTCCCACCAGAGAGGAGCTTCTGCATGCGGATCTGTGCGTTCCTGTGCCGCTGTTCCTATGGGAACGAACGTTGTGTGTACGTCAGGCTTTGTTATGTGCCGGAGTTTTAGCGTTTGCTGTATAGGAGATTTTTCCTTCTGAGTTCACACCTTATGAGGCACGTAGTGCCCCCCCCCATCCGCCCAAACCCCCATTGCCAGCAGGAATGCATTCCAGAGAGCCCCCATGTGCTCTCTTTACAACCCCTGTGCCTTTGATGTGGGGGTGGTGGTGTGTGTGAGTGACTGTGTGTGAATATGTGTGTGTGTGTGTGCAGTTTTCTTCCCTGCCCTAAGCTACATTTCATAGAGCTCAACTGTGGGCAGAAAAGTGCCAGGTCAGACTCGGCTGCCACCAGAACTGTCCTCCTCATCAGGAAAGTGGGTGTTCTATGTGTGTGTGTGTGTGTGTGTGTGTGAAAAATGCTTACAGAACACACACTCTCTGCTCACCCTGCCTTTGAGTCGCATTCTCAAAAACCTGCTCATTCAGTCGCCCAGTTGCCATAGAAACGGCAACAAAGCTCATCAAGCTATGGATTCTGAGGGGGAAGGGAAAGAGTCCTGGGTACTCTCTCTCTCTCTGTGTGTGTGTGTGTGTGTGTGTGTGTGTGTGTGTGTGTGTGTGTGTGTGTGTGTGTGTGTGTGTGTGTGTGTGTGTGCGTGCGTGTGTGTGTGTGTGTGTGTGCGTGTGTGTGAAGAAAGAGCACTAGGGGCTAATGCGCAGAAAAAGACACAAATAACAAATAGAAGGCCTCACAGTTTGCAACACAATAAGAAGGGAGCCCCTCTCCTCTCTCTCTCTCTCTCTCTCTTTCTCCATCTCCTCTCCTCTCTAAGCATCCTCTCTCCCTTCCCCTCTCTTTTCTAAAGCAAGGTCACAGCCCTTCTCTCCCCACAGCAGAGGGCCGTGTGTGAGGGACCAAGGTTGTCTTTATATCCGGACTAATTGAGTTTGTCATTCAACCTGTCTAGGCAGTGCAGTGCAGTGCAGGGCAGGGCAGGGCAGGGCAACGCTGGGCGTGGAGGACTATTCTTATCACGCTGGCTGGCTCTGGCTCTACTGAACCTGCTGAGGCTGCCGCTGCTTTCAGTAATGACTGAAAAAAAGTGTGTTAGAAAAAGGGCAGACGATGTGTGTGTGTGTGTGTGTGTGTGTGTGTGTGTGTCTGTGTGTGTGTGTGTGTGTGTGTGTGTGTCCGACCTGCCGAGGTGAATAACTGGCTGTGTTTGTGTGTATTGTGTGTGCATATGTGTGTCTAGCAGCTGAAGTGAATAGCTGTGTGGCATATGTCTGAGAGAGCCTGCAGCTTCCCCCATAAAGACTGGAGTTAATATTGCATCAAAGAAACCACTCCACACTCATCCTCAGTCTTACTCTCCCACTGGAGCGCATGGCACCAGTCGCCTCGTCAAACATGGCAGCTGCCACTGCCCGCCTGCCTAGATCTCCACATTCATTCTCAGTCTGCTTCTCTTTCCCACTGGAGCACATCTCCCCAGATGCCTCGCCAAACATGGCCGCCAGGGCCACCACCAGCCAGCACAGAGCTCCTCCAGACCTTACATGGGGCTGGCAGTGGGAGCACATGCCAACTGAGCCATTCCATATGTCTGTTTACACCACACAGAGCACGGGGAAGACTGCTCAACATGAATGGGTGCGATGGGTCGCCTACACTCTTAAAACGAATGTGTTGAAAACAACACAACTTGCGTTGTTTTTTACACATCTCTCTGTCCAGATAGAGACAACTCATTCGTTTTAAGAGTGTAAGAAGAAGAATAGTTGATGTCTGTTCACTGTAGTATCAGTGTGTGTGTGTGGTTGCGCTGTCCTATGTTAGATGTCTTTCAATGAGGAATATGTAGACAGAGAATCTACTCCAAAACACTACGGCAACATTACTGTAACAAGGTGCTGACCTCTGTCATAAACATCACACACTCTGGCTCCAGTTTCGGCCGTGAGGCCTTATTCAGGTCCAATTTCAGTGAATTTTCACTGAGAATGAAGTGAGTGAGCAGAGTATCAAAGCGGATCTTTTTCTTTTCTATTGAATGGAGAGCAGTTTTAGCCAATGGCATTCTCACATTATATTATTTTTTTTTCTGCCACACTGACAAGCGAAGCTTAGGATAATCTATACTAATATATACTACTTGGATAGATGACTGTAGCAAAGTGTTTGGTTACACTTTACTTGACAGTATCGACATAAGAGTGACATGACACTGTCATGAACATGTCATAAACAAGTCATAAACAATTATGACATAACGCTTCTGTTACATTCGGTTTTTGTCATAACAAGTTAGGGTTAGGTTTAGGATTAGAGTTTGGGTTAGGGTTAGGATTAGAGGTTAGGATTAGGGTTAGGGTTCATGTGTCAGACAGTGTCATGTCACTCTTGTCGATGTCGATACTGTCAAGTAAAGTGTTACCAAGTGTTTATGCTGCAGTCTGGCTGGACATTTTTTTGTTACTAAGTGAACTATCCCTCTAAAGGAACCGTATGTAAGAAATGTATTTCAATTAATCATAAAATGGCCATGATAAGTCACTAGACATTAAGAAATCATGTTAATTTCAAAAACTTATATCACTTACAACAGTAGTCCAGCCAGGATATTGTCATTTAAAAAGTGAAGTTGCAGCCCTCAACTGATGTTGATGTTGTGTTTTGTCATGTCATGTTGTGTTTTGGCCTGATGCGCCACCCTCCACCTATCTACTAATCATGAAGTCAGTAGTGTTTTAGCATCTGGGTTGACAACCTCGAGTTAGGGGGGAGGGGGAGGGGATACACCACTCTACAGTAATTTGAAAGTGATTGCAGTACCAGTTTTGGCCACAATCTTACATATGTTTCTCACATATGTCTTTGTTTTTTGTTTTTTAGAGAGGTCTTGGTTGGGCTTTAACCAGCAGTGATTACAGTGGGGATACGCAGTAGTTGTGTTGAGAGATGAAGGTCATTCAATGCAACATATGAGTTTAAATATGAAATTCATCAAAGCCTAAGATATATTTCCACAGGGTGCCAGAAACCTGAAACATGTATGAACCCCCCTCTCCACACACGCGCACACACACACACACACACACACACGAACACACAGATGTGATGTCACTTGGCCTGGTGTCTATATTTGGTAAGTGCTGCTCCTGAGAACATAGCAGTAGACCCATTGTGTACATAAGCTCTTGCACTGTCCTTTAATCTTGTAAGGTCTGGACTACTGTGACCAGATTTCTGAGACCAAAACACAGGGGACCCATTTCCAGTTTGGTATTATTCAAAAACATTTTTTTAATAATAAATTGAACACCTCTTGTTGTGCGTTGGAGAAGACCAGACATCGACAACCATACAACTATAAAGACTCCTGCACATTGTCTGTTTCCTTTGCAATGTTATTGTTATAAAAAGCAGTACAGAACTGGTTTTCATGTATTTTGACCGAGGACCGGTCACCGAAAACAGGTACTGTCTGCTAGAAAATGGGAACGTCTGGTCACCCTAATCTGAGCTCCTTTTAAAGGGCAAATACTAGTCCCTCTGCTCAGTGCCTGTTACTATGGTTGCCATCTCTCAACCGTGGCGATGTCTGATTGCCTGATGGGAAAAATCAGAAAAATCAGACGTTTCGAAAGGGCAATCAGTCTACAGGACAAAAGAGCCTACCTGCACTGTGTGCCTGCGAGAGGATTTTTGCTTTAAAGACCACAACGTTCCCTTGAAAACGAATGAGATAGATAGATAGATAGATAGATAGATAGATAGATAAATAGATAGATAGATAGATAGATACTTTATTGATCCCTAGGGGAAATTCAAGGTCACAGACAACATTCAACATTCACAATTCAGCATACAGACAACATACACACACACATTCACTAACAGCAATAGTGTTTAAGCAATAGTGGTGTCGGCGACAGGCCGTAGCCGCAGATAATCACAGCTCTGGCACAATCAGGAGTGTCATAATACTTTTATGCAACAGATCCACTATCAACTTATCGAATTTAAAAACGTCAAATTGTATTTTCTATCATTTATTTTGTTCGTTCATCCTCCGTTCCAACAAATAGTTTGTCTTAGTCTTGACGTTTCCTGTTATCACTCAAGAGGCAACTTTTAGTGAGAGAGGCTATTTACTTGTGCACACAATAAATTATGTAGCCTACCTGTTTGTTTAAGCATCTCATGCTAAATTAAACATTCACCCTACTCCATTTACTGCATGTTCTCACTCAGCAACTGTCAAATGTGACGTTATTAAATCGCAGCACTCTCGCTAGTTCAATTGGACCTAACTGTATAATGAAAATTAATGAATGTTAGACTCTCCTCTTGTAAATCTCGTAAATCTGGACTGCATCATGCAGAGGTATGTAGGTCATGGTTGTGTGTATCTGATAAAACTCTGCCTATAGTTTGGACTGTAAACATGTTCTCTATACGTTCTCTATAACATACTGTGAGGGACTGTAGTTAAAGAGGAGGTCAGCGTTGCCTCGTAAAACTCTCTATGAGTGACTGTGTGCAGATGGAGCCAGGCGCTGTGAACTGGCTCTGGCTCTCTGTGCTTGTTACCGCGGGTTACTGAGGGAGTCCATCATTATCCCAACAAAACAAGAGACTTCACAGCACCAGTCAGCAGCCCAAAGCAACAACTGAATAACCAATTGCCAACGCCAATCACCAACAAACTTCTGAACCTGTTTTGAAAAGGCTAATTGATCAACACAAACATGCACTGTGCCAGGTGACATCAGAGCATTAACTCTGAGCATGCTTGAACTGTTTTTTTTTGGACGGCAGAACTTGTGGGACAAACACAGTATTTTGCAGAATAGCTGCTTTCCCCCTTGTGTGTGTGTGTGTGTGTGTGTGTGTGTGTGTGAGGGCTCTCTCTTCCTCGACTCTAATGAGTTATGGTCGCTGCAGTTGTATTGTGAGGCAACAGCCCTTCTTGGTCCTCCTCCAAGGTTAAAAGCCCCCATTAGTCTTCTACAGCTCAGACTAAACACTGTGTCAGCGATTGTGAGCGCACGTTTGTGTGTGTGTGTGTGTGTGCATGTGTGTGTGTGTGTGTAGACGTTCTGCATGGCTCTCTTCACAGGAGCGGACGCAGTCCTGTGTTTTCGCTCTTACAGTCATCTCAGAGTTGCAAAACACACATACTCAACCACAAAACACACACATTCATACATACACACACACACACAAGCTGCAGCGTCAGGCACAGACCTGGAGGTTCCAGTGGTGATTAGCCGCATGTTTGGACAGCGTACAGTATGTTACTTATGGGCAACAAGAGAAGGTGATGAGAGATTCCCCTCGCTTGTCGACTCAGAACACTGAGTACCAAGCTTCCTGCTCCGGCAGGTCAACGGTCACTAACACCAGCTGATGAGAGCTATTCTGTGGAGGGGAACTTCCTCTGCCCCAGCTCTGGGGGGCCTTCGTGGGAGGTCTCCTGGAAATGTACGAGGAGAAATCAAGAGGAGTTATTCACCCCCCTCTGTCATCGCTGCACGTGGGATGAAGGTAGACTGTAGATGTGATAGTAAACAGTCACTTCCTTCAAAAGTAAACAGAGTGCTGGAATCAGCCGTAGAGCTATGCTGGTCTAGAGGAAAGGCAGCTATCTTGATATTGCCCCCTGGGCAACTATTTTGGGCCAAACAAGATCATATCTCACTGAATGGGGTAAGATCCATTATTCCACATAGCATGGTCAAACAGACATTAAACAGCCTACCAGTAACAAATCTAAAGTTTTCCATCAAACAGTTTTTGTCTACTCCAACACATTTTGTATAAATATGCTAGTATAGTATTACTTAATGATACATGTTAATACAAAGAATAATAATTTACAAAACAATAGAATAAAATGTCCGCTCCAATACACTTGGAAGTATACATATCTAAAAATTGTCAATGACAAGTTGCCATGACCATTTTTAACCTTCAACAAACAAAGACTAAACAAACAAACAAAAAAACAGTAATGTGTGTTCTTGGTGCTGATCGTGGGGTTGTGTATGGTTCTGGGCTTTGGGCAGTGTGTGTTTGTTGCTGATTGTGGGGTTGTGTATGGTTTTGGGCTTTGGGCAGTGTGTTTTTGTTGCTGATCATGGGGTTGTGTATATGGCACTGGTGTTTGGGCAGTGTGTTTTTGTGCTGGTTTGTACAGACCCACGGCACTCTGAAAGGTAGCTGAGAGGTCAGCTGTCTACAGATGTTAAGTGTGAAGTTGGAGGGGAAATGTTTGCTGTTAGAGCTCTGTTGTCACTGGCACCAGCGCCTGCAGCACAGAGAAACAGGAAAGACTCAGTCTCAGGGTTCATTACGTGGGCTAGCTCAGCTTACCTGTGGAGCAACTCTCGCTCTTCAGTAGGTGGCAGTTCTACTCACCTGTGGAACAGCTCTCACTCTATAGGTGGCAGTTTTACTCACCTGTGGAACAGCTCTCACTCTATAGGTGGCAGTTCTACTCACCTGTGGAGCAGCTCTCGCTCGAGGTGGCAGTTCTACTCACCTGTGGAGCAGCTCTTGCTCCAGGTGACAGTTCTACTCACCTGTGTAGAACTGCCCTGAGTAATCACACATCATTCAGCATTAGCAGTGCTTCAGTCTACAAAGCTGGCTGGATGTGACAGTGTTCCATCACCCCATTTTATGCAACATTTTCAACTTAATAACAGTTTATAAATCATTATGATGGTAAAATGACCTGTAATGGCGGCTTTCCCTGCTCCCCCTACCGTCTCCTAGCGGAAAACCAGCCTTGCAAGATCTGCACTAGCGTCCTTGCAGTGTCTGAATCCGGAAGTCCTGTGAGAAGTGAGAACGAGCAAGAAACACGAAATGCTTAAAATTCAATGGACATACACCGCCCCAAAAAAAAGACCAAAGAGCAAAAAGACCAAAGATACAGTTGTGAAATATGCACCCCAAAGTTGTAGGGGAAGCTCTGTAGAGAAAAATGCGACAACAAAGTGAGAAATTGGCAAAGAAATGTTTAGTTACCGAACGGCCCTTTAAATACAAAAATGCTATTTAGTGGATCAGCCTCTACCACCTCAGACCAATAATAGCAGGTTCCTCAACAGATCTTGAACTGGTCAAGCTGTGATCGTGGACTGCAGGATAAACAACTCTTGACAGTATGTGTGTGTTTGCAAGTGTATGTGTGTGTGTCTGTGTCTGTGTCTGTGTGTCTGTGTCTGTGTCTGTGTCTGTGTCAGTGTGTGTGTATGTTCGTTTGTGTGTGTGATCTCTACTCCTTACTATATGAAGCCCGGGTATACCCTGAGGTTTCGAAGGCTATATCAAGCTAAGACATATATTTTATATTCTTAGGTTCAATGGGTTGTGATCTCCACTCACTTTGAATAGTAGATTAGTCAATTATCCAGGTGGCAACTATAGAACTCAGGTTTATGCCTTGTCGTGGCGGTAATCTCGACAAAAGGGCTACATAAATGGAGGCACTGCTGGGATTCTTTCAGGAAGGATAAATACTTTGCTTACATAACCAGAATTTAATATAGTTCATGCATGTGTGTTATTTCAAAGCCTTGGGCGAGTGTAAGTAATTTAGTAATATAGGCTAAACTCTAAGAGTGAGTGGAGAGCAACATATAGCAAAAAATAGAACACTACTTATATTGAAAGATTTAACTAAAACTTTAGTACATACAAGTCAAACTAGCAAACAATACAAAAGCTAACTTTCAAAATGTCTATTCTCGGTAACTGGTGTAAAGGTGAGGGGTTGGACCCTGAACATGTTATTGAGGTTACTGATATCCCCGACAATGTTGAAGTGGAAGATATTGAGAAAACTCCTGAAACTATAAAGGCGCTGGGGCGAGTAAAGGTGAGGATGAAGCTGTTTGACCCAGTCAAGGGACGTTTTGTTGCCTACTGCGTGTGCAAGGAGAAGGTCAACCCGCGGTCCATTCCCCTGGACGTGGTCCCAATGGAGGGAGCGGAACCATGGCCTATACATAGAATAGGATAGAAAATAATCCTGTGCCACCTACCAGTCCCACTGAGTCTCTTATAAGAGCCATGGGTGAGTTTTTTCAGAAGTCAATGCGGCCACCACAGGATGGAAATGCCTTTAAACGTTTGCGAGCCTATTCTGGCATTGTTCCCACCCCTGCTGGGGAAGAAAGCTTTGACACTTGGTTAGAGCATGCCTTACTTATGGTGGAAGAATGTGATTGCTCCACCAAAGAGAAACGTAAGAGAATAATAGAAAGCTAAAAGGGGCCTGCCTTTGAGATCGCTCAGGCAGTAAGGTCAAATGATCCAGATGCTTCCCCTCATGACTATCTTGATGCAGTGGAGAAAGCATTTGGCTGTCCAGAGACAGGGGAAGAGCTGTACTTTGCTTTTAGAGCATTACGCCAGAATACTGGAGAAAGGCTCTCTGAGTTTTTGAGACGAATAGAGCGACACCTTAACAAAGTGGTCCGCCGGGGTGGGATATTAGCACGCCAACGAGACCGTGTCCGCGTGGGAACAGCTTTTACGGGGGCAGTTCACTCAGATCTCATGCTGTTGCAGCTGCAGCTCACGAAAAAGAAAGAAAACCCGCCTTCATTCCTACAGCTCTTAAATGAGATAATGGGAGGAGGAGCAACAACAGTCAGTACGACAAAAATCCACTGCTATCAAGACAACCGTGAGGCAAGTCATTACTGCAGATGATGAGCTTGCCATCACTGAAATGGACTCTCTGAAATCAGAGTTAAAGGAACTTAGAGCTTGTGTGTCCATGCTGCTGCTCAACAGAAAAAACTTCATCACAATCTGAGGCCCCTGCATTAAGCCAGGCTCAATCAACAGGCACTCAAAGTGATATGAGTGATCTACAGATGCAAGTATCTGAGTTGAAGAATCAACTGCAAGTGATGACCGTGAATCAAAGAGCCACTCGGCCACTAGGTGAGAGAGACAGGAGGAACAGAGATGAGGGAATGAATATGGCCAGCCGTAACCAGGTCAGTCGTATGAGAACCGAATCCGGGCAAGTAGATAATGAGGATTTTTTCTGCTACCGTTGTGGGGAAGATGGGCATGTAGCTACCCGCTGCTCAGCCCCTGAGAACTCAGAAAAAGTTAAAACTAAATTGATCCGTTCACTGAAGAAACTACAAAGTGGAAACAGAGACTCCAAAAGAGGGGAGGTGAACTGTATTGTTAAGAAAAGTGAGGCACATTCTTTGCAGCAATCCAGTCTTCCGGAAGGCTTAGTTGGCAGGCCATCATTCAGTAAGATTATTATTGAAGGGCAACCCTGTTCAGCTTTGATGGACAGTGGCTCAACAGTCACACTCGTTTTTGAGAGTTGGTACAGCAAGCACCTCTCGCACCTACCCATACACCCTATATCTAGCTTATCGCTTTGGGGTCTGAGTCAGTCTTCGTACCCATATAAAGGATATATTGCAATGGGGGTGTCATTTCCGGATGAGGGTGAAGAGGCCGGATCTAAGATCGTACTGGCGTTAGTGTGCCCAGATCCATGTGGACCCGACCAAACACCTGTCGTTATAGGAACCAATGCCAAAGGTTTTCATTGGGGACCCACAGCTGACCACAACCCCGAGCATGATAATGATAGCGGAGCCCACACATTGCGGGTGCAAGTAGAATCACCTGAGTCAGTGGGTAGATTTATACGCCCTGGCTGGGCAGAAGATGAAGTGGGTCTTGTTAAGTGGATAGGTCCGGGGCCACTCACTATTCCGCCTGGGGGGGCACGTCAAGCCATATGCAGAGCTACAGTGAAGAAGTCATACAGCCCTGGGGTCTTGGTAGTAGATGCCCCTGCCCGACTGCCAGCTGGAGTGGTTTTGTCACCATGTGTGCTACTTCCTGTTGACTTGACCAGTGGGGACATACCAGTACTGTTACGGAACGAGTCCTTGAAAGTGAAGGCCATACCAAAGGGTGCTGTTGTTGCACAGATTTACAAAGCAGACATTGTCACTGAGATTCAGAGAAACCGTCAACCGTCCAGCCCGATTGACCCCAATCTGTTTGACTTTGGGGATTCACCAATATCAGAGGCCTGGCGAAACAGACTGGCCAAGAAACTGTCTCAGCGAACTGGAGTGTTCTCGTTGGATGAATGGGACGTGGGCCTCGCAAAGGGAGTTGAACATCACATCCGGATGAATGACACACGCCCATTTAGAGAACGTTCTCGACGCTTGCCACCCGGGGACTTGGATGATCTACGACGGCACCTGCAGGACCTACTGGCTGCAGGGATCATAAAAGAATCACGCAGCCCATATGCCTCCCCTATAGTCGTGGCTCGAAAGAAGAATGGGAAAATTCGAATGTGTATTGACTACCGTACTTTAAATGCGAGGACCATTCCAGATCAATACACCGTGCCAAGAATAGATGATGCACTGGACTCTTTGAGTGGGAGCCGGTGGTTTACAGTGATAGATTTAAGAAGTGGCTACTACCAAATCAAGATGGCTGGTGTGGACCAGGAGAAAACTGCTTTTATATGTCCATTGGGGTTTTTTTTCAATTTGGCGTATGCCACAAGGTATTACTGGGGCTCCTGCCACATTTCAAAGATTGATGGAGAAAGCCGTTGGAGACATGAATTTGTTGCAGTGCCTAGTATACCTTGATGACATTATAATTTTCAGCCGTACCTTGGAAGAACATGAAGAACGTCTGTTTAAGGTTCTGGATCGCCTGGAAGACTATGGTTTGAAAATCTCTTTGGACAAATGCCAATTCTGCCAACCTCAGGTGAAGTATGTTGGCCACATTGTGTCCGAAGTGGGCATAGCCACCGACCCCGAAAAGCTAAGAGCCGTCGCCGAGTGGAAGCAGCCTACTGACCTGAAGTCTCTCCAGTCCTTTTTGGGAGTCTGTGGCTACTATCGGCGTTTCATAGAGAACTATTCTGCCATTGTCCGTCCTCTGACTGACCTCACACGGGGTTACCTGCCAGCCCAAAAGGGCAAAAGTCCCAGTAAGGGGAAGACCAACTATTTCCGGAAATCAGAGCCATTCTCAGAAAGATGGACCAAAGAGTGCTCTGCAGCCTTTAAACAGATTATACACCGTCTTACACACGCTCCTGTCCTAGCTTTTGGGGACCCATCAAAGCCTTATATATTACATGTTGATGCAAGTTTTGAGGGATTAGGAGCCGTGCTGAATCAACAATATCCTGAAGGCTTACGTCCAGTGGCATTCGCCAGTCGCAAATTGAGCAATGCAGAACGCAACTACCCAGTCCATCAACTGGAATTTCTTGCCCTGAAATGGGCCATTGTTGACAAATTCCATGATTATCTATATGGGGCTCGATTTACCGTGAGAACTGACAACAATCCCCTCACGTATGTGCTTACGTCGGCCAAATTGAATGCCACTGGGCATCGATGGTTAGCTGCTCTTTCCACTTATGAGTTCGGCATTCAATACAGACCAGGGCGGGAGAATATTGACGCCGATTCCCTTTCGCGAAATGTTTCTGAGGGGGAAGGATGGATCCCACCGGCAGGGGTTAAAGCCGTCTGCAAGAAAAGTAGTGTTTCTGAATATCCAGACCGAACAATTAGTTATGCAGAACAATTAGGCGTGCCACCCCAAGCCATTCCTGAGATATATGCCTATCCACTGAGATTGGAGAGTCATGCATTGGAGCGCCTGAGTGACGAGGACCTTAGCCATGCTCAAGACTCAGATGCAGCTATAGGGGTCATTAAACATGCTATGAGAACCGGCCGATGGCCTACTGTCACTAGACAGAGTGAGAGTCCGGAGATTGTACAGTTACAACGCGAGGGGAATAAACTGGTACTGATGAATCAGCTTCTCTACCGGAAGACCAAGACAGCAGCTGGAAAAGAGGGCTTTCAGCTGGTGCTTCCCAAACAATTTCGACCTATGGTCATTGAGGCTCTTCATGATGACTGTGGCCATCTGGGTACAGAGCGGACACTTGCTCTTGCTAGGGATAGGTTCTACTGGCCGAAAATGGCCGCGGACATTTCACAGTATGTTCAAACTTGTGGAAGATGTGTGACTCACAAGACAATACCTCGCAAAACCGCCCCCCTTAATCAGCTAACCAGTCGGGGTCCACTGGATTTAGTCTGTATTGATTTCCTATCCATCGAACCAGATTCCAGAGGTGTTGCTAATGTGCTGGTAGTGACTGATCATTATACCCGCTATGCTCAGGCATACACTACGAAAGATCAACGGGCACCCACAGTAGCAAAGGTGTTAGTGGAGAGGTTCTTTGTGAATTATGGGTTGCCATCTCGCATTCACTCTGATCAGGGAAGGGATTTCGAGAGCCGGCTGATGAAAGAACTTCTGAATATGTTGGGAATCAGAAAATCAAGAACTACACCCTACCATCCCCAGGGGATCTGCAGCCAGAGCGGTTTAATCGCACACCTCCTGTCTATGTTGGGCACCCTTGATCCTGCACAGAAACAGAGGTGGAGTCAACATGTTTCCTTGATGGTGCATGCCTACAATTGCACCATCGCCATGGCGCAACAGGATATTCCCCTATTACCTCATGTTTGGAAGGGAGGCTCGGTTACCGGTGGACCTCTGTTTTGGCATCTCAAGGGACCATCAAGGGGATTGTACCCACCATCAGTATGTGGAGAACTTGCGGAGGGAATTGCGCCGTTCTTACCAGTTGGCAGTCGAAGCTGCAAACAAAAACCACCAGAAGAATAAGAGGGCATACGATTCCCGAATCCGTATTCAACACCTGGAGGTGGGAGACAGAGTGCTGATCCGTGCTTTAGGGGGAACTGGAAAGCAAAAGTTGAAGGACAAATGGAATTCCCTGCCCTACACAGTAGTAGAACAGTTGCCTCACCTACCTGTGTATCGGGTGAGACCAGAGAACGGTGTGGGAGGAGTGAAGACACTCCACCGTAACCACCTCCTACCAGTTGGCCAGCTGATTAGGTTACCCGAGGTGGTTGAGGAGGTGCACTCCCCCCGTCGACCAAGAACCAGAATGGAGAGAGCAAGGAAAAGAGAGTCTGGTGGGGAAAAAATAGACATGATGGATGTAGATCAGGAAACGTCTGAGTCAGAAGATGAGGGACCTTTGCATTTTCCAGCCCCCGCACCGAACATAAGTTCACAGAGGACCAGGAGCGACAACCACGTGGCCTCGGGCGGGGAGCTGCGGAGTGCAGAGAGTACAGCGGACACATTGTCAGGTAATGAGGAAGAAATGCCAGAATTGGAAGGGAGCACTGAGTCAGTGCAAGAACCTATCGCTACTATGGACCATCAGATGGACCCTACTTTATTCCCAGCAGAACACCTGGAGGGGGACACAATTGATAGTGAGATTCATCCAGCAGCTGGCCCCAACAATAGTGATGATGCACAGTCAGATGGCCTTGTCAGCAAGCGGCAGGTTAAACCTGTGATTACGTTTAAGCTATGACTTACCTGGCCAGCCCACTGACAAGCCAGTGGTGGTGGTCCATAGAGGATTGCGAATCCACATCACTCAGGAATATGGCGGAGCCGATCTGCAGAGTTTCACGATTCACCTCAATCCTGTAGCACCAGGGTCGGGATGTATAGACTTAAAGCTGAAGCAATAGCCTTAGTAGTCTGTTAAACAATGTTATAAGGTGTGACCTATGATAATACCTCTCCAGGTGCGAGGGAGTAGAATCTTTACCCTTACAGATAGCTACAAAATAAAATGAAGTCTGATGAGGACATTCAGACGTTTAGAAGGGGGAGAGTGAATACCCTGAGGTTTCGAAGGCTATATCAAGCTAAGACATATATTTTATATTCTTAGGTTCAATGGGTTGTGATCTCCACTCACTTTGAATAGTAGATTAGTCAATTTTCCAGGTGGCAACTATAGAACTCAGGTTTATGCCTTGTCGTGGCGGTAATCTCGACAAAAGGGCTACATATACGTTGGTGGGGGCTAGGATAATCACCCTCATGTGTAAACAGGCTCTCAAACCTCTTCCCCTTCTAATACCCCAACACTCCTTTTTCCTGTAGTAATGGCTAACAAATGGCAGCTTTCACCTTCAGAGGGAAGAAAACAAACCTCCCTCTGAATGGAAGCAAAGGACGGAGGGGCGCAGAGAGAGCGGAGGAAAGTGACAGAGAGAGAGAGAGAAAGAGTGAAAGAACAAGGCACAAGAGGGAGAAAGAGAGGGAGAAAGAGAGAGAGAAAGTTTGAAAGAAAGAGAGTGAAAGGGTGAGGCGCTGAGTGTAAGAGAAGGACAAAAAGAGAGAATGAAAGAGTAAGGCATGGAGTGTAAGAGAGAGCGAGAGAGTGAGAATGAGAGAGAGAGAAATCTCCTGGCGTTATGCGTTTGATGATGAAACAATAAGGCAACATGTATTGATTACTCTCCGCTGTCGTATTGGATTTCAGATGGAGCTGTTTGCTTGTGTGAAATTGAAGGCCTTTGTAGCTTATAATTATGTTCTGCAAGCACATTTCTATACCAATGCTAGCTACAGCCAGCTTGATACTGTGATGCAATTACACCTCAAGCCCTGACCTCTGACCTCTAAGGTCCTCATGGTGTCCATATACGAGTGCTTTATATTCTCCTACAGGAAGCCCCCTCGGGCCTCTCGCTCAACAACTGTCTGTGCTGAAGGGGGGAGGAATGTGTCTGTGTGTGTGTATGTGTGTTACTATGCAGCTCTCCGTCTGTCATACAAACAAAGCCGCCACGCCGTGCCACATTGCACACAATCTGACCTGGGATCAGAGGCGAGGTGAGGCTTGTCCGCTCCGATGGCCCCTTGCTGTCTCCCGGCTGATATATGAACTACACTGCTCTCGCGGTGACCTGGGCCCTGGCTAGGGCTTCCGGTTCAGCCTGTGTGGGGGTAAGTGGGGGTAGTTTGGGGGGGTTAGCGGGGTAGTTAGGGCCTGGTGAGCCCCAGCCGTTGTGTGTGTGTGTGTGTGTGTGTGTGTGAGAGAGTGTGTGTGTGTGTGTGTTTGTGGAGGTGGAGGTGGACGGGGTGTGTGTGATGGATGAGATCCCGCAGGCGCTGTGGGTGGAGGTGAGAGTGATGGTGTGTGGACCCCCACGACAGCTTGCTTTATTGCCTCCATTTTCCCCGCTTCCAACCCTTTTCTCCCAAGAGAGGAGGGGAGAAATATCACAGCCCACCCCCCTCTCTCCACCTCTTTCTCTGTTTCTCTCTCTTCTTCTCTCCTTCAGTAACAGCTCAGAGGGGCAGTGGGAGGTATGGGGAGGGTGGGGGGCTGAGAGTGAATGGTCTTGATGTTGACAGAGCCGCACTTCCAGCTTTCGGGGTGTTTACAAACTCAGGGTCAAATAGAGCTGTCGCTGGCTGTCATTCCATGTTGTTGCATTAATACGCTTGTTAATTATCTAATTAAATAAAGCTGTTTGCGGTCACAAAACTATGAAACCTCCTGTGACGAGAAACAGAAGCCATTGTGGAGGGGTGCTTTTGTGTGGGCTAATTACATTTGGGATATGAGAATTCATTTAAGGCAGGAGCATCTTCCCGTGTTCCACATCCAGAACGCTAATGGATGAGTTTCTAAGGAAACTGCTTTCTCGGCAGTAAATCGCCATGCCAACAGAGGGTCGTAAAAGTAAACAGCTCACTAATTTCAGTGATAAATTTAAATCCAGCTGAACATTTGTTAAAATTATGCTACCCCTTTTGAGACCTAGATGTGGAAATAAGTTGTCTGCTGCAGACTTATTGCTCTGCCCTAAACTACTATAAAACTGCAGCATGGAGGTTGTTTACAACCCATACCTCAAATAGTTAGTAACCTTGTGATGTTAGGTTTGTTTATATACTTAAATATTTATTTATTTATTTCTAATGTATTGAGACACTATCAGCAGAAAGGCCTTTTTAGGTTGATCCACAGACCGTTATAAGGGATCACGTAAAGACGTTGGTTGATTTGTCAACTTTATTTAGTTGAAAAAGCATTTAGTGTCAAAGTCTTCATCTATTAAATGTGCATGCCTCTGATGTAATGACAGCAGTATGATAAAAGTAATTGGTGTAGTTCCAAAACACAAGCAGACTGTTATGACAGCAGGCTGAGATGTGAAGCGTAACACACACAAACACACACACATACACACACACTCACACACACATGCACACGCCCATGCACATGCACACACACACACACACACACATGCACACGTGCACGCACACACATACACACACACGCACACATACACACGCACACACCCATACGCACACACCCATACACACACACACACACACATGCACATGCCACGCACACACACCCATCCACTCACACACATACACACACACCCACCCATACACACACATACACACACACACACACACACATACACACACACCCACACACACACCCACACACACACACACACACAAGCAGTCATCTGGTGCAGTCATGATGGAGGAGACCACCTATCAGTTGGTGTATATATATATATATATATATATATGCACACACCACCGCCAAGCACACACAACACACACAACCACATTAACATTTATTCGCTCACTCGCAGCAGGACAACAGAGAGCGCGTTTGCATGCTGCAAGCTACCGACTTCTTGATCTTTCATCCTAAACGAGCATCATGATTTTCTTAATTGGCCACAAGCATTTTTGGCTTATAAGACAAATGTTTACTGACAAACAGCTGCCCATGTGTCCTCCATGTGTTGTGATAATGTTTAGGACTCTCTCTTGTAGAAAAAGATAAACTGTTGATGCAGTTTCATGTTGAGCAGTTAAACCTTTTACATTGTTAAAGTTACATTGAGAGGATATAGCACATCTGAAACTATTTAGATGCCTTATCGTAGACTTTATGTTTTTATCCAAAATACTCATATTTCTTGTAGAATTTACAGTTTTTTGAGGGTCCAAACAACAGCAAACTTAAGGATGAATCTTGCTGTGATTAGACCAGAGCTTTTCACACATAGCTGCTGTACGGGTGTAACTAAATATTTATTACACGAGTAATGCTATCTCAGGATCTATTAGTAAATTCATATGACATGACATACTAATCGTTATTGTCAAGGGGATTGATAATCAGACTACATCAAAGACTAATATTTTAGGCATGCCTTATCTGCACGGTAATATGTTTTGGATTAAGGCATTCTGCAGGCAACCTGTGAACTGAAGAATTATCTATTTAATTCATATGTTGTTACATATTGAAGCTACAATTCCTTTACCAGATGGAGGAGAATTCAACTCAGTCAATCTCAGAATGTACCTATTCCCCATATTTGAAGAGGTAAAATGCAACAATTTTAAACACGTTTAAAGGAATTTTATCATGTCTCGTTATGTGTTTAGTGTTATATACCGGTAGTTATATAGTTGAGTCTTATAGTATATCTCTATCCAACAGCTGAATATGCCCTGGAACATGTATAATAGTACTCTATCCATCATCTGAATCTGCCCTGGAACATGTATATAGTGCTCTATCCAGCAACTGAATCTGGTCTTCTCTTTGAAGAGGCCCTCGCCTGGGGCCTCAGTAATGATAATAATAACAACACCACCACCATCAAGGCCTCTGAAGACACATGGAAAAATAACACTGGCTGTTTTACAGGGGATGCCAAGCACAGTAGGCACCAGCGCCGTAGGCATGAACCCGATGGTGGAGCGTCTCATGGGTATTCCTGGCATTGCTCACATTAAATGCCAACCAGGTGCTCCCCCCATCAAACACCAACCTGCTTGTGGTGACCCAAGCGAACCCTGCGAGTCCCCAGTTAACCCTTAAAGGAGTACCGTCAATGGGAATGTTGGGAAATGAACGTTCTAAAGAATATCTGGGTTCATTGAATTTAACATAGAATTTTAGAACCTTCAATTGTTGCGGAACAGAATCTTATGAAAGAACCCATGAAAGTCAATGTGTGCAGCTTGAGAGTAGCTGAAATGTGTGGTGGTGGCGCACAAAGTTTCACAACATTTGAGAAATTCATCTCTTTTCAGTTCATGGAAGCATTATGTAATGTTATAATAAATTAATGGTGCTTTAAGTAGCTTTTTTATATGCGATTGGGGGTGTACGGTTCGGACCATTTTAAAATGTCCATAGTGTGTTTGCGTTATCAGTCCATTAGCGGAGAGTGTGTTTTTCACCCTAACACCCTTTGGCAAAGCGATCAATCGCTGCTCATTTCTGGGACTTCAGAGAAAGCCTCTTTATTTGCCTAAAAGCATCTTTCTGCTGTGCTGTGGCTGTGCTCTTAATGCTGTGTGAGTGTGAGCGAGGATTCTCTTTGATTTATAATACTGCCGCCGCATATTTAAGTCATGTGTGTTAAGCCTGAGCTGAGCTTCTTCGAATCTTTCAAATGCAGTACTTTGGTGAAGACCTCAGCAAAAGAAACCAACAGGTTTTTTCCCTCTTCGCATTTCACAGTATTTCAGAGATGATTTTTGCAGCTTAGAAAATAAGAGCAATAATTCTAAGAATGTCTGGTTGAGGGTTGAGAGAGGGTGGCTTTAGAACCCTCAAGATGGGCATTCTTTCCATCAAATATTCCATATTTGAATGTTCCGAGTGTTTATTCAGTTGCGTTTTTATGAGATGTAGATGATATTCGAGGTTTGGCCCTCGGGTATTTAAGGTTACAATAACAAAAACATGGGCAGGAACGGTTTAAAGGTGTTTACTTTAGATGCCAAGCAAGCAGAATTTTGTCTTGGACTTTAATTTGAAATAATATTGAGTCACTCATCTCACCTCTGGGAGACGGTGTGGGGGAAATGAGGCGTATTCCCGCTGTGAGTTTACTGTGTCGTGGGCAGATGTCGAGGCTGAGTAGACACCATAAAAGAACCACTGGGGCTGCTGGACTGGATCCAAGAAACACAGCCATCCATGGAATCTAATACTGGGCATTTTCTCACAGATGCCCGGGCCATTAAAAGATTGGGAGAGTGAAAACAGAGAGAGAGAGAGAGGGAGAAAGAGGGAGAGAGAGAGAGGGAGAGAGAGGAAGAGAGAGAGAGAAAGGGAGAGAGAGGGGGGGGTATGATCTGCCGGCCGACATGGTGTCCGTTTTGGGCAGCTTACAGCAGCCAAGTTTTGCTCTTAATCATAATCATACATCTTAAATTAATCCTACATGTTTGAGCTGTGGAAAATGATTTGGAGATTGTCTGATCTGATCTGACACTGTCAGATAAGTGAGTAATGATTCACAGATTTAAGAGGTGCTGAAAAGAATAGTTCATTTTCAAAGCTTTAGTCAAAGCAACCTCCCAACCCAAATCTTCTGGTGCTGCTAAAAATCTAGCATGGAGACAAAACATAGAGTGAACATTTTGGGATTTATTATGACAGTGTTAAGGTTGCTTTTTCATCTTCCCTGTAACTGATTGAATATAGCCAACGCAACCCCGTGTGTGTGAATGATGACAGAGACCATGTGGTACCATACATGAAATAAACATCAAGGTCTCTTTGAAGTTTTCCTTTGTAATTGGTTTCTATGCTATTGTCTGACACAGCCATGTAAAATACATCATAATCACTTCACCAGCTTCTGTCTTTAGCACGGAGACAGTGATTTCACTATTCCAAAGATGAAGCTAGTGTGAAAAAAAAGCGATATGCCTTTGAGCCATTTCTGAAAAATGGAGAAAGTGGCATTCAGTCCTCCTTCACTTCCAACCAGAATGAGTCTTCAACAGAACAGAGCCATTTGTCAAGTCGTGCTGAGGTGGAGGATGGGTCTGATAGCCTGGAGGAATAAGATCTCACCTGGCAACCCCCATGAATACAGCTGTCAAGGATGGCAGGCAAAATGATAAGGATGAGCACAGGTTTAGCACACACATTTAGCACGGTGCCGAGAGAAACGTCTTCAGAGGACCTTGCTCTCCGATCACAGAACTTGTTCCTCTCGAGGAGTCGGACCGCTGGGGGAGGTCTCTGACAACACGGGAAAATGAGCGCTGCGTTGATGAATGACCGAGCGTAAAATAGTCGTGCTTAAATGGGGAATGGTGTGAGAGGAATACACGCTGACTGGCGGAGCCATCTTTCACACTCACTCACTCTCAGATCCTCCGTGGGCATCCTGACATGGTACAGATGTTCCTGCCGTCTCTCTGTGTGTGTGTCTGTGTGTGTGTGTGTCCATGTGTCCATGCTGTGTCTTTGTCTGTGTGTGTGTGTTGGAGGTGTGTGTCTGTGCTGTGTGTCTTTGTCTGTGTGTGTGTATGTTGGAGGTGTGTGTCTGTGTCTGTGCTGTGTGTCTTTGTCTGTGTGTGTGTGTGTTGGAGGTGTGTGTGTGTGTGTGTGTGTGTGTGTATGTGTAACAGATGTGAGGCTTTGTCCTTTAAGATCCGTCCGTACATCAGGCAGGATAGGAATACAAATGGTTTGTTGAGCTGTTGGGGGTTCAGACCCAGGTCTCTCACCACACAGTGTCCATCAGTGAGAGAGAAAGCCCTGATGAGCTTGGGCTTTGTCCATGGAAATGTGTCCTTGGTGTTGAGGAGACCTGCTGACACCATGTCCAGGTCTAGACGTAAATCACACAGCCTGATTGACATTCCCAGGAGACATTCCCCTGAGGGAGTCATGAGAGAGAGTCTTGATTTTTCCTATCTGGTAACCGGAGCCCAATGGCTGCAGGCAGGATGACCAAAGGACTTCTCTAATCTCTCTCTGAGGATTGCTGACTCTGTGTGTGTGTGTGTGTGTGTGTGTGTGTGTGTGTGTGTGTGTGTGTGTGTGTGTGTGTGTGTGTGTGTGTGTATGTGTGTGTGTGTGTGTGTGTTTGTGTGTGTGTGTGTGTGTGTGTGTGTGAGTAAGAGTGAGAGAGATTTTATGTGTGTGTGTGTGTCTATGTTTTTCACTGAAGTTCACAAGCGTAGACATGTTTATGCTCCACGTGTAACTACAATAACATAACAAACCCTGTTGTGTGTGCTGAACCCCCGCGCCCAGTGTCTGTGCCAGAGGTTACACTAGCCAGAGCCGGCCTGTCTGTGGGTGTTGCTCTGCAGCAGTGGGCCGAACAATAGAGTCATCACTCTTACTGGCCAGCCACTCCACTCCTGCTTTGATGACCACACTTCTCCATGAAAAGGGAAAACAATAGTCCATCGAACCTTGGCTGGGGTCAGGGAATGGCTTGTCTTGGAGGTGGAGGGTTGAGCAGAGGTTTTCCTGCCTGTACCTCTAGCAAGAAGAACGGCTGTCTCTGTGTAGGTGTGTGTGTGTGTGTGTGTGTGTGTGTGTGTGTGTGTGTGTGTGACTCATAGTGATTTTGAGTGAGAGGTAGAGAGAGTGTATCCTTCAGTTCACCCTGGCAGAAAGAGCAATTGGAAGGGGAGGTAGACGAAGAGGAGGAGGAAGAAGAAGTGGAAGAAAAAGAGGTGATGGAGGACGAAAGGTGGTGGGAGAGCGAGAGGAGGAGGAGGGGAGAGGAAGGCAGGCAGGCTGTTTGGATTAGGGCCTTGGCTTGCTTCTTTGACTGCAGGAAATGTCAGCAGAATGGTGGAACGAGCAGCGCTGTTAATGGAGGCGCCATCAAAGGCATTCCTGCTGTCGA